>NW_017729024.1:111991903-112005574 GCF_001723915.1 Gavialis gangeticus | reverse complement strand
CTATAAGCCATCTGGCTCCAACCTTCCTCTCGCCACATCAGAGATGTTCCATCCGTCCCCAATCTTGGGCCGTACCTGCAGTTTGGCCTCTCCTCATTATTCACTCCAGCAGAATTCCTTCCTCCTGGGCTGCTAGCAGGAACTGCCTGCCTGGCCTCAGCCTGGGAGTTATATAAGAGCCAGGCCCTGCCCCTTTCAGTCAGCTGACTTCCCCTGGTTACCCTGGCAACCAGCAGTTGGGCTCCCTACTTACTGATTCACCAGTAGCAGGCATCTCAGTGCCCTGCTACAGGCATCATACATGCAATTATATTGCATCTTCATCCACTTGGTCTTGGCATAGCACTGTTCCCAGTTTCTTTTGTGGCCCCATACCTGCATCTGCTGGGCAACATGCCTTAAGACATCCTGGTTCCGGTGCCCTTTCTGGAGCTGTTGCTAGGTCTCCTCTTTGCCCAGGTTGCAACAAGACCCTCATCTCCCTGTAGTCTCAGTTGTGAGACAAGTGTTGGTTAGTGGAGGACAGGATGGGGTCATCCATGGTCTGCAGCAGTGCCTATGGTATCTTCATGTCCAGGGGCCAATGAGAATCTGGTTGAGAGAGGATGAATGGAGGGATGGCAGGAAGGCTAGAAGATGGATGGATGAAAGGAGCAAAGGATGCATGCAGGTACGGGTCCTGGTGCATGGCTCTCCCTCTCGTTGCAGCTGGGTGTGGCCCCTGCTCCAGAATGACCGGGACTCCACTGGTCAAGCCACCCTCACAACCTCAAACTACCCAGGGGCTTCCAGCAGTCACCCCATGATTCTGGCAATGCACCATGCCCCATCCCAGAAATTTCCAATGTCCTCCACCTGCAACACAGAAGCAGCTCCCATGACCCACTGGCTCTTGAAATTTCCAGGGGCATCTGCCTGCTTGCCCAATCTTGGATGCTCAGTACCCCTCCCTCCCCACACACACACATCCTCCCTAGGCTTAGTACTCTAGGACAGGGGTTGCCAACTGGAGGTACACCAAGCCCCAGGAGTACTTGGAAAGAGCCTAGGAGGTATGCACAGGCAGACAGGGATGGAATACCACCACCCACCACCCTGTGCCACTGCCCTAGAGCTGGGGGAAGGGAGCAAGGGCAGCAGCTCCCCTCTGCGGGCCATACTGTGTTGCTGCCAGCTGCAAGCCCTGCCCCCCACCCTCCGCTCCAGGTCCAGCTGCCGCCACCCCCCTGCTCCGCACCTGGCTGTCCCCCCATTTCTCTTGTTCTGCCAGAAGTGTACTCAGAAGGGGTACATTCTTTAAAAAAGGTTGAAAACTCCTACTATAGGGTCCCATAGTTATGGACCAAAAAATCCTAGCAGTAATCCAGGTCAGGGTCCATGGGGCTGTGCCTGCAAGTGAAGGTTCTCCTGGGCTCAGTATCAGGTCTGTGTGTACATCATAAAGTGCTCTGTGATGGGGTACAGGGACATGGCCCAAGGACTCTGGTGTTCAGGCCTCAAGACTCATGCAGGGGACACAAATGACCCCCTTCCCTCCCTGAACCACTCCCTGCCTGTGGCTGACAGAAGACCAGAGGCAGGAAGCAGGACTGGAGAAAGGGTCTGTGTTGGTTTGGCTCTGGGAGACCTTGGAGGAGAGGCCCACTGGGTACTTGGCTGGAGCAGCCAAGCACAGGCCAAGTGCTAGCATGCCTCCCTGTGAGATGGGGGGAGTAGGGGTGTGGTGGGGCAGTAGGGGGTGCTCCTGTGTTGAGCCACCCACCTCACTGCACCTGACCACCTTCCAGGCTCTGACTGCCTCCCTGGGGGTGCCTCACATCCAGCCACCCCCACTTCTGGAGCACACCCGCAATCCTGGGGGTGATGTTGCCACCACCCAGAGTCTGGACTGATCTTGGACCTGTGCCCTCTGGGAAACACAGGCCTAGTAGTCCTTGAAGGTACTTGATCCGCTGCAAGAACTTGCAGGTGCTTCCCTCAGTCTGAAGCACAAATAGTGGCCTCCCTTAGTCAGCTGAACCAAGGGGACCCCAAGGCATAATGTAGACCCTCTCCCAATAAGTCTCCCATGCTAGGTGCAAAGGAGAACTTTTTCGGTTATGAGGAGTAGGTTTGGAATAGGGTACAGGGTACAGCAATATTGGAGAAATACCTTAGAGCAAACAGTGGCATGGTAGCCTTTGATTATACATCTGTGTTACTGCAAACTATATATCTAGTTAGAGCTCAAGTGGCTTACTCACTATCATCCAGAGGCAGGTGGAGATTTCTTCGGGAAGCAAGCAGTTCATTGACCATGAGTTTCAAGAGAGAGAGCAAGTTTCAGATGGTCCAGTTTCTCTGAGAGTTCTCATCATGCCTGCTGCTCCACCTCTTGGGCAGTCCTTAAGTTATATAGATCTTATGACCTCATTTACCTGATCCAATGAAGGCCAGCAACTGTTGGCTGCTAGCCAACCAATTGGAAATACATCACTTGTGGCTGCGTAGACTGGCAGGGTCTCTAGCCCCCTCCCATTGCCTAGAACAATAGGGAGCTTATGCCCCCCCGGTGTGTGATGCCAGTCACATAGGCAGAAGGAGCAAGTTTCCCCCCTCCCTCAGGAATGTATCCAGCTCAGGTTATAACTCAGGGGTACCTGAAGCCAATGGGGCCAGAGGTCCCCTTCTGCAGTCACCACAGTAATCAAATAGTCAGATAGCAGAGTTTGGGGAGAGACCAAGATGGTATTCTGCCAGTGGGGAGGAGGCTGAAAAGGAGGCTGGGATGTCAACGGACAGTCATCTAACTTGACTCAGTAGGGGATCTGGTACAGAAGTTCAATTCACTGGTCTAACCTAAATCAATTAGATTTGAGTGCACATCAAGCCAGTTCTATTTTAAACTACATTCTGTCATTTTTAGACTGGTCAATGTGACCTGTACGGTTATGGGTTTAGACAGATTTCTGATCACTTAGACCATTTTATATGTAATGTTTGTACCTGGCCATTGTTACCTCAGTGTACCCCTTGGAGGGTGACAGCACATGCCCTCCTCTGCAACAAGCCAGCTTTATGAGATACTTTTCAAAGAAGGGAAGAAAACATGGCTCCACATTCTTCCTAAGCTCTTTACAGTGTCTACTGTCCAAGAAGCGGTTAGCAGTAAGCAATCTGTACCCTCAGAAGAATGTACGGATTACAACCATGCCTAGGCATTGCATGGGATACAAAAGCACAGAAAGTCTCGTAGTCTCCCTCCTGTACACTTGAGGATTTGTGAAAGAGCCAAGCACGATCGTATCCTGTTTATAGGACTCTGAGCATTCCCACCTTCCATTTGGCATGTGAAACATGCTTTGACTTTTGCTTTCTTGATTTAAAGTTGTATATTAGACTTCTAAAATGTCGCCAAAAGATTCACACAAAGGGATTCATTTTGTGTGTAATTTGGGAGGTAAGTGGTCACAGAAGGATGAATGTAAGATTCCTGTTTATCGGGAGGCTTCTTCAAGTACATGTTTGGAAATTTCATAATTAGATTAAAAAACCCCCTTGGGAAATGCCAGCTCTTATTATGACTCATTTTATGACTGCAGAAAACTAATAGAACAATTTTTCTATTTCAAAGAACTCAAAAAGACCACAACAGATCAGAATGTATTTGACCCTATGGACTCACAGTTGAAATCCCTGGGTTTATCTTTTGAATCATGTGTAGGTGCTTGCATATTTAATAGTGCTAATATTGAGTGATACTCTGCAGCTCCCTTAAAAGGATCTTACAGCACCCTAGTTGAGAATCACTGATATAGCACATATTATATAACCATTATGTATTAGTAGTATTACAGAAGTGAATAGGAACTCTCATCAGGGATCAGGCCCATGGCACTAAGCACTGTGCACATATAGAATGAAAGATGATCCCTGCTCTAAAGAACTTATTACTGAAACAATAGATCTGGGAAATTTGACAATGCACATAGTGATCATGGTTTGATAGGGGAGCATCTGTATCCCCTTAGTATATCCTCCCTATCTGAATAACTGCACAGTTCTTGTAGAGTCCAACAATTCATAGTACAATTCAATCTGTACTTTGGCCAACTATTTAAGGCAGTGGTCTCCAAAGTGGGGTGCATGCACCCCAGGGGGTGCGCAAGACGATCCATTGGGGTGCGGGAAGAAAATATTAGAACTTCTATTTATATTTACATTTATATAAATATATATATATTGGGGGTGCGTGCTCAAAAATCTTTTACTGATAGGGGTGCGCGATCAAAAAAGTTTGGAGACCACTGCTTTAAGGCACCTCATGGTTAATTAAAAAAGAGATTTTCCCTGTAAAAATCAAACTTGTTTTTCTCTTCTGCAGCCAGTAGAGGGAGATATTGGAATTTGTTTTACCATATCAATTCACTTAGTTGTTCTCTGCCACTTAATTAATTCAATGTTTTAAATCAAACCACTGTTTAAAATGTTCTGCTATTAATATGCAAGAGCAGACATGTAAACGTAGAGAATTTCCACTAAACTTTCTACAGAACCACAGATTTCTAGTACTTTTGTGGGTCTTTTTGGAAAGTCACTGCAATAGAAATGTTGGCTCTTAAAACAAAACCTTCAGAAATGGGTTCATGCACTGAGGTACTAATTTAACATTTCTAAGATGGAACAAAAGTCAAAGAAGATTTTTTTTAAGAAAAAAGGATCTAACTTAAAATATCTTCTACTCAGGTCAAGAATGTACCAGAGTGTAACTCATTTAAAAGAAATTTAGAGGAGGCTTTTCTTTCTTTTTTTAGGGGGGAGAAAAAGGTGATGAAACGATATATTATGTAAAATATGAGGCTAAATCATATGGGGCTAAATCAAACTTATTCAATCAGCATTTACGTCGAAAAATAAAACCAATTTTGGTCAGCTTCTCAGCTGGTATAAATCTGTAGGACTCAGGTAAAAGAAGTTATGCCTAGGTATACCAGCTGCAAATCTTAGGAAAGTCTTCCAAGATTGTTCTCTTGGTTTTAATGATGCTGTTATTGCTAAAATGAATGCCAGTTCTTTTATTTAAAACTATTCAGATGAATGTTAGATTATATTTGTAGACCTCAAACTGAAATGGACACACAGGACTCAATTTTGAATTATCATAAACACACACAAGATAGCATCACTGACTGACACGATAAGTGAGCTCAGAGAAAGACTCACGTACAGCATCTGAGCTTTCAAATTCATGCTACATAATGCTGTTCCTGCAAGGGGAGAACAACTCTGTGTTGATAGCTCCCCTTTCTCAGTCAGTCAGTGGATCTTCTTACCAGTCTGTTAGACTCAACTAAGGTTGAACATGGAAATAAATTTAAACCCCCACCCCCCAAATCTGACAGAGTCATCTGGAAATTATTTTGCTCCCAGAGTTGGAAACTGAATTTGAAGGAACAATTGTTTTTGTTCTGTTTTAACTGAATTCCTTTAGCCCCTTGGATTTTCTTAAACTGTAGCAGAGCTGAAAGGACAAATGATTCCTTCTCCTTGGCATTAAAGCTAATCTGAAAGGTACAAATATTACCTATAAATACTGACTCTATATAGACACTACCAGGTGCCTGTCTCAGATACATGGTTAAATAGCCCTGGATGAAAGAAGTACCATCCATTCAAGCTAGCTGCAAAATTTGTCACATACAGAGCTGTGTTTACATTGCATTTGGGAGGTGTTATAGCTGCATACTTGACCTAGCTTAAATCTAGTTGGCTCAGATACTGGTAGCAACACAGTACAACTGGACAAGCTAACCTAGGCCCTTAGGTAGCTACTTGGCAGATGAAGCCCAGACCACCATAGCTTTGCAACTGTTGTCACCCAAAATCACCAGTTTTAAATTAACATGAATATGTCTACATGTGCTGCAATCAGACTTCCGATTGCACTATGGACATTCTTAAACAGCAGGCACTATTTCTTGTTATTCCTGGAGGCTATTTCCAGATACCTATGAAATACAGAGTAGCACTATGCTATTTCATAAGACTTGTATTTCACTGACATACAAAGTGGGTCTAATTCTCTTCTCAACAACATAAACCTGCAGCAACTCAACTAAACTCAGAAGCCCCCACATTGACTGTGGTGTAAACAAGAGCAATGTTTAGCTCAGGATTGCTGCTTACAGACTGGCTTTAGTTCGGGTGAGATCATTCCTTATGTTCTGTATAATAGCTGAACTTCCATATCACCCTGTTTCACACAGTATGTTGGAGATAGCATGAATTGACACAAATTCTAGCATTTGAAAAAGCCATACATTGTTTGGGGCCAGTATCTGAGATTAGAACTGAACAACTGAAAAATGGGAGTGTGGAGAATAGAAAAAAACAGCTATACTTGTCATGAGTTAATTCACTGAATTCCTGAACTGGATTAGCTTTTTAAAGGAAGAGCTATGAATATATAACTTTAAAGTGGACTTAGTTTCATGCAGAGCATTAATTTTAATAGAAGCTTTGGATTTAACATCTCTTTTGAATAATAATATAAAATTAAATTTAAATTGTAAATAGTGTCCAGATACTACTTGTTTCCTGGCTCAAATTCTTCAGCACATATGGTGCTAGCATAAGCTTGTGCCAGTCTGCCTACTCTGGGTAATTTTGCATGCAAATAGTTTAGTGCCTATGTTGAGGTGCTAGAATGTGTTTAGTACACTTGAAAATATTTGCATTGCAAAAGGAGAGCTAATCTCCTGAGGAAAATCAAATTGATATTTTGTATTAAGGGACTACTTTGGGCATTGAGTGGCACTGTTCTATGGAAAATGATGTTTACAGTGCAGCTAGCATTTTTAATTGACCTTCATAAGAGATGGACCCACTATGGCTTTGCCAAATTCATAAGCTATTGGAACACCCTCTTGTTGTCATTCACCATGGTGCTCTTTTGCTACTTTTGAATCTTGCCTCTGATAATTCCATCACTTTGATAAGGCTATTCCCTATGAACAGGTTTCGCATTGATTGCAATGTTTAGTAAGTGCTCAGGAGGCAGGTTGGTTGGAAAGAAAAAACAGCACTTATTAATGGCATGAATAATTAGTGCAGCTGGGTCGGCTCAGGCTTCTGGAAACGTCTATTTCACATTGGACATGCTCAGAGGCTCAACACATGGCCATCCTTGTGCTTCCCTTACATTGTTTTATTAGTATATCCATTTCCATTCTAGCAAGTTGATACCCAGCCATATAGCTCTCCCCCCACCCCCACCCCGCCAAAAAAACCCCTATGCACACTGTCTCTTTTAGTTGCTTTATGACAACATTTGAGATACCATAATATGTAACTAGTCAGTATATCATTTACTACTTTACTGGATCACTTAATTAGGCAGTGCTATTTTTTTTCCTTCTCTCTTTGTAGCTGGCTGGCTCTGTAAGGAAATGATAGTGCTATGACTCACTCCAGAGAGATTATGTTAAAGCATGATCAGAGCTGGACTGTCATTCTGATCATACTGGAGCTTAACACTCATCACATGGTGACTTCTGTAAAATCAGGGAATGGAACAGAGATTATGAAAGCTGGATTTGTGCTTGGCCTAAAGACCCCCTGTCAGGACCCCTAGTCACTGGGTGCATCTACACATGCAATTAATGTGACTCAATATACTCTGGTGCAATTTGATCCAGAGTAAACTAAACCTGACATCACCATCTACACGTGTTTAAGCATAGTAATTTACTCCACTGTCAGCTAGTACCTGTTTCATAGCTGTGTTTGACAGGACAACCTGATGATGCTGCAAATACAGTGTAGTCTACACTGGCCCAATTGGCATGCATGTATAGACAGTGATGCTTTACAACACAGTACATTACTCTACTTGGCAGTAAAGCGCATGTGTAGACATGCCCACCAGGGATGCTGAAATCTTCCCTACAGCCTTTTTTCAGTATTGTGTAGGATTCTAAGTTAGTGTTGTGCTGTGTGTTTTTTCCTAAAGAAAAACAAATTTGTCAACTATTTGAATCCCATTTATGTAATCACATCCATCCATCTATCCATCCAGGTGTGCAAATAAACCCTGCAAATCTAGTTTCATCCTGGAAACAGAATTTTCTGCCTTGTTTAGGGATCCAGATATAACACAACTGGCTGCTCTTCCTGCTTATGGAATATACCTGGAGCCCAACTCAAGGTTTTGCTGCTGGACATGCAAAAAAGGGTAATAAGGCAAGTGCAAGCACCAGGGGGAAACACCCATGGCCTTATGTGGAGAACATGGGGTCAGACCAGAGGGGAGGGAAAAGGAGGAGTGGTGACTAGGCATATGATTCTATGATCCGCAAGAGCCATTGAAACAGGTCAGAGTTAGAGCAACATTCAAAGAACCTACCCAATGCTAGATGATACAACTGATTTAGTTAAATGTTAGTATTTTAAAACTGGTGGACTGATGATCAGAGTGTAACTGTTGAAACACCTGCTTGTGAACACCTTGCCAATGCCAGGAGAAGCTATTTTCCAGCAGTTCCCTTGAGGCTTTGCTGACTATCAACATGTGTGAAAGAATTTAATCTATACCCATAAGACTCTGTAGATACATTTTACATTTCAGATGTGGAATTTCAATGGTTGCTTTTATGTTATCAGAATCACAAGCTAAGCCCATCTTTGCTCAATTTATATCCAATACAGATAATAGTGGCTACAGCAATATTGGAGTTCTTAAAATTAAATGACCCAAGTTTGCCCTTTAAAAAACTTCCCATAATCTTTGCTTGTTTTTTATGAACTCCAACCCAAATTAAACCATCATCCATTACAACTTCAGCACCTTGTAATCCCTCAAAAATCTATGAAGTTACTCTTTAAAATACCTCAGGAACAGAACTAATGCCCAATGGCATTTTCTTAAGCTTAAAAACCTCAAAATGGTATTTTAAAGCCATCTAACTTGACTCATCTAAGTTGCTGAAAGGCAAATCCTGCATCCAAAACTTCAAATATATTTGTTTCTGACAGATTAGCTGGTACTTCACCAATTTGCATTGGAAAATATTCACACTGTTGTTTTGATAACACTTTCTGAGACCCTGCAATGCTTAGGAAGCATTTAGGAGGCATGCTGGTTGGAAAGAAAACTTAAGTCTTATTTACCACACTAGTATTTGTCTCAGCCTGTGTTCTATTTAGGATCTGGAATGCATCTAGTCCTCACTGGGCAAGTGCAGAAGCTGATCTAAGGACATACTCCCTGTGCAGAACATTAAACCTAAATTATTCGGCTGGAACCCCAAAGTTATACAGTACATTCTCTATATAAGCCCTTTAATCCTTATAGTTCGCCTAGTAGAAAAAAAGAACCACCAGTGCAATATTTGTTACATCATTGGCACTCGGGAGGGAATGGGAGTCAGATTTGGTTTTCAGGTAGCAATTGTGGAATTCAGTCCAAGCGATTCATCTTAACATACTGGACTATTTTTTTTTTTTACACAGGATAGAGGTGATCTTCTGTCTGTGAAAGAATGGCTAAATCACCTATTACCCACACAGCAGCTCATGAAAACAAACCTTTGTCCCGTATGTTCTACTACTGCTACTGCCAAAAATGCAGCCTATGTCGTTCTGGTAAAGGACCAGTGAAACGGTTACAATTATAGATATTTAAATTGTCAGTAGCAGCATTCTGAATTAAAACTCTAAGGTTAATAATATAATCAGTTCAGACTCCTCTCAGCACTATTATTTTAAACTATCTGCAAACTCAGATAGATTGCACTGCAGTGGTTTACACTCACTTCATATTTTGAAAATTACCCTGAAAACCATAAAGCATGAATCTTAATATTTTTAATGAAAGCTGAAATTCCAGAACAACTTTAGGAAAAAATCTACATTCGAGCAGTTGCATAAATGACACAGTATAAGCCATGGCATGAATACACCTATTAGCATGGATGCTTCCACAGTAGCATTACATTATCACTTCAATCACAAATTAATACTATGAGATACCTATCCTTATAGCAAGATGCCAAGCTAACTACTAAGAGACTTTGATGAGAGGCAGTGGTTGCTGATTTGTGAGCACTGTGATGCCCTCTCTGATTTGCTGGGAACCAACTAGTTTAGCATCAGGACTGAATCAAATAACATACATTTCTGGTATATGCCACCAGCTACACCACTGTACATTGTTGAATTATCTCAGATTAGGACTCATCAAGAAAAGAGAGAGCTGGGAGCCAAAACTCTTGGGAGCTAGTCCTAGCTCTAACAATGACTTTCCCATTGCCTTATGCAAGTCACTTAACCTCTTCGAATATGAAAGAGAGATTAAAAAAACACCCAATTTTTAAAGGATTTTGAGAATTGAGTAGTTAAATTTTGTAAAATCACTACAAAGCTGAAAAACCTGCTCTTATAATAATTATTTGTGGGGGAAGACAGGAAAAGCCCACATAAAACATATCGGAGTTTCCTTTGTCTATGCATCCCTTACCCAGGCTTTCAAAAAAATGATCCCCTTCAAACTATTTTCTAATCCCCCTGCCCCCTCCTCAAAATGACAGAAAAAGAAGAGAGATGATGGAAAGAATATATGGAAGAAGGGAGAGAGAGAAAGAGAGATCACAGGGGATCATGAGGATCCTAGCCCATTACCACCCTTTCCCCACCCCCCACCACCACGATCACTACTTCTCTATCTGTTCCAGCAATGAGCATCCAGTTCAAAATAAAAATGAGCTGGATAGTCACACAAAGCAACAGATAATCTGAGGTCTCCATTTTAGTAAATCAAATTGTGGACTTCTCTGCCTACACATCTCTCATCTGCAGATAAACGATGCCAGATGGAATTGTAATAACTCCTATTGTTGCAGAATGGCTCTATTACTTTTGGGAAAGTGCTGTTCAAGAGAATTGCTTACTATAGGTGTCTAGGTTGGCCTAAAACTATTGCTTATGTTCCAGGCTTTTTGCAATGTTTTTTTTTTTTTTACCATTTAGTCTCTCCATGGCTCCCTATGTGCCTGTGCAGGATTCTGTTTCAATGGGTAGTCAGTGACAGGTACTGTACAAGGGCCAACAGGAACTCATTATACACACAGAACAATAAGGAAGGTCTGACTTAGTGTGTTTGTGAAACTCCTGTCTGTTAGCAATTGACTTTGTTTGAAAAAAGCAGAAACAGGGGGCCTCTGCAGCCTGAGGGATGCTGGCACATCAATCAATCCATTAGGTAAGTAAATAAAGCAATAAGTAAGGAATAAATCATTTCTGAATTCCACAAGCAAAAACTTCTGATACATAAATTACCAGGATGAAATGACTCATGAACAGTTTGGAGGCAGCATGTGCTCAAACGGGGGGGAGGGGGGGAGATGAACAGCAGCGCTAACTGTGAAACATTCTGCCTTTTTTGATCCCCCAAATCTTTCCCTTGCTCCTTCTCATTCACACCCTATTGGGATAAAAAACAAAAAACAACCCCCCCCCCAACCCTGCAGCACATTTCCTCTAGCACAGAGGGTGGGCAAAACAGCTGCTTCCACAGCTGATGCCACTGTTAACTCCCCGTGCTTGCTCCACTAACCCGAAAGCACACAATAAGCCCCTGGATGGCACACAGTACTATTCTGCAAGCAAAGCACTGAGCTTTCCTGGTGCTCTAGCACACACAGTGTCTTTACCAGCAGACACAATAGGCATACGAAATTGGGCCTTGTGAATAATTCATCCCTTGTGTTGGACAAAACAAAGGAATGATCCGTTTGCTGGTAGATAAATGTGTGGTGGTATTTATAAACAGCCCGATTTCATGTTAGCGGTTTTCTTTTCCAGTATATTAATATGTTAATTAAAAACTTTAGGAGGCACAGAATACATTGTACATTTAAGGTCTCAAGTGAACTCATCTGATCTGCATTTCCAAAAACTTTAAAATCTTGTGGCCTGTTTTCTGAAGGGACTGTGCACCATCAGCTGCCATTAATTGCTATAGAAATTGAAGTTTACTGAGAACAGTAAACTGCTTACTTAGCCTGGGAAGACAGTTCTCAGTGAGATGATGTATTTTAATTGTAGTCAACTGACATTCTTTTCAGGACACTTACTAACCAAATGGCATTCCTGGTGATTAGAAAACAATGATAAATTGAGCAGTACTCTAAAGTGCAATTTTTCATTTATATTAAAATATTACTAGAGTCGCTACTTTTGTGAATTGGACCCTAAATTGTTTTAGTGACACTTAAATACCCACTAATTTAACACCAGTTAAATTGGCAATAAAAACACCACCAACTGTGTGGAGCTGTCATCCTATTTATGTAAAATAGCTCCAAATCTTAATACTAACCATGCTCAGCAATGCCACAGGGATAAAATTGATGGTGCATGTGCAGAGCTTATTTTTTTGAATATCCTATGAAGCAGCTTAGCCAAGTTTTATTAATTACTATTACTATTTTAAAATATGTTTGCATAGTTACTTCTGTAAAACAAGCACTGGCGGGGAAAGTGGTACATTTTTCACTGAATTCAAAGTGATAAGTCTTTGTGGGCAACACTTTCCAGCTCATTCAGTGCTCTGCCAAATTTTAATTAGTGACTCTTTGCTATCTTGTAGTTATGCACCTCTCTCACTGTAATTTGTTGAAGGAGCCATTTCTTTGTATAATTGTCTCCTTTGGTATCAATCTTGAAGGTAAAGCAGGAATTGCTTACCATTTGGAGGCTGTTATGCTTACTGGGGAGAGCGAGGGATCAGATTCTGGATTCCTGGGTTCCATTCCCATCTTGTCAATGAACTGCTGAGTGACTTTGTCAAATTCCCTTCCTGTCCTTATACCCCAGTTTGCCCATCTGGAAAAAATTTACCTAGAATACATCCCAGCTTTATCACGAGACTTGAGTTAATAATTGTAGAAGACTCTGAACTGTTGCCTCTGCCCATCCATAAAATTAGGAAAACTTTGGGTCACAAACAAAATTCCATGACTTCTCGTTATCCCTACCAATAATGATCTGAACTGGAATCCCAGTTTTAACTTTGCTAGAATTTGGATTCAGATGCAGGATTGTTTTTTACAGCTCAAGTCCATCTCTAATATTCATGCTTGCAAAATGCTTGGAGATCATTGGGGGAAAGAAATTAAAGTATTAAAGGAAATATCCCATGCATTACATTATAACTGCAATGATGATTATGATTAATGTTTATGATTATTTAGAGTACCCATTCTGATGCATTTTGCATAAGGGGGAAGCTGTTTTTGATGCTTCAGCAAACAAATCTCAGAAAGCAAAGGGCTTGTCTATTGCATCCTTGGCTAAAGTATGATTCTCTTTGCCTCTCAAGAGTTTATGTTGCTGTTCACTGTAGGCACCGTTGTGGTCAATGAGCACACGAGGTTATTGATCTTCTATATCCTGAGGCAGTGGTCCCACTCTTGCCAGTTTCCCGTGGAGGTAGAGAATTAAACTCTGAATAGCTTACGAATGAATTCCCACTTCGATTAAAATAGTCAGGGCATCAATGACTGGGGTTGATCTAGTTCTGCTGTAACACATTTGTAGACACATTTGGATGATCAGAAAGAACAGAAGAGAAGTGACAGAGCCCTGGGAATTCTTTGATGAAGGCGCAGGGGGGAGGGGGAGGGGGAGGGGGGG
>NW_017729024.1:111979011-111991751 GCF_001723915.1 Gavialis gangeticus | reverse complement strand
AAGCAAGAGAAGCACAGACAGAGAAAACAAGCATTTTATACCACTACATCTCAAATCTTGTCTCTTCCTTCAGTTGGCCCCAGCTCAGATCTTGACCTTTTTCATAGTTGAAGGCAGTGGGGGTTGCTAATGTACATGCAGCTATCTCCTTCCTATGTTAAGCTAGTCTTTTTCCTTCATGATATATATAGGATTTGTTGCCTAAGGACAAAGAATTGCTGGGAAGGTCTTGTCATTTTAATACTTAAGATGAGCATCACTGGGATGCAACAGGGACATAGTTAAGGTAGGCAAGTCCCAAATTTCACAGAGCCATTTCTTTGAATATATGCTTCATCTTTTATCTGGTAGCTAATCCACTGGATTCATTATGTCATGTCATAGCATTTTACGAGCATTGCCTCACATAATAGTAATCACAACTAAAAGGATTTTTAAAAACTAGTTGTGGTCACTCAGCCCCCAGGGAGCATTCTGACTGACAACAGAAGGTACGCACAAAATGGAGATTAAAAAAGGTGGTATGGAAACAGGTTTAATATTACCTTTTCTAAGAGTCTGTTAAATGAAAACAGTGGTAAATGTAGTAATTTCAGACATCAGGAAAGTGAAATCTTGTGAAAGTATTATGTAGATACTGATATTTTGAAGTAGACTGATGACTATATCCCTGAAGTGAGAAATGTCCTTTAGGACCCACCTTCACTTCAAGCAGACTTAGGTCAATCACAGGCATTCCCCTTATTACACTGTGTATTTACACCTCCACATAACAGAGGTACGTGGCTCCCTACAGTGCAGAGTGGACCCTGAAATAACTGTTAACACAATGTTACTTCAAGGTAACTGCAGTGAAAATGTGCAGTCATGGCAAGTAGCTAAAGGATGGTATACAACTGTACTATAAACCTGCCTTTTCATCCCTGGTCATCTCCCTGCCTTCAGGTTGCTGTTTCTCCAGCATCACACACCTCCAACATTTGATACAGTGGAAGAATGCTCACTAAGCAAGTGTGCATATTAACATATACCCAGGAGAGAACATATGATCCCCCAGAGTGGACAGAATAATTGCCCCATCATCCCCTCCAAATAGCAGCATAGAGCAGCACCTGGACTTGTGGTGCTATGGATTTCAGATACATGCTCAAATTTCTTTATTGTTTTCATGGCACTTGTGGAAGTGGGGAATGACAGCACAAGTAATGTGGTTGCATTACTGTGGGTTAAGGTTATCTCTCATTAACTTTCCCTCTGCCTAACATTCAGCCTATCATAAACTAAGCAGCCTCCTTGTTGTAGGATGCCTAGCATACGTAGTAGTGTGCATTTTTTTAGAGGAAGTTCTCATGACTTTGCACTACACTACCCCTCCCAAATCATCTTATTCTTTGTCTACAGTGTTGTATACTAACAACTTCATTTTCAGGGTAAACTGTCTGAACAGTTTTATTAGTAATAACCAGTTTCAACAAATAAGATTATGCTACTTACCCTCAGTCAACTACTTCCTTTTGATAAAGAAAACCCTAGCAACTTACTACACCATAATTACAAAAAAACCCCAAACAGGTAAGTTTCAATTTTTTAACTTCAATTTTAAAATCTATTTAATAATTAGTAGCAATAAACCATAATTGGCATGTGTACTTCTGCACACCCACACCCATTCAAGTGAAAATTACTTCAGCGCTTATCTTATAATTACTGTGCTTAATGTTGTTTACATTGTTTGGAACCTTTTCTGATTAATTGATTTTTTTAAAACCTCTGAACCTCTATATAGGAAAGGAAACATTAGTCTTTTGCTCAATAAAGTCCTGTTTATAATGAACTGCTTGTAGTCTCACAAAGAGGCCAAAACAAAGGACACATTTCTCAGCAGCCAACATTGTTTCTCAGATCCCCCCATTGCTATTAAAGGCACTTTCTGCCATGTTCTGGGTTTTTTAGACTGCTGCCTGTGCCCATTCCCTTTTTTGCTTTCCACATCATATTATGAACTACATTCAAACACTGAAAATTCCAATTAATGTATTATAGTTGAGCGTATAAAGTACAAAAGACCACATTCACCACTACTGAAGAAATGACTCATGAAAGAAAGTCACCATGTGCTTGAGACATTGATAAGAAAAGTCAGATTCTTGAAGAAAGTTCTGTTGTTCCCCGTTCTATTTCTGCCTCCCTCAATATTTCTCTTTCTTTGTTTTTTTGGTTTTGTATTGCTGTTTAATATTTATATCACACTAACATTCACGTCTTAAGAGAACCTAGGCCCCAATTGTAATGGACACTGTATACAGACATAGGAAGACATGGTCCTGCTCTGAAAAGCATTGTTTGCTGCTTTTAATATTCTTTTCCCCACTGCAGAGCCACAATGGAATTATCACAGTGTAGGAGACATTACAGCAGGAACAGTATGCTCTAGAGAGGTCTGATTGAAAATGCTTTTCTCATTGTACTTTCCCCAGTGGATTGCAGTGTCTAGGCCCAGGCCTTTTTTGGCAAGATCTGAGAAGGAAAGGGGTTCTTATTTTGAAAATCAACAATTCCCTCATCACTTGCATTATATAGTAACTCTATGGGCTACAGAAGTGTTACATCTTCTTAATTCACTGTTACCTACTGGAATCTTCAAGGCACAGTGTGCCAACAGCCCCCCCATCCCCCCATGTGCACTCGCACATACTGCATGACGTACCTGCACATGCCTCCCTGCACTGCTTTGCCATGCTCACACATGTGCTCCTTCCCCCCCTCCCCATTGTACCACAGGCCTGTAAGTCCACCCCCCCCAGATCTCATCTGCACCTTGTGGCTTCTGGCTCAACCTCAGCTCCTCCAGCTGGGACAGGGGCAGAAAATGAAAACCAGAACAGGGAGGGGGAGCCCACAGGCTCCAGCAACTGCTGCTGCAGCTGGTGCAATGGGGAGAGTGGAAGCCAGGCAGGAGCCCTAGGGCCACAACTTACCCCTCGTGGGCCATATGCAGTCTATGAGCTGCCAGTTGGACCACCCAGTTTTACAGTATAATGTGTGTGATACCATATAACAGTATACCCATGACTATATAAGCACCACTGAAAAAAAAATCGACAATATCTGTGCATTGTTGTCGGGTCTCACAGTAGCGGAGGGGAGGGGTGCAGGTTTCCAGAGTCTCACTAAAATCTAGTTTTGGAAGGTGCAGCCTGATAAACGTGACACTAATATGTATATAAAATATTGCTTAGGTAATTTGAGAGAAGTTTCTTTTCTCTTTTGGCATAATCTTCATTTCTTGCATGAGTAGGCCTCTGTTGAGTTATCAGTACTAAATCAGTAGTATTCTAATTTAAAGATAAACTGTTTTAGATATAAAAAAATGTAGTATTTTTTCTTTCTGTTCTGTTGAGCTGGGCCCATAGAATGAGGGTAATCCCGATATAGGTGTGGAAGTATACATAAAAGCATTTGTATATTTAAGTATAAAGAATTATTTCCTGTAAAATCCAAAACGTTAAAAGAAAGGCTTGGTATTGGCACTAATTTGGATTAACCCATATAACTTACTGTATGACCTAATCCATTTGCCCAAAATGTATGTCTATTAATCCTTTGTAAGCAAAAGGTATGTATAACCACCTAAAAAGAAAAAGATGCTACCTATTATAAAAATATGAATATTTCTTGAACCTAGATATGGTCTGAACTCAAAGCCAACCCATTAGAAAAACTTCAGCTTTTACGTAAGCCTCAGGGCCCTTTCCAGAGGCCATTTTCAAGCTCCTGACACTGGAGCTAGTCTGAAACAGCAACTCAGAAAGACAAATGTTTCAAAATTTGAAGTTGTTTTTATTGAAGAGGCTTCAAAATGGAAGCATTTGTTCATATATTTGGAATGTTTCACCAAAAAACTTTGAAGTTTTTGAAAAGATAATTTTTTTTTCATTTTTTCCCTTTTAACTATAGAACACAATCCAACAAATGCTATTTAAGACACTGTCCTTTTGTCCATGCCACACATTTTCCTTTTTCTACTCTAACTTTCTCAAACTTTTCCAACTTCAAGAATGTCCCAGGGTGGCAGAGTTACATCTTCAGAGCTTTTTCTGAAGTTGAAGATGTTTGGAAACATCTCAGAATGAAAAATGGCTCTAAATGGAAAAAGAAAAACATGGAAGAAAGTGAAAACTTAGAGAAGTATTCATTTAGTTTCAGTCAGTATAAAAAAAGAAAAAAAGAAAAAGTGGAAAAAACAAAGCCCCTCACATTGGAAATTTTCTGTTTTGGGGAGGAAAAACATGGGAAAATTTGAAAAAAAAACCCTATCAGCTTTTTGGAAGTTTTCAGTTTCAAAAAAGCGAGCTCCCTCACATGATCAACAAGTAGTTCGTGGAATCTGAAGAGTTATGGATGAGACCCTAGAATGATCAATGAAGAAGCCCTTGAAGTGGGATAAAAATGGAGCAAAGGGGAGGAGAGAAAAATCATGTTTCCCTGCTAAATTTTAGAAGCTCCTAATCCCTTTGTCTATAAAACCTTCCTGCTTTTACTCATATTACCAGGCTTGTTGAAACACCTCCTAGTCTTTTATTAGTATTTTTCTCTATAACTGTCAGAACAATAGGAGTAAAAGGTTTTGTTCAGTATGAGAATATTATGGGGTTGAGGAATATATTGCCAGGCTATCTTAACAGCTCTGGCAACTCACCATAGCTATTACCTTTGTGAGGTTTAGGACTCTGTGCAGTCCTCCTTTGTGACCACTCTGCAGTTGTTACACATTGCTCTTCTGAGCACTCCTTTTAAACTTCATATTTGTCCTCGAATTTAGCTCATGATAATTCTTAGGACCTTTCAAAGTGCAGTAGCACAGGAAGGGGTGGGCGACTAGGGCACCAGCCCCAGGCTCCCATCCAGAGTATAATATATAACACATTATACTGTAAAATAAGGCTGTCCAACTGGCAGGCCTTGAACTGCACATGACCTACAAGGGGTCAGTTGTGGCCCCTGGACTCCTGCCTGGATTCCCTTCTCCCCGCTGCACCAACTGTAGTAGTTGCTAAAGTCTGTGGGCTCCCCTCCTTGTTCTGGTTTTCTCTGCCTGCCCCTGAAAGAAAGGCAGCTGCTGCCAGACTAGCCAGCCACCACCACTGCTGCTGAAGCCATCCTGACCCCTTCTACTGGGTGCAAGCCTGGGTCATTACACCTCTGTCAAAGGGTGGATTTTAAGTCACATTTTTCATGATGGAATTTTTTTCTTTTTTATAACTGAAGCCAGTTTTCCTCAGTATTTATCTCTATAAATGATTGGTAAAGGGAGTCACCATAGCTTCTTAGTCACTCTTTCTCTATACAGATTTCACTTTTGAAGAACTTAGGTTTACTCTCAGAGTCTGGCAGGGGGAAAGAATGATTGTAACGAAACTGTAAGTTAAATGCAGACCTCTGCAGGAGTATTTTGTGCACCTATGGACAGGATTAAAGTGCTGAAAGTAGGCTTCTTCCCTAGCAAGGGGCTTGCACATCTCCAAGGTTAATGCTTTAATCCACCTGCCTGCTGGCTTTACAACCAGGAAAATCAGGGATCTTTACTGATTCCTATCTTTCTGCATTTTTTGGATTTGATATCAAGTTTGAATGCTGCATTAGGAGATTATGACACAAATTCTCCCCTGACCAGGTCATGTGGCCTTACTTTGTAATGTGGCATGGCATTATAGGGAAGGCGAACATGATGGTGAAAACAGAGCGTGCATTTCTTTTTCACTTACAGTCTTCTTTTGGTTCTAGTGCATTGCTCCTTGTTTGGTTGATTTGGTTTGTTTGCCCAAGTTTTCTTTTTTACCTGAAAGAAAAGGAACATTCAGGCAAAGGACAGATATTACACATAAACCAGTTTAAGTGATCAGACACTGGTTTAACCCTGTAACAGAACAGATATTCAGTGCACATAAACTAGTCTCAAAATGGCCAAAACCGGTTTAAGATAAACCTGGTTGAATATAGTATCAGACTTAACTGATTGAGCTCAAACTGGTTTATGCAATGTCTGTCCCAGACCCTTATGTTTTGTTCTCATATAGCTGTCTGTAAAACTTCATGGGCATGGGACTGAGTAAATTATGAGTTTGGGCAGATACTAGGCAGACCATGTGGAAGGGTCTTGAAGGGGTAGAAAGCACAGAGCTTTCCCCACACTTCTGCATTCTTCCACAGCAGCACTTAGCTTGCCGTCTTTTCTACAGCCCTCTCATAAAATAGGAAGGGGTGAAAAGGGAAAACAGATCTCCCCACAAGGCCATGCCCCATGGACTGTTGTTAGATGCAGGCCTAGAAAGTATTTTGCTCCCCACCCTCAAAGCTGATATAACTGGTATACTGGTGTTTACTTTCTCTGTCCACCAGAGGGGAACCCAGCTCTTGTGTAACTGCTCTGCACCCTGGTACGTGCTCAACTTAAGTCCTGCTTCCTTAGCCCTACTTACAGAAAGGAGTCCAGATTTTGTGCTTCATTTTAAGTACATAGACACAATGAGCCAAATTCAAGCCTGTTCTACAGCTTGAGTATCACTCAGAACTTCATGTGGTTACAGGGAGAGTGAGAGCAGAATTTGTACAGCTTGGTCTGGTATGTTTCTGTTCTCCAGTCAGTTCAGGTATCTGCTGAAGTTTTATGTAGGCTTTAAAAATAATAAAGGAAAAGAAGTAATTTGCAGAGTGTTCTTAATATAGTAAACATGATCTGGGGTATTTAGGGGTGGGCCATGAGAATTGTAAGTGTAGGTCAAGGGTATCCCACCACAGAATACAATCCCACATTGTAATAATCCATGTGGATTTCATTCTAGCATGCTGCAGTTATGGATCCTTTCTGCAAAACCTTCTCCTTTAAATAGATCTGAGCATATTTATTTCTTTTGAGGCTTGACTTTCCTCCCATTGAAATCAACGGGAGTTCTGCAATTGCTTTCAATAGGAACTGCAGCAGAGCTGTATTCAGAAGGATTGGCATATACCAACCCAAACAATATGCCCGTTGATTTTGCTGTTTGCTGCCTACTGATTTCATTAATCTAGGCTAAGAAATGGCCCGGTTCAGCTTCCAGGGTAATCAACAGCAAAAGTCTCATTGATTTCTATGAGAGAAGGGTCAGGCCCAAACCAAAGTACATTCCGTATACTTGCAGCTGCTTAAATGGAAAGTGCAGAAGGTTTTGTGTAAAGGATCCATAACTGGTGGCATGCTAGAATGAAATCCAAGAGGATTATTATATTTTAGGGTTTTTGCTCAGGTAGTTGGTGGTATGCCAAGTCATGGGGGGAAAAAATCTCTCTTAATGCTAACACAGACCATTAGTAGTAAAATGCTGAGAGCATTAATGTGGTTATCAAACTTTGGCTGATTTTCACTGGAATTCATTGGGGCAAAGTTGGTTGGTTTTGTTTGTTTGTTTAAAAAAAAGCAACCACCCCCCAAAACTGACTGCCTAGTTATCCATCCCCCAAAGAGATGTAATCTATGCATAACAATGCTTAAATCAGCATGACATTTACAACATATATTAAGTGGTTTGTTATTTATTTCAAGACTTTAATTGGCACAATATATTAGAAGCATTACTTAAGGGTCTCTCCCCCCCTACCATATACAGAATAAAACTAACCAGAATTACACTATAACATGTTTTGTTTTGTTTTAGCATAAATGAACTGAAAAAAATTAAAAACTTTACTTCAGATACTGTGTATTGGAACTTATTCAGTTTTATTGAAATCAGAACATTTTTTTGTCCTGACATTTTGCCTAACCTGTTACGAGCCTTTCCTAAGGCCAAAAAGAAAGGGGAAAAAAAGCCCCAAAACTTTTTCCTCCTTAAGAGCGTCTTATTGTTCCATTTTCATTGCTATTTAGAGTAAAAGCTCATTAAAATATTATGAAGCACACAGCATAATTATGTGGCAGCGTATGCCAATGAATAACATCTGCAGCAATGTGTATGTGTATTTATATTACAGTAAACTTGAACCCGCTCATTTATTTTTTCTGCTCTGCCTCTATTTTAAAATTCTTTGTCTCAAAGAAAGCACTAGGCAAATGTATAAACCACACAAGCTACAGTGCAGCCATTGTTGTTGAGTTGTATCTGCTGTCCCACCAATGCCAAATATTATTTCATCATTAGACTACAGTTCATGCCAGGGTAAACTGTACTCTGTTAGATGTCTGCAAAGTGTTATTTGCTCTTTTTATTATTCCTATTATTATTATTTTAAACTTATCTACACTGGGGTTAAGGAGGTTTTTTGTTTGTTTGGGGGGCTTTCTGTCTGTGTGTATTGTTCCATGCAGATCTGTATTTTGAAAGCCTGAATAAAGACACACATACACTTACTACACTTTTTGTCCATTGTTACAATAATAAAACAAAAAATACAATTTTTTTTTGTAAATAGTGAGATCAAGCATATCCCACAAATATTTGGGTAAGCACACTATGTAATTTTTGTCTGACTACTCTTATTTACTAAAGTGAGTTAGTTAACTGTAATATGATCTGAAAGAAACCCCTACCATTCGAAAAAAGGAAAAGGCTTGTAACACAAGGGAGAGATAATTACCACAATCTATATGACAGACAATAGAACATACAAACTCTTTTTAGCTAAATACTTTAACCTAGGTAGTACAGGCCACATTGTATGCAGGCAAAGGGGTTTTTTTTCATTATTATTATTTTAAAGAAAACTATATAGACATAACGAACACACTTAGGGTAATGGGCTATGATTGTAATTTTCATGATGCTGAGGTCTTTTCAAGACTGTGATCTCTCCCCCTCCCTCTCTCTCTCTCTCTCTCTCTGACACCACCCAAGAGTTGCAGTATCAACCGTTTGCCAAGAATCTGACATACACCTACCCTTCATTTAAAGCTGTCAATCGTTTTCATGCTTATAAATAAAATGTGTCTCGAAAAGAATTTAGATCCTAGGACAACTGATAACAGAGCTTAAAAAGGCTACAGTGCAACTCTGGTTTATGCCTGTCATTCTACTATATTATTCTCTCCTATTGTTGCAAATATTGTCCTTTGGGAATGCTGTTGGAGACTGGACTGTTCCCAGTTTTCCCTCCTTTCTCTGCCAGTTGTTTCTAGATCTAAACCATTTTGCTAGACGATTACTACCATATGCATTTTAAAAATATTTTTATTGAATTAATCTTTATAAAAACCCCTAAAATGCTGGTGCTCTCCCAGAAAGGTTTGTATGTCTCCACAACATGCAGTTAGAGCACTTCATTGAACAGGGGGAAAAAGTGAGCCAGAAATGAACCCCAATTATACATATTTAGAAGCAATGAACCTTGCAACGTCTGACTTAAGTTTTTTGGTATGCTTCGGCCAAGCCCAGATTACAGACTGTACATTTTGAAAGTCCCATCACCCAGTTCTCTCAAAAATCATCACCACAATTCCCTGTTTGAAAATCATCTGGACTGTCTCTGACAGCCCTAGCTGACCCCGACTATTTCCTTCTCTTATTACTAACATGCCTCTCCTCCACATGCACTCTAAGCACGATCCTTTTCAGAAGGAAAAAATGAAATTAGGGGTCTCTCCCTTGTTCCAGATGTAGAAAGTTTCAGGCTAAAGAATAATAAAGAGACACAGAAAATTAATCTCACAGAACTCTGCACAGAAAACATGTGACTTGCTACTCATGGGATTTTGAGAATAAGCTGATGAAGGCCTCAAACTGTAATGCTGCTCTCAATGTCTGCCAGAGCAGGGGAACTGATTTTGGCCCACGGATGTGTGTGGGGGAGAGGGGGGGTGGGGGGATGGACTGTGAGGTTCCTTTTATATCTAAAAATAATGATTTGCTGAACTTTTGAAGCACTTTTTTTCTGAAGGAATTCTAAAATACTAAGTAACCCTCATAACCCACAACAACCAAAGACGTGCAGTCCTCATAAAGTATTGAGCAAATATATAGTGATTGCTATAAATGACCTGACACCACTGGCTGGGAACAAAGCTGCTTCAAAAGGTTCAACAGGAATAACCCAGTAGTGTAACTGAGTGTGGAGAGCACTGCAGCCCTGGGCACTGCAGAAATTGGTACACCAGCAGCCTGTGCTGCCCCAGGCTTGGAACAGCCATGCTACATCTCTGGAATAACCACCAACATATTTAGAAGAATGGGAGTAAAGTACCATTGTCAAAGAAAAGCACTGAGAACTTTGATGGAAATAACTGAGTAAGTTAACATGGGTTCAGGACATTTAGATTAATACCTTTGATATTAGGGAACAGGGAACTCGACACAGTGATGTGCCCTTTAATAAATCAATGTAATTTTAGTTTTATGTCCTACCTGGAGGAGAGAACAACCCCTTCACTAAACTATAACAAGTTGTATAAGGGACAGTGGGAAACAAAGGAAAAAATGGGGGGAGGGAGAGGATATTGCCACATGTATCTGTTAAGTTCCAGTGGAGGTGCCAGGATTAGAAATGGTGAAAATCAAGACAGCTCAGAGGCTTGAATCTGTTTTGACAAACCTCCAAATGTTCTTATCTGAAGTTATTGAAACTTCTTAAAGGTCCCTCTCCCCTCTCTTTCTGTGCCACAGTCTACCCAGGACTGGAGAATGGAAGACACCTGCTGAACCCAGAAGAAAACGCCAGATTTACTGAGATCCACAGTGGGTGTACTAGAAGATGTCTGCAAGAGGAAGGGTCAATGAAACAGAGGCTCCACGCATTTTCCTACTTGTACTGAGCCGTAGAAAATGAGACAGCAAGACAGAACCTTGAAGAGAGAGACAGGACAGAGAAACAGGAAGAGAAGGAGGCCCTGAAAGCAGTCAAGTGCTGAAGTAGATAAAACCTTGGAAGAAGAAATCTAGGGCCAAAGAGCACCACCAATGGACATCAGGAAAAAAAAAAGTTATTTTATCATAAACTAAACCCTGAGAGCCCGCACCCCTGCCTTGTTTTAGGGTTTTGTTTTTTTAATGCCTAAAGACACCAAATAACATAATTGGTAAGGGAGAGCGGAGGGAGAAAAGGAGGGGGAAACGTAAGTTCTCTCCCCTTTCTATTCTTTTGCTATTTCTTACATTCCATAAACTCTACCTTTCAAACATAAAACATTACCAGAACACATGTAACATAGTGAATTTACTGACTTGTAAGGAATGCCAGTGGAAAAGTTTGGTTAGGTACTTCCACACACCTCACTTTCTAAACAAGTGAAAAGCTCAGAGGCCCAAAACCATCGTGACCTTAATTTCATGAATAAGTGCTCCTCTATCTACTGGTCCTGCCCAGCAAATTAAGAAATCTTACAGATTACATTTATTATTAGATTTTTTTGATAAATCACTTGATTTTATGCTTAGGTCTTTTATCTGGGCTGTAACCCAAGGGATAATTGGACAATTAAAGAATGCTATGCGCTAAAAATTCTTTTAAACAGCCATACCAAAGTTTATGCTGACTACAAAAGGTCCCTTCTGCAAAAGGCAGAAGTAGCTGCCAGTCTGCAAAGTCTGCATCAAGATATGGATCTGAACTTTCATGAAGTTTGAATCTGGAGATTGAGCTTTAGGAATAAATTATTTGACTGAGAAAGTTCAGGAAAAAAAATGAGACAGATAGTAAGCTCAATATGAATTAAATACTAATTCCTAGTGGAACTAATGAAAGATTTTCCTAAAATTAAAGAGAACTGCAATCTTACAACTACCACATGTTTAACTCTGTAGACCAATGCAAAGGGTTATCATGTTTATTGTCCTTGTACTAATATGCTCTGTAGTGTGATGTCTTTCAAGAACACATACCACATTTACTCATGTACAATAAACCCCCAAATAAGACACACACCTTATTTGGGAATTCTGACCGCATGGAGGAATCCATGCTCAGGCAAAAGCTCCAGTTTTAACCCTCTCACAGCCACTGCTGAATTGGCAGCAGCTTTTGGCTGCCATGAAAATACTAAAACTAATTGCAGTATGCACTCTGCCCCTCCCCCCCTGGCTGGGAAAGGACAACCCCAGTAGCCATTACAGTGTCCCTAGGAAAGTATTTCAGGGTCTCTATGCTTCAGTTCTGGTGCAAAAATCAGCGACACTGCCCCCCCCACCCTCTTTCAGGAGAGCTGTGTGCGTTCTGTGAGTAAATACTATAGAAGCTGGGTGGGAGTCATGTGCTATATACCTTAAAAGGTGCAGCATAAACTGGCAGACCCAGAGGAAAGGGATTATGATGGCCTTCAGCTACTTTTGCACCCAGTCAATCCTGGCTGCTCAGGAAACTTCAGTGGCTTCTGGGACAATTTGGACACTCCTGAGGGCTTGTATTGTACAGCCAGGCATATAACCTATAGCCCATAGACTACAACAATGGCTAGAATCTCCACAGTGCTATGTGTTAGGGCCAGCTCTCTAGCATGCCCCTTTCCAACTCAGACTATACCCACTGTACCAAACCTTGTCAGAAGGTTCCTGGAAAGATGCCTAAGGAGCAGAGATTAGTATAAGGCCTTTCAACTGTTTGGCTACATCCAGATGAGCAGGGGCATGCATTTGCAGCAGCACAAAGAGCAGTGGCACAAATTCATGCCACTGCTTTATGCCACAGCGCACATCTCTGCACATGCCCTTCATTGAGGGCCATGCCCAGCTCACCCTGGCTCCCAGCCAGGCTCCATGTTCTCGGGGGGGGGGGGGGGG
>NW_017729024.1:111966461-111974011 GCF_001723915.1 Gavialis gangeticus | reverse complement strand
CTGCACCCTAGCTAGTTGGGATCAGCACATGGAGACAAGGGAGCAGGCAGCCCAGGCCCAGGGCTGCCTACTCCCCTATCTCTATGCACTGTGGAGCTGAGGCATGCTGCACCCTGGCCTTGAAACAGGACAGCAGGTAACCCTGAGATGGCTGCTTTCCTCTCTCCATGTGCCTCAGCATGGGGCTCTGCAACACTTGGAGACAGGGGAGTAGATGGGGGAGCTCCCACATCTCAGGCACACGGAGACAGGAGAGCACTAGCTCAGGGATGACTGATGTCCCATTTCAAAGCATGCTGCACCCCAGTCAGCTGCGGAGCATGCAGTTGTCCACACACCCTGCCTTTAGGATCTGGGCTGGGCCTTGCTGCCTTTCCTTCCTGCAGTGCTGGGCTGGGACTTGGCCATGGCCCCTTTCACTGCAGGGCTGAGCCACATCCCCTTCCCTCCAGTTGGGGCTGGGCCATGCCCCCTTCCCTCTCTGTGGGGCCAGGTTGGGATCTAGGGACACCTGCTCCCCCTGCAGGGATAAACCGTGCTCTTTTCCTGTCCATGGGGCTGGGACAAGGTCCTTTTTCCTTTGGGGCTGCATTGGGGCCATGGCTGGCCTGCCCCCACACCTCCTCTCCATGCAGCCAGATGGTGCTCGCTGTGCCTGCCCAGGCACTGGATTAGGAACGTAGGCTGGATCCGGCCTGCGGATGGACTGAGCACTGCCAATCCGGCATGCCAGGGAACAAAAGTTTAGCACCACTGGTCTTGACCACAATGCCTAAGCATGTGTCATGCATTCACACTTTGCAAGCCATTCTGCTTTTGGAATAAATAAAATAAATGTTAAAAGTACACTGAAACATGTATATGTATACAATATATTACCTGACCGTAATAACATAATTTATCATATGTTACTGAAAATTGGATTTTTTAAGGCTCTGAATCTTCTATTTCTGTTTAGAATAACACTTGGTGTCAATACTTTCACTCTAATAGATTTAAAGAATCAAAATATCTCCTTTTCTGGTCACAGAAATTATTTTCAAGCTTCAAACATCAATCTTTGCAAGAAACAGGTTTGCAAGGAAATGTTTTTCTATGTATTTGCATCTTTTGGACCTAGAATTCCTGATGTATGAAGCCCCAGGTTTGAACCTGCTCCAAGAACTTGGTCATAAGTCCAGATACATAGTGCCTAAGGGTAGCTGAGAGTAAGTTGTGTTGTACTGTCACTGCACTTAAGGGAAAGTCAAGAAATATTTTCCTTGGTTTAATATTAGGATATTGTCAGCAGACCTCTGAGCAGCATCCTTGAACATTTGAGACTGCTGAGCAGAGTCAATCTATCATGAGTCATTCTTGTATTATATGGGGAGGAGAGAGAAATGAACCATTCCTTCCTTTTAGTCATACTGCAGTCACCTGAACAATTACATGTTTCAGAATCAAAATGAGCCACTATATAGTTTAGGTCTGGGAGCTGGTACACCCTTCTGATGAAAAAAAAATCAGCATCTGTGGAGTTCTTCTTTACTTTAAATTTTCCTTGTTAGATAATACAGCTGGGCTAAATACTAGCTTCACCTTTTAGTTTCAAATATGAAGCAGCTATCCCGCCACTTCAAGCACACATATAGTTTGAACAAATCACAGAAGAGTCCAAACCTTCATAACATCCCCTGCCTTTAAAGGAAAATACGTAAAGACATATTATACCTTCTTAATGAAGCCCAATGAATGGTTGTGTTCATTTCTACTGGGAACTTGGTACATGGATTCCCATTCTGCAAGGCTGCAAACAGATGTCTGATTTTAACCCAGATCAAAACACAAGCAGCACAGCCATTTATAAATGTAGCACTTCCAAGGTGTATTGCTGCCCCTCTGCCACTAGGTGGCCAGGGAATGCACACAGACTGAGAAGCAAGTCCCTAGAATAACTCACAATTAACTTGAATGTCCTAGGATTCAATTTACAGTCATACAAAAAAAAGTGTTAGCACATTTTATCTCACATACTTCACAGGTACATAATGCAGGCCAATGAAGTGTAGGATACTAGGACAAAGGGCTTTCTCCTAGAAAAAATATGATGTCTGTTTACACTCCAAGGCTACATCCAGATGAGCATGGATGTTTGTTTCCCTGGGAACAAGTAGCAGTGGTACATTTGTGCCGCTGCTACTTGTTCCTGGGGAATGCCCATCCCACACGCACTCTGGTATATGACACATTGTCTTGGGTGGGGTGGGAGGTGGGGCCAGCAACTGTGCTGGCACAAGCAGCCTTACCTGGGGGCCTCAGGGAGCTGAAGCCATGGCACTTCTGCAGCTAGAAGTCTAGATAGCTGCCAGTTGGATGGTACATGCTGCTGCCACACATGCCACCTTGCATATTTCGGGGATCTTCCAGGGTCACCCTGCACCCCCATGCTGCAAGGTAGCAGCATGGGGCATGCCTGCATGTGGGGTGTGGCGCTGCAGATGTGTCAGCAGTGTCACATACCACAGGCCCATGCTCGTCTGGACGTGGCCCAAGTGGTTAAGCTGCTTAAATAAACATGGTTAGTGTAGCCATTGTAACCCATGGGTGCTACGTACAGTAGCATAACTAAGGGGGAGAGACTGGGGTATCAACCATGGATGCAGAGTAAAGAGGTCTGCAAAAATGGCAGTCACTGACACTGCTTCCTGAGCCACCCCTGGCAGCCCAGCTACAGCTGGTGTCCCATGCACCACCACTTCTCAGGGTGGAGAACTACCCAGTTACATCTCTGGCTGTGTGCATGGACAAAACTATCAGTGATGGTGTGTGGACTAAACAGAGGCTAGGATGAAGACTTGAGAATATTCCTTCAAATGTACAGTCCAGCAGAATGACTGGAAACTATATTAGACACATACTTCATAGATTCATAGATGTTAGAGTCGGAAGGGACCTCAGTAGGTCATTGAGTCTAGCCCCCTGCCCTGGGCAGGGAAGAGCGCTGGGGCCAGATGACCCCAGCTAAGCGCTTGTCCAGTCTCCTCTTGAAGATCTCCAAGATAGGGGAGAGCACCACCTCCCTTGGGAGCCCATTCCAGATGCTGACAACCCTTACTGTGAAGAAGTTCTTTCTAATGTCCAACCTAAATCTGCTCTCCATCAATTTGTGGCCATTGTTCCTAGTTACTTACCTCTCAGCCTTCTCTTGTGAAGACTGAAGAGATCTAGGTCCCTCAGTCTCTCCTCGTAGGGCTTTGCCTGCAGGCCTCTGACCATACGAGTGGCCCTCCTCTGAACCCTCTCAAGATTCTCCACATCCCTCTTGAAGTGCAACGCCCAAAACTGGACACAGTGCTCGAACTGCGGCCTGACCAGTGCTGCACAGAGGGGAAGCATCACCCCCCTGGACTTGTTCATCATGCATCTGCTAATACATGACAAAGTGCTGTTAGCCTTGTTGAAACAGTCTTGGAGGAGTTTGTATTAGTGGTTCTTTTTGTCCAGGTCCAGGTCTTTTTGTTCTTTTTGTTCAGGTCCAGGTCTTTTTGTTCTTTAGTCCAGGTTCTTTTTGTCCAGGTGCAGCACTTTGCACTTGTTTTTGTTGAACTGCATCCTATTTCATTCTGCCCATCTTTACAACCTGTCCAGATCCACCTGCATCTATTCCCTACCCTCTGCTGCGTTGACTTTGCCCCATAATTTGGTATCATCTGCGAACTTGGACAGGGTGCTCTCAACACCCTCATCCAAGTCACTGATGAAGACATTAAATAGCACCAGTCCAAGGACCGAGCCTTGTGGGAGTCCACTGCCCACATCTTTCTAGGTCAATATCGACCCATCCACCACCACTCTCTGGGGGTGACCCCTAAGCCAATTTGCCACCCACCTGACTGCTCCAAACTGAAGCTAGCACTAACACCGATCAATATTTGAGCAGCCCAAAGTGCAATGTGTAACAAGGCCCTAAGAACATACATTTGGAATTTTCATCAAAACCTTCAGTAGAAAATTCTGACTGGCAAAAAATTTGTACCCACTTGGAAACCAGTTTTTCAGACAACAATATTTAGTTTTCAGTTTTCCAATAAAAATTCCAAATATTTGAAGAAAGAAGAAAAAATTTCTTGAATATTTTCATTTGATGACAACCCCAACTTACATTAAAAAAAAGCTTCAATTGAGAATGTCTGGCCATTGACATAAATAGAGCTGCTTCTGGTTAACATTGTTATGAGATCAGAATTAGGCTGTCATAATGATCTTGCAGAGTTGTTTTTATGGCATCCATTTTCCATTATGTCAAAGGAGTTAAACTGATTTAACATAACAGCTTTATGATATTTTGCTTTAAATATATATATCTACTGCAAAAAAGAAAAGAAAAAGAACCCCCCCCACAAAAAAACAAAACCAAAAAACACCTTTACCCTGTCAGGTAGACAGACACTTTTTGATTATAAGGCATGTCCTTCTGCAAAACAAATATGCACTCCCAAATGTCTGTGGCTTTTGTATTCCCAAATGGATAATAAGTACTTGAAAGTAGATAAGTGTTCTTAGTGATTGTTACTGAGACACATTCATTCCAGTGCATTGTTTGAGACTGAAAGTGAAATGAATGTTTTGAACTGAGGTTACAGCTTCCAATAACTTCCTGAAGAGATGGTGGGTACCTTCAATTGCAGCTTTTATGTTACAGCTGCCGCTGTTTGAGTTTCTGGTCAAAATCAGGCAGAAGACATATGCCCAGTAACATTTTGTGTAGCATGCCACATGACTTTTTTAGAAACTGTGGGACATAGTGGGCTGAATTACTCGATACTGAACATGACACTCATAGATACAATGAAGAAGGTTGTGGGGGAAAAATGCTGCTACTGCAAAACAGACATATATTTGCAAACAAATATCCAAAATATCCCCTGATGCTTATCTAAATACCACTAAATAGCTTGATCTCTCTCCCTCTGATTTCATCAGGTGCTGAATCTGGCCCTAAGGATTGTATTTATTGGATCTACTTGGGTTTGTAGTCCTTGTAATGTTCCTACTGAATACTATTACATCTACCATGCTGTTATACACACAGCAATACTTAGCATTTTTATTGTACTTTACTGACATTAATTAATCTTCACAACCCCCTGAGAGACAAGTGAAAGCAATATATTCAGTGGGAAACTGAGACAGAGAACTGAACTGACTCAACCAAGACTATACAGTGACTCAGTGGCAAAACAGAGTTTTGACCTAAAACAGTAGAAAGCTAACAGGCTTAGAAATACCTGTTCACAGGTCTACATACATATCCACATACCACTTCCAATTTATCTAGAAGCATGGACATGTGAAACAGTTACGTTAAACTGAAAGTGGGATTTTTCTGCTCGTGAGAACACGCTATTTGATCTGCTGTTAACTATTTGATGTGTCCAGTGTATCATGCAGGAATGGGGAGTTCAACTGGAGCAGTTTGCCCCAAGTGAAACAGCTTCCATTTATTGCAGAATGCAGAAGACAGATGAAAAATACAATGGATCAGCTTGATGCTTGTTAATTCCCACCCTCCACCTTCTCAGAATAATTGTTGTCTCCAGGTGCCTATGTGGTCCTTAGCATCTTAGTATCTGAGCACCTGAAAATAATTAATGAATTTTAGCCTCACAGCCTTTCACAAGGATAGATTATGTGATTTGCCTAAGGTCAAACAAGAAGCCTGGCAGCGCTGGGACTTTTACTAAGGGTCCTCGGAGTCCCAGTGTTCCTCACTAACTAAAACATCTGTCATCCCTGCTGTCAAGCATAGTACAAACACCATACTTGGAGGGGAATGGGAGAAGAGAGCTCTCTTGACAACTTGGAGGTGTGAGTTTGGATGTAATCTTTTTGTTGACTGGAGAAGATGAAAACTGCTAGTTTGTGTAGTGGGTTGATTTGTATTTTTAATGCATGGAAAGCACATGTCCAGCCCAGGGAAGGGAAAACATCTCAACATGAAAGAACTGTATAGTCATACAGCAAGGCTAGAAAAGACCAAGGGAGACACTGAAGGGAACATGCTGGTAGAAAGGTAGACTGGGAGACTGGCAGACTGGGAAGCTAGACCAGCAGCAACTAGGGGAGATTAGGATTTTAGGCATAAGCAAAGGGAGAAAATATTCTTATGGGGGTTTAATCATGCACACACACACACACCATCCACTGCCCAACAGGTAAGTCTGTGGATAGGAAAGTGCAGGGGGAGAGGGAAGAAGTGTGTTGGGAAGAGTGAGGCCCCTACAGTGAAGAAGGGAGTAGAGCAGGGGCTGGGGTGAATAGGGCCCCAGGGCCGGTGGTGGGATGGTTGGAGCTTGGCCAGCTCATTCAGGGGCATGGATGAATGTATACGGGCTCCTGCTGCTATACACCCCCTATGGGAGGCATGGGGGGCAGATGCTCCCCAGATTTGAGTGCGGGACGGAGGTGGCCTGCCACTGTGGGCTGGGGCTCTGTGTCCCACTGCTGGTGCCTTGAGACCCATGTGCAATGTTACGTGACTGCCGCTGCTGGGTGAGGGGAACATGGCACAGCCCAGTGGTGGCAGGCACATGGCATTGCGTGGCTCTCGAGGCACCAGCAATGGGCCACAGAGCCCAGCCCACAACGGCAGCCCACCTTCACCCTGTGGTCAAATCTGGGGGGCACGTGCCCTCTGTGCTTTCCTTGGGGTGTGCGCAGTGGCAGAAGTCCCCCCATGCCCCTGGACAAACTGCCCAGGCTCTGACCATCCTATGCCCTGGGACCCCATTCACCCCAGCCTCTGTTCCTGCTTCTGCCCCATTCCCTCCTCACTGTGGGGACCTAGATCTGTACTCCCTACCCCCAATGTCCCTTCCCCTTCCCAGACTTGCCTGCTGTAGTGAGCAGTACTTAGGGTTACCATATTTTTCTTTCCAAAAAAGAGGACACTTGTAACACAGGAGTGGAGGCAAAAATATGACTGTGGAGGGGCAGTGATATGGCAGTCCCCATCCATTCTGTTGCCCCTTGCTTCCCCCTGCCCTGCTACTGTGCCTCACTCTTGACCCAGAGATCCCAGCCCTGCCAGGTCCCCTCACTCCCAAACCACAGTACCCTGTCCCCTGGGCCATGCTGGTTCCCTTCACTTCTGACCAGCACCCTCCTCCCTCCACCAGCCCTGCCAGTGTCCCTCACACCTGACTAGCAGCCCCCTGCTCCTCCCAGCCTTGCTGGAGGGGCGCCAGCTGCCCCCATCCCGACCAAGCCAGAGTGTGGTGGAGCCCTGGTGTGAGTCCAGCCCTGGTACAGGCTGGAGGGAAGAGGAGGGGAGGCTTGTGGCACCCCCCTGCCCTAAGCTGGGGCTGCCACACTGGGTAGCCTGGCCATGGCCCACCTCCTTCTCCCCCCTGCAGACTCTCCTGGCTGCTCTGCCCCTGCAAGCATGGGCACCAGCTCCTGTGCTGCCAGCCTGGCCACAGCCCTCAAAAACCCCCCTGGCCCAGTCCCCTGCTGGAGAGGACAGGCAACCCCCCCGCCCGCCCTGCTGCAGCCCCAGCCCCCTAACT
>NW_017729024.1:111959010-111965796 GCF_001723915.1 Gavialis gangeticus | reverse complement strand
CTCACCTGCCTGCAGTTCCCTGCCTACAACTGCCCCTCCCCCTGCTCCCACCTGGTGAGCAAAACAAAAACCCAGACATTTGCTCAGATAGATTTGAAAAACCCACCCAGGAGATAGGAGAACTAAAAAAGAGGACACGTCTGGAAAAACCCAGACGTATAGTAACCCTAATTCCAGGCTGCGATCCTGGCTGCATGCATGCAAACTGCATGTCTGTGTGCATCCCGTGCTGCAGCCACCTAGAACCCACACCTGGGCTGCCCTGCAGCCCTCTGCGCTGCCACTGAAGCCCCATGTTTGGGGGAGCTTAGCCCTGTTAGCCCTGGCCTTCTGCTGCCTATGACTTTAGAAGTATGAGGAACCTTACACAGAGAAGCTAAGGGCATTGTTTATAATTCCCATACCACAGAATACATGGATCAACAGCGCAAGCAGCCTGGCACTACATATTCATAACCATCATTCCCCACAAAAGAACATAGAGCATAATGCAGCTAATTACCTCTCATGATTTCATTTGTTTCTCAAAGTCTGTCCATTTGATCTATCCAAAGTCATGAAGCATAGCAACTCCTCTTTCCCCCGGTCAGTATGAGTTTCTTTCCTTTAACTTCATTCTTCTGAAACTGTTAGTGTAGGGCCCATATCCTGGGCTTCTGCTTTCATGCAAAACTGGTAATTAAGGAGCAATATGGTATATTTAAAAATTGCCTACACAGGAAGTTGCAAAGAAGAATAACTTGTTTGAAACTGACTCCTTCGAATCACCCTCACCCAGTTTATATTTGGTTATCATGTTCTGAAATTTTAACCCCTTATTCTGATTTCAGATACAAGGAATTCCCATTAAAGTCTACTGAACTTGTGCATATGAATCAAAAACAGAATTTGGCTTAATTGCTATTGTTGCAAGCAAGAGGCCATTTTTTGTTTGTTTGCTTGTTTTATACAGTTCAATTTGCCACTTTGCCCCAGTAATTTTCATCTTCAGTTGTAATTCAGAAAAAATGTAAAATGGTACACGTGTATCAGAACTGCTTTATCAGTATTTAATTTCAAATGTTTAGTTTTCTGATATAAACAGTCTTTACTTCTTTTCCTCCACCTGCACCAGCCGACCTAAAGGAGAGTGAACTGGTTTCTTGTCTATATGTTAGCAACCCAATTGTTCAACTCCAACTGCCGAATCATTATTCCTAGTGCTGGAATACTACTAAGCCAGAAAGAACCAAACTAGAATTTTCAGATTCATTTGCAAAGGTAACATTGAAATAAGACAACACTCAGTGCCACTATTTTACCTGCTGATCGAAAAAACCAACATGAAAACCCCAGAAAAGCAGTAAAAATCTTGCTTTTTGTCGCTGAAGTGAGCAGATGCAGTTGACGGCAGATGGAATCCCAAGCAAATTTCCTTGCTGTTTTGACATTCACTCTGGACAGAACTCGTGAGAAAGAGCTAGTACTACATTATTACTCATTAGTTCCAGCAACCAGCCTACACATTTATTTCCTCTGATCCTAAGTCATTTTCCTTTCCACTTTGTCATTACTTACATTAGGAAGCTATGCTGAGTGAGGCACTGTAGACTTATTTGGCATACATCACTGTGACATACAAGCTCTGTAAATAGTCTGACTTAAACACAACATGCCTACAACCACCTCTGGTAAGTGGCATCCTCTGTGGCACTCCAGTTTAAACAAAGTATTGGGTTTTCAGTTATAAATTACACCCTAACAACTGATTATGGCCTGCCATGTAAATATTACTACAGACTTCTTTAACATTAGGAAACAGGTACTGTCCCTGCCCTGCAAAAATACTTTCCTATAGGCAGTTGTGGAAATTAGGATGGTATTATTTGTTTGACATAAAAACATTAATAAATCTAATCCATTTACAAAAAAAATAACTTTTTGACTATTTATACAAATCAGTCTCTCTCACTCAATGCTTCAAGCAGTTTAGATTGAAAGCCCTTGTGCTTTTTATTACTAACAATTAGTCAGAAAATCTGCTATTCTGTCTACATGAAGAGTTTTCAAAAGTCAGCATTTTTAAAACAGTCTCCGGGTCTCAAAAGCCTCCAGTACTTGGAGGGGGCATGATTCCTGGTGAGATTAGCTAAGTCTTTTTTTACCTCTCGGCAAAACTGTTAGATGTGTTATTACGTTCACCTCGAGGGGTGTAAATATCACACCCACTTCATTTTCAACCTCAGCCTTAATTGAAAAAAAAAACAACAAACCATCTTTCAAGAGGGAAAGGAGCTGGATGTTCACCTGAAAGTAATAGCTTCAGGGAACTTTCTGTACCGATTAGAGAATGGAAAGTTACTTAAGACAGGAACTGTCTCACCATGACTACAGCTTGCTCAAAATATCCTGTGGATCAATTTACTCATTGAACTTGGCCTTTTTTCCCCCTCTTCAAGTTGTTTGCAAACCAATTGTGGATATTACAAATTTGTTCACTGTTTGTAATTGTTTGAACCATTTCTGTGGAAGCCTTCAGGCCTAAACACTTCAAAATCCGTACGTTGCTAATGTTCCTGCAAGCAAGATATTTTGAATTCAGTATTCAGGTTGTGCATATGACCACCTAGGCTGGTCTCTTCTACAGTGGGATGACTTAACTTTTATAAGCAGAAGCAGTGGCTGGAAAGGAAAAAAAAACAATCACCAGGGTATAGACATGCTGGCATGATAGAGGCATAAGTAAACCTAACAAATTTTAAGATTTAAAAAATATTTTCCTGTCCACCTTAAACCAAGAAAGACATTTATATTTGGCTACATACATGGATTCCAGATTTAGAAATATGCTATATCCTTCTTGACTAATAGAGAAAGAAAGATATAAGCCAGATATGTTGGCTGCCTAGTGGACTTTACATACAGTTTTCTTGTCACAATCAAACCAAGTAATTGAGTGAATAAAGATTAGATAGATTACACATAACAAATGACTCTATAAAAGATACCCATATTTGCCTTTTCTCCAAACATTTCTGTGAGCAAAAATAGTTTCATGAATATTCATAAAAGTGAACAAAAAAGGATTACAAAGGAGTACTAATTTAGTTGCACTGAATTATAGAGTGAACAAATGTATATACATACTCTTCCCTCCATTCATGTAGCTCTATTGGAAATCAAGACCCAGATTTTTAAATTTAGACCCCCAAATAAGCATCTTAACTTCCAAAAAGCATTGCACACATGAGTTTCTCATATAGGAGCCAGAGATAGTCAGCATTTGTGGAAAAGCAGAGTATTTATTTGATGCTCAAAGATAGGCACCCACATTTGAAAACTCTGGCCCAATTTCTGTCAAGTTGTTGCCATCTTTCTAGTGGTCATAAAGATTAAGTCTTAAGATAATGTACAAATTTCAGCACATGATCTCATTATTAGGAATCTGAGGATAGGTACAGACATTGCACATAAACTGGTATAGTCAGTCTAAACCTGTAATAGAAAAGAAATTCAGTGCACGTAGACCAATGCATACAGCCTGCACCTATCAGCTGGGCTGGGCTGGGCTGGGCAGTGGAGGTGGGAGGTGGGCTGGGGGAATGCCCCTGTCCCCTAGCGAAGCCAGCATAGCTGGAGGAAGCCACATGGCAGGGGCATCCCCCATCTCTCCCAGGGTCTTGCCCACCTGGCCAGCATGGCTTCTTTCCCCAGCTCCACTCCCTGCCACTGCAGCTGTAGTTTTCTCACTTAGTTTTCTGAGGGCCACCTGTATGTACATCTAAACCAGTGATTCTCAAACATTTTAGACTCAAAGAACTCCTCACTAGACCAAGACACCCCTCAGAAATACCAGCTCTTAATTTTCAATCTTTAGAGCAATTCTTCTGTTATCAACTATTCAGAAAGACCACAACATGTACTTGTTTTTGACACTATAGTTTCACTATGGTCTCTGTTGAAATCTATGGGTGCAGCCCCATGAGCAGGAACATACGTTTCCTGAGAACAAAGAGCTGCAGCACATATTTGTGCCACTGCCAGTTGTCCCTAGGGAATGTCCCTGCATGTGTGCTCTGGCAAGCAGCAAGTTGCCCTGGGTTGGGTAGGGGAGGCTGGGGCCAGCAGTCTTCCCGGGGCCTGGAGATCTCCCGGGGCTCCAGTGGCGGTGATCTGGGTGCATGGAGCCTGGCTGGTAACTGGAGAATGGCACTGGCTGCCAGGCTCTGGTTTTGTGTGACACATGCTACTACCACATGCACCGCCCCACTTTTTTCTGGTGCATGTTTTTTGGTACAGAGATCTCATGGAGTCAAAAAACACACCGCGCTACAAATTAGCAGTGCAGCAAGTGCCCACATGTGTGGTGCATACAGTTTTCTACACTACAGATGGGTCTGCAGTGCCACAAGCCACATGTGCATGCTCATCTGGATGCACCCTATTAGTTTATCTTGTGAATTGTGTGTTTGCATGATTCAGTGGCACCCCACTATAAACTTAAAAGGATCACTGAGTAGTTGAGAATCACTAAACTAAATGCTGTGTCATTTTAATGAGGACAGTTTGTTTTAAAAAAATCTAATTATATTGTTTTAAAACCTGAGCTTGTATTCTCTTTTCTCACTAAACTCATATTTAAGTGATTTGAGGCTAACAGAAAATTAGACATTTTGTCAGCATTAAAGCGATATTTATATTCTTTTCGAACAATCTAGGAGTTCAGGAATTGAAACAGGGACCTGAAATTTGGCAATGAAATACTCTTCCAATTTTGAAGGTGCCTTTTCTTGTCTTTGTGGAAATACATGGGTGCCTGTACACATGTGGGGACACTGCTCCGACACGCTGAATTAACTGAGTCCACTAGAGCATGATAATTAGTGCGGTCCAGCAGCCTCTGCACCTCATGTATTCAGTGTCCCTGCACTTCAAAATGGCAGCAGGGGTGCTTTAATTAAAGCTCTTTGAATGAGCTTGAGTTAAAAGCACCGCCACTGCAATTTTGAAGTGTAGGGTGCTGAATACATGAGATGCTGAAGGTGCTTTAATTAGAATGGCTCTCAAAGCTGCTCTAATTAAAATGCCTCCTCCCACCCCAGAACACATGTTAAAATGCCCCATTTACCCAGGAGAACCCCCAAGGTAGGTCTGGGTGTTTGACTGGTCAAATATTGTCAAGTATTTGGTACAGACAGATATGTATACTTATTACACCAAAGCAACTTAGTTAATTGTTATTGTGAAACAACGAAATTAAATTCTAAAAATTATAATAAATATTTATAACTCTGAATAGCAGGTAAGTGTAAATATGAATGATATCCAAGACAGAACAGTTCTTTTCCTTATTTTTTATTCCGAAACCCCAGTACCAGCCTGAAAAGTTACAAAATAGAAAAAAAATGAAATTAAACAGAAATAAAACACAGAAACTATAGAAGGCAAAAGTCAGATTTTTAAATGCTGTTATGCTAAGTAGGCAGCAGGCCAACTCTTCAAGCATTCTGCTGTTTGCATTTGGAGATGCCTGCAGTCACAGCAGATGGCCAGTAGGAGACTATTTCTTATGCGTCTTCTTTCAGCACAGGGTAGAGCTGCTCACTGCCCAGTCAGAACAGGTTTCTGGTGGAACTCCATATAAGCAGCAATCACCACAGGGTTTGGCTGGAGACCCTTCTTTCACATAGCGTACAACCAAAGTGGGAGATGTGACCATGTCACTGCTGCACTCCTTTGGATCAGCCTGTGTCCACGCATGTATCCTGCAGGACTGATGTGCCAGGTGTGCAGTTCTCCTGCCCTTTCTAACAGATGACACCATGATGCAACAAAAAAAGGTAGGTCACAACCTACACAAGGTCAAATAATAGGCGGTCAGTTAACCAGTTGACTTTTGCCAGTTGAATTGCAATGTAGTTAACTGGTCTATGGACAGGTTTCCTAAATTTAACCTAACACTTGTCCCTGAATTTTTGCAAAGCTCCAATTGCACTGCGTAGTCTCCCAGACTGACATATGTGCCTGGAAGAGATATTGGGTAGGAAACCTGCCTTCCTATCAGTCACATCTTAGGCACAAAGAAGTCTCTAAAATCAGCTCTGTAAAAGTGAAAGTTAATGATCATTCCTGCTTTACCCAAAGCGAAAGAAGGACTAAAAGGATCTCCAACAACCACATTCAACACTAATGCACAAGCATATAAGGACATAAGAACTGCCATTTCCTGGATCAGACCATAGGTCCATCTTGCCCAGTATCCCATGTTACACAGTGGCAGAGAGAGGATGCTGAAAGGAAAAGTGAACTGGGTATGATCAAGGGTTTTTTTTCCACTGTTCCTCCCTCATTTGCAGTCTCCAGCATTTAAGGTCTAGGAAGTTCTAATTCAGAGATTGTATTCTTAACTCCCGTGCTCAACAGCTACTGATGCCCCTTTTCTCCAAGAATTTGTCCAATACCTTTATGAAACTGGCTAAATTGTCAGCTTCCACACCATCTGATGGCAACATTTTCCACACTTTAATTACATGCTGTATGAAAAATAATTTCCTTTTGTTAGTTTTAAACTTACTACCTACTAATTTAATTTTGTGATTCCTAGTTCCTGTATTAAGAAAGCTGGTAAATAATAAATCCCTACTTGCTTTCTCTTTGCCATTTCATAGATTTCATAGACATTAGGGCTGGAAGGGACCTCAGAAGATCATTGAGTCCAGCCCCCCACCTGAAGGGCAGGAAGTCAGATGGGGTCATAGGATCCCAGCAAGATAAGCATCCAATTTACTCTTGAAGGTGTTCAATGTA
>NW_017729024.1:111951575-111954010 GCF_001723915.1 Gavialis gangeticus | reverse complement strand
GGTTAAGCAAGACCTACCCGCAACAAACCCATGCTGGCTATCCCTCAGGATGTTGGCGTCAGCCCATCCATTAAGGATGGCCTCTTTAATAAACTTTTCTAAGATCTTCCCTGGGATAGAAGTCAGGCTGACCGGCCTATAGTTAGTCAGATCCACTTTCCTCCCTTTCTTGAAGATTGGTATTACATTGGCCTTCTTCCAGTCTTCAGGCACTACACCAGAGTGCCAGGAGCTTTCAAAGATCCGTGCCAGGGGCTAGACTATGACACTCGCCAGCTCCTTGAGTACCCTGGGGTGTAGATTGTCAGGGCTGCCTGACTTGAAGGTATCCAGCCTCTCAAGGTGTTCCTTCACAAGGTCAGCATTAATGGGGGGCAGGGGATCTCCCTCACCCAGACCTCCCTGTCCTGTGATGGGCATGGGCATCCCATGGGACTGATGAAAGACCGATGCAAAGTACCCATTTGATAGGTTGGCTTTTTCCTGGGCGTCAGTTGTCAGTTGCTCCATCTGGTTCAGCAGAGGTCCAGTGTTGCCCTTGCTTTTCCTCTGGCTCCCCACGCATCTGAAAAAGGGCTTTTTATTGTCCTTGATGCTCGAACCTAGTTGGAATTCAGTTGCAGCCTTGGCTTTCCTGCTTTGCTCCCTGCAGGACTGGACCATTAATATTTTGTAAATCATTATCATGCCCTCTTCACAACAAGCATCTCATTTCTAAAATAAAGAGGCCTAACCTCTTTAGTTTCTCCTCATATTGAATGAGGGCATGGAAAGCACTCTGTCCAAATTCACAGATGATACCAAATTATGGGGTAAAGTTAACATACTAGAGGGTAGGGAATGAATCCAGGTGGATCTGGACAGGTTGAAAAAGTGGGCAGAACAGAACAGGGTGCAGTTCAACAAGGACAAGTGCAAGGCGCTGCACCTAGAGAGAAGGAATCACCAGCACACTTACAGGGTGGGGGATGACCTCCTCAGCAGCACAGTAGCAGAAAGGGATCTTGGAGCCATGGTTGACACCAAGATGAACCTGAGTTGTCAATGTGACAAAGCGATCAGTAAAGCTAACTGCACTTTATCATGCATTAGCAGGTGCATGACAAACAGGTCCATGGAAGTGATACTTCCCTTCTATGCGGCATTGGTCAAGCTGCAGTTGGAGTACTGCATCCAGTTTTGGGAGCCACACTTCAAGAGGGATGTGGACAACCTCAAGAAGGTTCAGAGAACTGTCACTCCTATGGTTAAGGGTCTGCTTGCAAAGTCCTGTGAGGAGAGATTAAGGGTCCTGGATCTCTTCAGCTGCCGCTAGAGAAGGCTGAGAGGTGACTTGTGGCCATCTACAAATTCATTGGGGGGGGGGGAGGGAGACGCAGCAAGGAATAACAGTTTACCAGCACACCTCTTGGAGTAACTAGGAACAATGGCCAAAAAACGAGAGAGCAGATTTAGGTTAGACATCAGGAAGAACTTATTTATGGTTAGGGTTGCCAGAGTCTGGAATGGGCTTCCAAGGGAGGTGGTGCTTTCACCTAGATTGGGGGTCTTTAAGAGGAGTCTGGACATGCACCTGGCTGGGGTCATCTGACCCCAGCATCCTTTCCTGCCCAGGGCAGAGGGTCAGACTTGAGGATCTGCTAAGGTCCCTTCCAACCCAAACATCTATGAATCTATGGCAGCTCCTCTATGCCATTAATCATCCTCGTTGCCCTTCTCTGGACTTTCTCTAGTTCTTCTATATCCTTTTTGAGGTGTGAGGACTAGAACTCAGCACAGGATTCAAGGTGTGGATGCATCAGAGATTTATAAAGGGGCACAATGAATGATACTTTCAGTTTTGTTTACAAGTCCCTTCTTAATAATCCCTAACATTTTGTTTGTCATTTTGATGGCTGCTGAGCATTTTGCTGATGGATTTAGCAAACTGTCCACAATGACTCCCAGATCTCTTTCCTGTGTGGTAACAGCTTATGTAGATCCCATCACAGTATAGGTACAATCTGGGTTATGTTTGTCCATGTGCAAAACTTTAGACATATCTACATTGAATTTCATCTGTCATTTAGTTGTCCATACACTCAATCATGTCAGTAATAGTAGTCTTTACCATAGTTTTTACTGCTTCAAATAATTTTGTGTAATCCACTAATTTGGCCTACTCACTAGGCCTGTGCGAAGCTTCAGATTTGAATTAGGTTGATTCGGGGGGCAGTGATTCAATTCCGTGGTTTGAATCACTGTCCCAAATCAATTCGGCCAAATCTGATTTGGATATTCGGCCATCACTGAATCAGTCAAATCTCAGAATCAAACCAGCCCCATCCCCTACCCACTCTCCCTGCCCCATTAATGGCTGTTCCACCCAGCCCCAGTGTCCCCGCTCTTAAAAAAAAAAACTGCCCCACATTGACTGGCTGCTGCCGGGGGGGAGG
>NW_017729024.1:111946051-111946575 GCF_001723915.1 Gavialis gangeticus | reverse complement strand
CGAGAGAGCAGATTTAGGTTAGACATCAGGAAGAACTTATTTATGGTTAGGGTTGCCAGAGTCTGGAATGGGCTTCCAAGGGAGGTGGTGCTTTCACCTAGATTGGGGGTCTTTAAGAGGAGTCTGGACATGCACCTGGCTGGGGTCATCTGACCCCAGCATCCTTTCCTGCCCAGGGCAGAGGGTCAGACTTGAGGATCTGCTAAGGTCCCTTCCAACCCAAACATCTATGAATCTATGGCAGCTCCTCTATGCCATTAATCATCCTCGTTGCCCTTCTCTGGACTTTCTCTAGTTCTTCTATATCCTTTTTGAGGTGTGAGGACTAGAACTCAGCACAGGATTCAAGGTGTGGATGCATCAGAGATTTATAAAGGGGCACAATGAATGATACTTTCAGTTTTGTTTACAAGTCCCTTCTTAATAATCCCTAACATTTTGTTTGTCATTTTGATGGCTGCTGAGCATTTTGCTGATGGATTTAGCAAACTGTCCACAATGACTCCCAGATCTCTTTCCTGTGT
>NW_017729024.1:111939845-111941051 GCF_001723915.1 Gavialis gangeticus | reverse complement strand
GAACTGTCACTCCTATGGTTAAGGGTCTGCTTGCAAAGTCCTGTGAGGAGAGATTAAGGGTCCTGGATCTCTTCAGCTGCCGCTAGAGAAGGCTGAGAGGTGACTTGTGGCCATCTACAAATTCATTGGGGGGGGGGGAGGGAGACGCAGCAAGGAATAACAGTTTACCAGCACACCTCTTGGAGTAACTAGGAACAATGGCCAAAAAACGAGAGAGCAGATTTAGGTTAGACATCAGGAAGAACTTATTTATGGTTAGGGTTGCCAGAGTCTGGAATGGGCTTCCAAGGGAGGTGGTGCTTTCACCTAGATTGGGGGTCTTTAAGAGGAGTCTGGACATGCACCTGGCTGGGGTCATCTGACCCCAGCATCCTTTCCTGCCCAGGGCAGAGGGTCAGACTTGAGGATCTGCTAAGGTCCCTTCCAACCCAAACATCTATGAATCTATGGCAGCTCCTCTATGCCATTAATCATCCTCGTTGCCCTTCTCTGGACTTTCTCTAGTTCTTCTATATCCTTTTTGAGGTGTGAGGACTAGAACTCAGCACAGGATTCAAGGTGTGGATGCATCAGAGATTTATAAAGGGGCACAATGAATGATACTTTCAGTTTTGTTTACAAGTCCCTTCTTAATAATCCCTAACATTTTGTTTGTCATTTTGATGGCTGCTGAGCATTTTGCTGATGGATTTAGCAAACTGTCCACAATGACTCCCAGATCTCTTTCCTGTGTGGTAACAGCTTATGTAGATCCCATCACAGTATAGGTACAATCTGGGTTATGTTTGTCCATGTGCAAAACTTTAGACATATCTACATTGAATTTCATCTGTCATTTAGTTGTCCATACACTCAATCATGTCAGTAATAGTAGTCTTTACCATAGTTTTTACTGCTTCAAATAATTTTGTGTAATCCACTAATTTGGCCTACTCACTAGGCCTGTGCGAAGCTTCAGATTTGAATTAGGTTGATTCGGGGGGCAGTGATTCAATTCCGTGGTTTGAATCACTGTCCCAAATCAATTCGGCCAAATCTGATTTGGATATTCGGCCATCACTGAATCAGTCAAATCTCAGAATCAAACCAGCCCCATCCCCTACCCACTCTCCCTGCCCCATTAATGGCTGTTCCACCCAGCCCCAGTGTCCCCGCTCTTAAAAAAAAAAACTGCCCCACATTGACTGGCTGCTGCCGGGGGGGAGG
>NW_017729024.1:111925618-111939827 GCF_001723915.1 Gavialis gangeticus | reverse complement strand
GGGAGACGCAGCAAGGAATAACAGTTTACCAGCACACCTCTTGGAGTAACTAGGAACAATGGCCAAAAAACGAGAGAGCAGATTTAGGTTAGACATCAGGAAGAACTTATTTATGGTTAGGGTTGCCAGAGTCTGGAATGGGCTTCCAAGGGAGGTGGTGCTTTCACCTAGATTGGGGGTCTTTAAGAGGAGTCTGGACATGCACCTGGCTGGGGTCATCTGACCCCAGCATCCTTTCCTGCCCAGGGCAGAGGGTCAGACTTGAGGATCTGCTAAGGTCCCTTCCAACCCAAACATCTATGAATCTATGGCAGCTCCTCTATGCCATTAATCATCCTCGTTGCCCTTCTCTGGACTTTCTCTAGTTCTTCTATATCCTTTTTGAGGTGTGAGGACTAGAACTCAGCACAGGATTCAAGGTGTGGATGCATCAGAGATTTATAAAGGGGCACAATGAATGATACTTTCAGTTTTGTTTACAAGTCCCTTCTTAATAATCCCTAACATTTTGTTTGTCATTTTGATGGCTGCTGAGCATTTTGCTGATGGATTTAGCAAACTGTCCACAATGACTCCCAGATCTCTTTCCTGTGTGGTAACAGCTTATGTAGATCCCATCACAGTATAGGTACAATCTGGGTTATGTTTGTCCATGTGCAAAACTTTAGACATATCTACATTGAATTTCATCTGTCATTTAGTTGTCCATACACTCAATCATGTCAGTAATAGTAGTCTTTACCATAGTTTTTACTGCTTCAAATAATTTTGTGTAATCCACTAATTTGGCCTACTCACTAGGCCTGTGCGAAGCTTCAGATTTGAATTAGGTTGATTCGGGGGGCAGTGATTCAATTCCGTGGTTTGAATCACTGTCCCAAATCAATTCGGCCAAATCTGATTTGGATATTCGGCCATCACTGAATCAGTCAAATCTCAGAATCAAACCAGCCCCATCCCCTACCCACTCTCCCTGCCCCATTAATGGCTGTTCCACCCAGCCCCAGTGTCCCCGCTCTTAAAAAAAAAAACTGCCCCACATTGACTGGCTGCTGCCGGGGGGGAGGTGATCCCTACTGCACCCCGCTGCCCCACACTGCATGGGGGGGCTCTGCCATGAACCCCCAGAAGCCTCTATGGCTGCTGCTGCAGGAGCTGGTGAATGTGGGGCAACCAGGGAGGGGGGGAACTGGGAGCTGGGGCTGGGAGCTGGGGCCGGGCAGGACAGCCAGGGGCGGGGGGCTGCGAGAGCAGGCAGGGGATGGTACCTGGTGGGAGTCCCACCATGGTCCCCCTCCCTTTCTCCAGCTCCCCCTCTGACCTCTTACTTACCAGCAGGGAGTCCAGGTCCAGGTCTAGCTCTCTGCGGCAGTGAGCAGGGACTGCCTGAATCTCCAAAGCTCTCTGAATCTTTTCAGAGAGCTTCAAATCAATTTGGACCTTTTTATTGGTCTCCTGATTCAATTCGGATTCAGAGATTTGATCACTGCATCGGGCCAAATCTTCTCTGAACTGAATCAGCACCCAACGCTTCACATAGCCCTACTACTCCCTGAGGAGGGAGAGGAGGATTGAGGTAGTCAACCGAAGACTGTGGCGTTGGTGTCATCATGAAGGCTTTGCCTTCCATGATCACAGCCTGCTCTTCAGTGAGAGAGGCTGTGGCCTGCTGGGAAGAGACGGCCTCCACCTCACTTCACTGGGGAGAAAGCTCTTCTCAGCCAGAATGGCTGACTTGCTCGACTGGGCTTTAAACTAAGCTCACCGGGGGATGGAGGGGACTACCACCAAAGCAAGCCCACTGGGCAACTTCTGCAAAACCAGCAGGCTAAGGCACTCAAGGGAATCCACCCCTACCCCAGCCCTGGAACAGTGTCCTCTTGGGAGTGCAGGAAAGACTAGGGCTTCTAATGGGATACTTACATGCCTGTACACCAATACCAGGTGCTTGGGGAACAAACAGGAGGAATTGGTCCTCCTGGTAAACAAGAATGACTATGATCTTATAAGGATAATGGAGACCTGGTGGGACTCCACCTATGAGTGGACCACAGGTATAAATGGCTATACACTGTACAGGAGAGATTGTGTGGAAAAAAGGGTCAGAGGTGTAGCACTCTACATCAAGGAAAGCTACACATCCCTGCAAGCTGACATTGGCACCCAGGGAGGATGACTGGAGACCCTCCGTGTTAAAATACATGGAGAACATGGCACAGGGGACACAATGGTAGGAGTCTACTACAGATCTTCTAATTAGGAACAAGAGCTTGATCAGGAATTCACCAAGGAACTGGCTGAGGCTGCACGCTCTCAGTGCATGGTTGTCATAGGAGACTTCAACTACCTGGACAGCTCATGGGAAGAGCACTCGGTCAAATCCAAATAGTCACAAAGCTTTCTCACATGTGTGGATGAGCCCTATCTGACTCAAGAAGTCTATGCATTGACAAGAGGTAAAGTGCTGCTGGACTGGTACTTGCAAATGGGGATGATCTAATCAGCAACCTAAGAATCAAAGGGAAGCTGGGAGACAGTGGCCACAGGCTGATCACTTCCACTATCCACTGCAAAGCTCACAAGTCAGTCACCAATGCAGAAGTCCTCAACTTTAGGAAAGCTGACTTTGACAAGCTCAGGAGGCTCGTTGGTGAGGCCCTAAGGGACCACGATTTGACGGGGAAGGGAGTTCAGGGTGAGTGGTTTTTCCTCAAGGGAGCGATCCTGAAAGCACAAGTGATGTCCATCCCATCTCAGAGGAAAGGTAGCAAAAGGGCAGAGCAACCCCTTTGGCTCTGCAGGGAACTTGCGGACCTTCTGCATCTAAAAAGAGAGACCTATAAAGGATGAAAGTTTGGAACCACCACAAAGGAGGAGTACTCTGCACTGGTCCGAACCTGTAGGGAGAGAACCAGGAAAGCCAAGGCTGCAACCAAACTCCAACTCGCTACACATATCAAGAACAATGAGAAGTCCTTATTTAGATATGTGAGGAGTCGGAAGAAAAGCAAGGGTAACATTGGATCCCTACTAAACCAAATGGGACAATTGATAACCGACACCCAGGAGAAAGCCAACCTGCTTAATAGGTATTTTTCATCAGTTTTTCACCAGCCAAATAGGACCACCCTGCTTAACACAGCACAGGACGGCCAGGATGAGGGTGAACTTATACCCTACATCACTGTAGACCAAGTAAAGGAACACCTTGAGAGGCTGGACACCTTCAAGTCAACTGGTCCAGACATTTTGCACTCCAGGTACTTAAGGGGCTGGCAGGCATCATAGCTCGGGCTGGCAAGGTTCTTCAAGAACTCATGGTGCTCAGGTGAAGTGCCCGAAGATTGGAAGAAGGCTACCTATCTTCAAGAAAGGGAGGAAAGTAGATCAGGGAACTACAGGCCTATCAGCCTGACCTCTACCCCGGGAAATCTTGGAAAAAATTATCAGAGACCATTCTTGACAAACTGGCTGATGGCAACATCCTGAGGGACAGCCAGCATGGGTTTGTTGCGGGTAGGTCTTGCCTGACCAATCTCATTTCTTTCTATGACCAGGTGACATATCACCTGGACAAAAGAGAAGAGATTGACATCATATATCTGGACTTTAAAAAAGGCTTTGATCTGATGTCCCACAACCTCCTCACGGAAAAATTGGCCAACTGTGGCCTCGGCTACATCACAGTCCAATGGCTGGGGAATTGGCTCCGAAGTCAGACCCCAAGAGTGGTAATCCATGGAAGTAAATCATCATGGTGCTCCGTGACCAGTGATGTCCCCCAGGCTCTGTCCTTGGACCTATACTCTTTAACAGCTTTATCAACTGTGTGGACATTGGTGTCAGAAGTGGACTGGCAAAGGTCACCGATGACACCAAACTTTGGGGTAAAGCTTCCACACCTGATGATAGGCTGGTGATCCAGGACAACTTTGACAGGCTTAGAAAATGGGCAGATAAAAACCTGCTGACATTCAATACCAAAAAATGCAAGGTACTCCACCTCGGGGGCGGGGAAACCCTGCATCACGCTTATAGGCTTGGCAGTGCTACACTTGCTAGCACCACAGCCGAAAGGGACTTGGGGGTCATGACTGACCACAAAATGAACATGAACCACCAATGTGATGTAGCAGCTGGTAAAGTGAACAAAACGCTGGCTTGCATCCATAGATGCTTCTCAAGCAAATCTCAAGGTGTTATCCTCCCGCTGTACTTGGCCTTGGTGAGGCCGCAGCTGGAGTACTGTATCCAATTCTGGGCCTCACAATTTAAAAAGGATGTGGAAAAGCTTGAGAGAGTCCAGAAGAGAGCCACAAACATGAACAGAGGACAAGAGAACAGGCCTTATGATGGGGGACCTGGTGGCAGCCTATAAATATATAAAAGGTGCATATCAGGATCTGGGGGAGTGCCTGTTCACCAGAGTGCCCCAAGGGATGACAAGGTCAAATGGTCACAAACTCATCCAAGACCATTTTAGGCTGGACATAAAGGAAAACTTCTTCACTGTGCGAGCCCCCAAGGCCTGGAATAGACTCCCTCCAGAGGTGGTGCAAATACCTACTCTGGACTCTTTTAAGCAACATTTGGATGCCTATCTTGCTGGGATCCTTTGACCCTAGCTGACTTCCTGCCCCTGGGGCAGGAGGTTGGACTTGATAATCTTCCAAGGTCCCTTCCAGCCCTAATGTCTACAAAATCTGCTCACCCCTTTTTCAGATCACTTATGAATAATCAGTACAATGTTAAGCAGTACTTGTCCCAAAACAGAACCCTGGGGGACCCTGCTGTATACTTCTTTCCATCCTGAAAACTGACCATTTATACTCACTCTTTGCTTTCTATCTTAAAGCCAATTTTTAATCCATGAGTGGATATTCCCTGCAATCCTGTGACTACCTTAGTTAAGAGCCTCTGATGGGGGACCCTGTCAAAGGCATTTTGCCCAAATATACTATGCCAACTGGATCCAAAAATACTGTTAACTGGATTGCCCTAATCCACTTGGTTACTGACACCCTCAAAGAACTCTAGTAGGTTAATGAGGGATAATTTCCCTTTGACAAAGCTGTGTTGATTCCTCCCCAGCAAGTCATGTTCATTCAGGTGCTGAACAATCCTTTTTTTATTATTGTTTCTACCAGTTTTCCAGGAACAGAAGTTAGGCTCACTGGCCTGTAGTTCCCTGCATCCTTTCCAGAGCCTTTTTTAAATACTGGTGTCACACTGGCAACCCTCCAGTCCTCTGGTACCAAGGCTGTTTTTAGTGATCGGTTGCATACTACATCGTGTATTTAGCCTCGGGTTTGTATGTTTGTCTTTATATATGTTGACTTACATATATATATTTCTGTGTGTTGTCAGTGTTTCTGAGAGTCAACTAATACTGCTGACTAGTGCTAGCCATACTGTAAATTCTCATATGATCCATGAATGTTTGGCAAACCTCTCAGGTTGACCTGCAGATTCCTACTATTTTAGTTCTGAGCCACTCCAGTACTGAGAAAGCCAGGCAGGCCAAGTCATGTAGAAGATGGATAATATGACCAGCTTTTGGATGCCCCTTTAACAACTACGCTACTCAGTTTTTCTCTTCATTGTTTAAACCCCAATATTGAGCCCCATTGGTTACTATATTAACTTTTACCTCCCTGAGGCACCTTCACGTTATTGTATACAATCTGCCTCTCTGTGAAGACGGATAGATGAGAGAGACAAAGAGAAAGGACTGTGACCTGACATCACCAGGATCTACTTCTTCCTTCCAAAACAGTTTGCCACATTTTCAGCTGAACATGTGGACCTTGAATTGGCCTCCTCAGTCATCTATGGGCTCGCCGATGAGTTCCCTATTAACTGGGAAGACTGCCAACAATATTATCTGCCAGATGACTCTACAATAATAGAGACTATTGCTCACTACACCATATGTGAACAGTAGTGGATCCAGGAACAGGGCAAGCAGGGGGTGCAACCCCCACACACTTTGGCTGAGCCATGCATATACAGTGAGCTCTGAGCTCATTGCCTGGTCAGCACAGGCTCCTGCCAGAGCTCCACATGACCAGTGAGCTCTGCACTCACTGGCTGATTGAACTGGGGTCTGGCTGGAACCTCTCCTTTCACGTGGCTCTAGAGCCCAAGGGGTGGATGCTGCTGCTGTTTGCCCCTCCCTATTTCCACTGGGAAAAGGTGGGGATGGCAGTGGCAATGCTCACGCACCCTGCACCCAGGCGCAAAAGCAGAGGCTCCAGCCAGACCCCATCCTGAGAGCTCACAAAGCGGGGCGCAACCTTGCTGCCACGCCCCCCCCTGAAACTGCCCTTGTATGCAAATGACATACATGTAATCAAGGAACTGCTTACAGCTGCCTGTAAACATGTCCACTGATTTCCTGTATCAAGCAACTGTTTTATTTGGGGCTTATTTACTTTTAAATACTTGCTATCCACTCAACATGCAACAAATTAGTAGAATTCAGTTAACATGCGTGCACAAGTTTCCCCTTTTTTAATTAAGCACTCAGACTCACTTCAAAAGTAGCACAAATATGCAGTCAACTTTAAGATTAATAGGTTTAGACTGAAATGCTTTTATTTTTGGTCTTCATGGACAATCTACTATTTCCACTGAGATTTTTTTCCCCAACAACTTTAGCCGTATTTAAAGTTAATGAGCTTTTTCAATTAAAGCTTCAAATATTTAGCCTTTGGATAGCATTTAGATGATCGAGGGTATATGTAATTATGTTGGGTGAATTCTTAAAAGGCTCTGCATATACTTCATTCATAACAAACAGATTTTAAGTTGCAGGCACATACTGGACGTCATTCTAGGATGAATGCAAATCACCCTTATGAAAACAACATTACCAATAGGTCTGAGAGTTCGAGGAATGACTGCACTAACAAACGCCTTTGAGAGTGTGTATAACATCAACTCTTCTGGCTGGCAGAAAAACTGGTGTTGCCATTAGGTTTAAAACTATAAGAGGAAAGGGAGCCTGGGCAAAGTATAAGAACATTGTCTAAACTGGGCAAAACATGCCTGAACAAAATATTAAAAATTTTCTACTAGCTTAGACAGTCTAATATTGAAACCAAAAAAAGGGATTAAGCTGAACACTACTCAAACATTAGCAAAAGGAAGAAAGAATGGCCTCATGGCTAAGGATTCAAGAAATCTGTTCCCAACTCTGTCACAAACTTCACGTATGACCTTGGACAAGCCACTTAATTTCTTTGTCTCAGTTCCCCAGTTTTGAAACGAGAATGATATTACCCCTCGCCAATGTGTTGTGAGAGTAAATTCAGAAAGAATAGTGGTGTATTGACCATAGAAATAGTGCCATTAAGTATCTATATTAACAGAAAACCATACAATACTCAGACTGGGATCTGGACTCCAAACCTGAGGGCTGTTATGATCCAGAGTTTTGGTTCAACTTTATTAGAGTGGGTAGAATGATTTAGAACATAAATACATAAGTTCAGATTTCAAACATGCCATAATGTAGAGGTGTTCAGAAGTAGGGGAGCACAGGAAATCTTTCAAAGGAAAAGACAGGGCAGCCATTTCAACTGTCATAAATTGAGATTTGACTGTAAGAACAGACTTGTCATGAGCCCCCTACTCCATTTTCCTCCTACATTATATTCTACTTGTAAGAGGCCCGAGTGGCAGAACATAACCCATAAAATGTTTGGTTGGTTGGTTTTAATTCAAACAGTTAACACCGCTTATGCTGGGTAATATGCCATATATGAATGATGCTTCAAAATTACTCTTATCACAAGTAATGGCCCTATTTTAAAAAGATTTGAGCAAGGCTAATCATTTCTGGCTCATAAGTATTCTGAGAATAGACCTGCTTTGGAAGAAAACTCCACTATTTGCTTCAGCATACGTGGCTTTCCATGGGGAAAATGGCAAAATTCCAACCTCTGGCGAAAACTATGAATGAAAATACATTTGCTTTAGGAAAAAATCTACCATGTTCTCAGCCCTTGAATATTATACAATGGTTTTCCACCCATGAAATCCTCCTTTGGTTTCTATTAAAACAGTGGAAGGGTAAACTTTATAAAAGGCACAAAAGTGCTATTTCACATCATTTTTGTCATGAGAATGTTCTCTATAGGGGTCTTCCCACATCTCAGACCCAACCTCCTGTACCATCCTGACTTTCACTCATCAGTAGGAGCCTACTTAAATTGCGCTGAGATGAAGAGGTTTTCATGGCCCATTTGCAGCATGCAGTGTTGATTCTGTGGGCATTTTGCAGTGGCCCTGCCCTTTGGCTGAAAGGCCTTGGTTGGGGGAGAAGGGGCGATCACCATCGTGTCTGCTGTCCTTCGTGCTGCCCTGCCAGCTGGTATTTTCTCCTCCTGGCAGCAAGGACACTTGGCTCTCACTGAGGAGCCAGCATTTTATTTTATTAAGTTTTTTTGGTTGATTTAGTAGATTTCGCAAATTTCGTGGACAATCCTGGATTTTGTGGTTTCCGCAACATTGCAAATTAAGTAGGAAATAGTTTCCAGCGCAGTGCAGTGTAGATTGTGAGTTACCACTTGTAGGAGCCATTTTTCACCACAGGTGGCTTTCAGGTACCACAGTGACATCCTGATACATTGCTAGCAAATAAGATAATGCAAATCACCACAGTCCTTATACTTGGTTCCAAAGAATCAAGGTGCAATGTAGAAGGCTCACAGGGTGGGAGGCAAGCTGCCAGAAAGAATTCCGTACACAGTTATTTTTGAGCAACAATAGGCTTTCATTTATATCTTCATTCATAATCACAGATTTGGCTTTTTAAAATGTTCTGTGCAACTTGATTGCTTTCAGCAAGCTACTTGGCTTTTGCTGGGTGGTACATGTTCTAGAAACAGCAATAAACTAAACTGCAAGCACACTTGGAGTAACAAAGAATTGAAAAAGGTGCTTTAAGAACTTACCAAGATACCTTTGTCATTCTTTTTTGGGCTCCTATCCCAATGACTTCAGCCTGAAAGCATTAAAATGAGTTCCTTATACATGCTTTGCAGGTGAGGGTTTTTTGAGCTTTAATTTGCTGTTTGATTCGCCCCGGGATTTTCAGGTGTTGCACGAGGGAGTAAAGAACAGAAAGTACCTCAGTTCTTGGTTGTCAGCCATTGGATGATGGCCACAGCATTATTAAACCATCCAAGCATGCTGGGTCTCAACCACAAAATTTAATTTTCCCTACTGCAGGGACTAATCAACCACCACAGGCTTTAAGTCCTGAGGAGACTGTTTTTATCTGTATATTTTTTTTATTTCAAAGACTGAAGTGCAGTTAATTTTACAGTTTTGTCTATCCTCGGGGTTACAAACAATGACAGAAATTCAGCTTGATGAGAAACAGATAAGTGGAATTTATGCTTATGCTATGACATAAATTAAAGAAAGATGAAAGGTCTAGGTAATTAACAGCACCTCTGAAAGCAGGGCGGGAGAACCTCACATCCCCTAAAGTAAAGCAAAAAGACCAAAAAAAAATCAGAAGTCTGGTGAATGGAGTCAGCAGCTACCCCTTGCATTGTGTAAAATTGGGGTAAGTTGGTTTCTGCTTCAATAGCCCATCACCATGAAAAAGTCTCTTTCCTTGATAAAGCAAAATTATTGCCCTCTGGATTACTGAACCTCAGCCTTCACAAAGCCCATGAAGTACACACAGTATTATTTTAACACAGAATTTACTATTCAAAAGAACTTCATATCATGGAGTTCACTGAATAACATCCTGTCTGCTTCCTTAAGTGATTGCTAACATTTTTCTTGGTAAAAACTCCATTTGTATGTCCTCCACCCTTGCAGTATAACTAGATAATTGAACCATCTAGGTTTCACTTACTGAGAGGCACAGGTTTTGAAGTAGGGGGGAAAATGGAGAGAAAGGGGGAGAAAGAGAACGCAAGAGAGAAAGAGAGAGACAGAGAGAGAAAGAAGAAAAGGAATACTGCAGCTCAGCACCACTACAGCATTAATCTACATTGTTTTTAATCATAGGAGTGGTTTCTTGGAGTTCTCCCAAGAAAGACGAGGGGAGAAAAAACTCCACAATGAAATAATGATACCTTAAAACGTACCAGTTCTGGTGATAAAGGCTGTACTACGCACATGTTAAATTTATCAAAAAAAGGTGGTTGCAAGCAGCAATTCACATGACTAAGAAAGAATTCTTTCAATATGACGGCTACTCAGCCTTTATAGGAAACATTAGCTTTTAAAAGAAATTTGGAAATAGAAGAAAGTTCCTACCAAAGAAAACAATTATAAATATTCTTAATTGCCTGGAAATAATTTGTCATACAGAATTGGACCTAGAGACGTTTACACAAATGCTTCAGATGCACTGATGTTGTAATGCCTGTTAGAACCCCAGCATATTTTTTCAGAGAGTGTTCCAATAACATGTTAAAAAAAAGGATATGACTTTCACTTTTATCTTCTGCCTCCCTCCCTCTTCCTCCCTCCCCTTCCCCCACAGTCTTCCTTTTTCTTTTTTTGGGAGCATAATATAACTGGAAGACTCTGTAACTGCTACTCAGTGTATTTTATTATTTCAGGAATTCATTCCAAGCTGGGCTGCAATTACATTTAAAACTGGAGAATAATGGGCTATTGACATGTATATGGTTTTAGAAATATAAGGCCTCATTTTCTCAGCTGGAATTTCCCCACAATGTGCATTTGCATTACATTAGAGATGCTCTTTTTAAAAAGAGCATTGCATGCATTCAGACATTTTGACATTATCTGGGTCAGAGGCAACATTTAAAAGCAATAGCCCTACATCTACTGTGAATCTCTTACAGGCAAGCACAATGCATTAGTGAAAACGAGGGAAACACTGAGAGGTTCTCCATATTAAGCCATAGTTTATGACATACCTGCCTGCACCAGACATTAATCTACAGGAGATAGATTGTCATGGTCATGGTCCTCTGCTCCACTCCAACTGCATATACATTACCTAAATTGAAATCTGCACTTCTTCATGCCATGTGCAGTTTGATGTGACTGTGCTATGAATGGTAGGGTGCATAAACTAGCAGTTTTCATGGTGCATATAATCTTCTCCGTTTTCCATGTATTTACCTACACATACAGCAGCTGCAAGCTTTTCCTTCTGGCTTGACAAGGCAGGCATTATTCTCTGTTGCTTAGCTGAAGTCTAACTAGCTTGTCAGGCTCAAAATCACATGGCACTGGCTAAGTACGTAGGCAACTCAGCACCTTTCCTGTTCCCAGAAGTGCCTAAGACATAATGAAAAAGGAATGCAGAAGTTTTTCACCTGTTATAATTGTTTTACAAAGCCCTTTACAATGAATTCTTTGTCATCCTCCAAGAATAGGTCAGTTGTGAATGGCAGTGGTTATACAAGTGTGTGCTTTATATGAATAGAAAGACCTTTTTAATTGGTGTGATATTGCAAGCAAAACCCTGCTGAGGTTTCACAAGATGTCTATAATTTTCTAATCCATTGCCTCCCAGATCTTCTGATATACTCTTAATTTACCCTGTATTTATGCTTCCTTTTCTGAACGAGCTGGGGTTCCACAATTGCACTAGCTCCCATGTAATTACTAGGATATGAAAAATCAGTAAAAACACATCTTCTCCTTCCCCTTCCAAGTCTCACTTCAACCCTCCACTCCAGTCCTCTCCCTCCCACCAACACTACTACTTCATCTGCTTTTCCTTCCTCTCTTGTTGCCTCTTCTGTTCTGCCCTTTTTCCTTCTTACACGTTGTTATCACAAAACCAATTCATTCTTTATTCTCCTATTTGAAGGAGCCATGACTAATCCCTTTTCCAAAATACATCTATCTATACACCTCCACTGATCCCATTCCAAACTCAAAACTTTTCTCCTCTATTCTTGCATTTTCTACACCTTCTGCTCTACTCATTTCCAACAAACTGGGCAGTTCCCAGTCTTTGTTTCTCATTATAACCATCTCTTGCTGTCATTAAAATCTGGCTGTCCTCTGTCAAGCAAAATTTCTGTAGGTGCCATCCCCTCTTTCTCCAGCCCCTCTCACCCAATGGGAGGCAATGGAAGTACTGTTTATCCTACTGCATTCCTACTCTCAGTACTTTTTGCTCTTCCTTCTCCTCCTTTACAGATCCTGTAACTCTCACAGTCAACTACTTCATAAAAGTCTAGCAAGCTAAAATTACTAAAACAAAGCACTCACACCAGTTTGCCACCTAATGCAAACAAATATTCTGAAGGTGCTAAGCCTTACAAGGACTCTACAGCAATGACTTCCAAACAGACTGTGGTTTGTCATTAGCCCAGCTGACTGTGATAGCAAACAGGGGTTGAAGCAAGGGGAAACAACAGGGAGCGTATGTCCCTTCCTTTGCCAGAAACATAGGAAGTTACCCCTCATCTAACTTTGGGTTCACCTCAATACCCTCCCCTTCTGCTTCTTCAGTGGTTGATGAAATGAGGATCCATGAAGAAAGAATCTGAAATGGGAGCAGCAAGATGCACCAGGAGCACCTGTACCTGTCTGAGATCTTGATGAAGGGCTTAAATATCCCACAAGCAAGTGGAACAGCACAGGTTCAATGCAGGTATTTTTTGGAACCTCTTTGTCTTTTGGGACCAAGATCTATTCCCCTTCCTGTTTCTCCCTACCCCAGAAGGGCAGACAGGAAAAAAAGGGAGGTCCCGCTGCTTGCAGCATGCTGCAAGGAAAGGCAGTCCCAAACATATGTCTCCTCTTCCCTCAGCAAATTCCATGGGAAAGAGAATGACCCCATCAGTCCTTTCTACCCACCTAGCATACCAGAGTAGGTGAGTTGTTGGACAGATGGTGGGGAAGGTGGCTGGAAGGACATGGAATGTTTTCTTCCACCAAGGGTGTCAAACTTATCCAGCCTCATGGACCAGATGAATGGAGCAGTTGGAACAGGCACCAAGTGTGGTGTAGTCTGACCAGGGTGCATAGCACAGATCCCAGACAGGCCAGAGTGGGTGTTGCGCTGCATTTGATACTTGACCCAGCTGGACAGTGCCACACATGTTGCCCACTCCAGGATACACATCACATACAGCACCTAGGCTGCTAGCTCTGGGACTGCCCCACATGCAGTGCCTGCTCTAGCCAGTTTGGGACCCACACTGCACATGGACTAATTGGAAAGGGTCCAGCAAAGGGCAATGAAAATGCTTAGAGGGCTGGGGAACATGACTCATGAGGAGAGGCTGAGCGAACTGGAAACTTCCCTTGCTGTAACTTGAGACCATTGCTCCTTGTTCTGTCATCTGCCACCATTGAGAACAGTCCAGCTCCATCCACTTTTGAACCCCCTCTTCAGGTAGTTGAAGGCTGCTATTAAATCCCCTCTCAGTGTTCTCTTCTCTAGACTAAATGGAGGGGAATAATCACTTCCCTTGACCTGCTGGAAACACTCCTACCAATGCAGCCCAGTATGCCATTATCCTTCTTTGCAATAAGGGCACACTGCTGGCTCATATTCAGTTTATTGTCCCCTGTAGCCTCTAGGTCCTTTTCTGCAGAGCTGCTGCCCAGCCAGTCAGCCCCCAGCCCATAGCAGTGCATGGGATTTTTCTGTCCTAAGTGCAGGACTTTGCACTTGTCCTTGTTGAACCTCATGAGATTTCTTTTGGCCTGATCTTCCAATTTGTGTAGGTCACTCTGAATTCTAGCCCTACCCTCCAGCGTATCTACTACTCCTCCTGCTTCGTGTCATCTGCAAGCTTGCTCAGGGGGTACTCTATGGGCATACTGGGCTGCATCGGTAGGAGTGTTGCCAGTAGGTCAAGGGAAGTGATTATTCCTCTCTATTCACCACTGGTAAGGCCACATCTGAAGTACTGTGTTCAGTTTTGTGCCCCCCACTACAGAAAGAGTCCAGCAGAGAGCAACAAAAAATGGTAAGGGTGTTGAGGGACATGACTTACGAGGAATGACTCAGGGAACATGGCTTATTTAGATCTACAATGTTAGGGTTTGCTAATGCACATTTCAAATATTAATTTTCATTAAAAGCTATTTACTGAGGGGGGGGAGAGAGAGCGAGAGGGAGAGAGAGAGACCATGGTGGATAAATGTAAGGGCATGAACTATTAAACTAGGCTCGTTGGGGGAAGGGGAAGATGAGGGCGGAGGATACACCGGACCGGCACCCGCAACTATAGCC
>NW_017729024.1:111919490-111920618 GCF_001723915.1 Gavialis gangeticus | reverse complement strand
ATAGAATATTACCACTGTTGTTAGCATTTTTGCTCAGACAGATAACTCTATAGTTGAGGGGAGGGAGGGGCAGTGGGAGAGGTGAGTGCAAACAGACCTCACAAAGTGCTCTGGCAAGCTTTCTTCAGCTGCTCTCATTCATTAGCATCCCTATCCTACACACACTTATAAAAATGCTTACCTTTCTTACTATTGAATGGCCATGAGATTACCTATGGGCATAAAATTAAGCACATTCTGGAGTGCTTGCAAGGTCATGGACCTGAGCAGGCAGGCAGACTCTGACTGCTCCCTTGACTGTGCAGCAGGGAAATGCTGCCCAATAAATTTGGGTTATCTAGTTTCATTGTCTTTGTAATAAATATTTTTATGTATACAAGATGTTCTGTGGACTTTATTTCATACCCTGGTGAAAAATTGCTTTGACATCCGCAGCTTGTCAGCTGTTTCAGTGCTTCTTGTTTAAGACAAAGGATTGGAAGGATGTCCTTATCAGATGGGAGAGAACAGCAACTCATAGCAATTTGAGAACAATGTTATTAATTGGTAAATAAATATTGTAAGTCTGTGTTCAAGTGAGCCTTTAAGATACTCAAATTTGCTTTATTGTTCTTGTGTTACAGTGTTTGTGCTTATTATTTTGAAGGAATTTGTAATATGTCTGGTAAGATATTTTCCATATCATTCTGTATGTAAAAACTTCAATAAAACCTCTTCTGTCTTGAAACAAAGAAAACAAATGTTTTGACTGTCTCTCTTTCCAGAAATGGTTGTTTCTAAATGATGGGAAATTATTTTGCCTCTGGCAGGATTTTCTTCCAGGGCAATGGATTTATTGGGGGGAGAACATTTGTTTTCCATAGCTTAGTTTTTGGATTATAATTTGACTATTTTTTGATTCTGATGGTCATCTAAAACTACTGTCCTTAACCTATATGGGTAAGGCTTGCTTTTTACTAGATGACTAGAAGCATATTCAGTTTAAATGGGGCAGAATATTTTACTTTATTTGTAGCATATGGGCCCTTTGTTGTTTGAGATGCATATTTTGGGAGAGGCCTTTGAGCAACAAGTGGCTAGCTTAGAGATGCATTTTGCATTAGGCTTTTAGATTGTCTGCCATGGGTG
>NW_017729024.1:111918322-111919479 GCF_001723915.1 Gavialis gangeticus | reverse complement strand
AGCATGGATTCATAGCAGATAGATCATGCCTGACCAATCGCGTTTTGTTTTACGACAGGGTCACAAAATGCTTAGATGCAGGGGTGGAGATGGATGTCGTTTTCTTGGATTTTAGCAAGGACTTTGATATGGTATCCCATGCCATTCTCATAAATAAATTACGAGGCTGTGACATAGATGTTTACATGGTCTGGTGGGTGGGAAATTGGCTTAGCGATCACACCCAGAGAGTGGTAGTAGACAGGTCAGTATCAACCTGAAAGTATGTGGGTAGTGGGGTCCCACAGGGTTCAGTCCTTGGACCTGTACTCTTCAAAATCTTCATCAGCAACTTGGATGTAGGTGTGAAGTGTACTCTGTCCAAGTTTGCAGATGATACTAAATTGTATGCACACTCCAGAGAGCAGAGAATGATTGCAGGCAGACCTAAATAAGTTAGAAAAGTGGGCAGTACATAACAGGATGCAGTACAAGAAGAAGTAAAGAGTGCTGCACTTAGGGCACAAAAATATCCAGCACACCTACTGGCTGGGAAGTGACCCTCTCAGCACCACAGAAGCAGAAAGGGATCTCGGAGTCATAGTGGACTCCAAGATGAACATGAGTTGTCAGTGTGACAAAGTCATCAGCAAAGCTAAATGCATTTTATCATGCATCAGCAGATGCAAGACAAATAGATCCAAGGAGGAGATACTTCCCCTCTATGAGTCACTGGTCAGACCACAGTTGGAGTGCTGCGTCCAGTTTTGGGTGCCATACTTCAAGAAGGATGTTGATAGACTCGAGAGGGTCCAAAGGAGGGCCACTCGTATGGTCAAGGGGTTACAAAACAAGCCCTATGAGGAGAGACTGAGGGACGTGGACCTCTTCAGCCTCTGCAAGAGAAGGCTGAGAGGTGATCTTGTGGCCACCTACAAATTCAGTGGGGGATGCAGCAAGGGATTGGAGATGCTCTGTTCACCAGGGTGCCTCTCGGGGTAACAAGGAACAATGGTCACAAACTGACAGAGCAGATTTAAGCTAGATATCAGGAAAAACTTCTTCATGGCATGGGTGGCCAAAATTTGGAATGGGCTTCCAAGGGAGGTGGTGCTCTCCCCTACCTTGGGGGTCTTTAAGAGAAGGCTGGATAGGCATCTGGCTGGGGTCATCTGACC
>NW_017729024.1:111908749-111913322 GCF_001723915.1 Gavialis gangeticus | reverse complement strand
GAGAGGTGATCTTGTGGCCACCTACAAATTCAGTGGGGGATGCAGCAAGGGATTGGAGATGCTCTGTTCACCAGGGTGCCTCTCGGGGTAACAAGGAACAATGGTCACAAACTGACAGAGCAGATTTAAGCTAGATATCAGGAAAAACTTCTTCATGGCATGGGTGGCCAAAATTTGGAATGGGCTTCCAAGGGAGGTGGTGCTCTCCCCTACCTTGGGGGTCTTTAAGAGAAGGCTGGATAGGCATCTGGCTGGGGTCATGTGACCCCCACACTCTTTCCTGCCCAGGGCAGGGGGTTGGACTCGATGATCTGTTGAGGTTCCTTCCAACCCTAGCATCTATGAATCTATGAACACACTTCTTTAAAGACTACAGGACAAGAAGGAGTAGGCAGGGGAAAGCTGCAGCAAGATCTATACAGGGAAGCAAAAACAAAGACTGCTTTCCTTATTAAAATAAGTGTCTTTGTTCAATGTTTCCTGAAAATGACTGTTTCTGGGATTTTTTTTAACTATTGTCACATGACAGTAATGTCTTTTCATTTTTTAATTTATTTAAAAACAATGGAGAAACTCTGCCAAAAAGCATACCTAATGAAATTAAAAAGAGTGGAATGGGTTCCCCGAAGCTGCTAAGGTCAATCATTCAGAAAAGTGTTTTGGTTTAATTTACCTGATCAACAATAACAGCAACAGCAGCAGCACTGCAGCTAGTCATCAGGTAAATATGCATTTAGACAGTATTTAAGAATATTCACTTTTATCTAATCAACCTATAGGTCCACGTTAAAGGTGAAAATTATTTCACATAGTTTATAATGGGTTTGTCTCTTATGCCATGCAATTAATGTCTACAGAAATTTTGAAGGAAGGAAGTTACTCTGTACACTAAATAGTCTACTTGAGGGCTAAACCATTATATCTCTCTACAAATCGGTGTATGGGGTAGTGAGGAACTACAGTATCCACAGAGAGTACTACCAGACACTTCAATGGACACAGAAATTCACATACATAGGGCATGCCTACACATTAAGTTTAGTACCTGTAATAAGGGGTACCAACTTAATCCTCCATAATCAGCACTACTGCATATTAACACAGATGCTTTGTGTGTGATGCTTAATGCCCATTGGACTAAAGTTACTGTGAATTAGGGCATATGAACGCTTTTTATGTGACACTTAATGCTCATTGGACTAATTTATTGTTCATTAGCACATTAGCATGGTTTTTGCATGATACGCTAATGCGCAGTAGAATTAGTCCAATGGGCAGTAAGTGTCTTGTGTAGATCTGCCCATATTGAACAAATGGGATGATAGTTGTTCCACTCTGTGCCCAGCTCCATTGCTCAGTGTGAATCATAGGTCTCTTTCAACCCCCTACCATTGGGCTGCATTGACAGGACACAGTGGCACAGTGTCTTCTCACTTCTCTGGAAGAGGGCCCTTGTGAACATCCCCAGCTGCTTGCTTTCTTTCTTTTCCCCACTTTATTTGAAAATTGACAAAGATCTAGCAACACTCTAATCCCCCATATTGCCAAAAGTCATTGGGAATTTTCCACTGAATCATTAGATATAGGCTGTTTGATAAAACTAAGCCATTTGGGATTATGTAAAGACCAAAAAAACACGTCGCTTAATGAACTTTTTGTGGCTTTTAAAGCAGTTACAAAATGTAAAACTCACTGCAATATGGATTGTAGCACAGCAAAACACAGCCACTGAAGACAGTCCATGTACAGTAGGCCTTGATATTCCTTGAAACTGGTTATATTAGAACTTGAAAAGAAAAACTGTTGTTACTCCAAATACAAATATTTTTGAGTTTTTATTCAAATTATCCAGGAATTTTGTGACAAAATGGTTATTCACTGTAAAATAACAATTTAGCCAAATCATGTTACATCTCACCAAAACTTTCTTTGGGTCTAGCATGAAATTTCTGACTGAAATAGGAAACACCCATATACTTCAACACTACTTGTAGAAATGACACTGAGCAGATCAGAGGAAACCACAAGGCTCTTGGCAGGAGAATTAAGGAGTCAGGAGCACAAATGGTGGTCTTATCAATCCTCCCAGTGGAAGGCAAGGCAAAGACCATCATATTATGGAAGCAAACACGTGGCTATAATGGTTGTGTTGATATGAAGGCCTTGAATTCTTCAGAAATGGGTGGATGTCCTGGAGAGGAGGACTGCTATTAAGAGATAGAATCCATCTAAGCAGAACTAGAAAGAGGATCTTTGGGCATCATCTGGCCAACCTAGGAAAGAGGGCTTTAAACTAGGTGCCATAGGATGTGGTGAACAAAACCCTCCAGCAACAGAGAAAACAATTCAGAAGAAGCAGCTCAACTCTAGAAAAAGGTCAGAGCACCACAGATCTGCAAGAAGTGATTCAACAGGGAAATGAGTAAGTCAGAAAGCAAAATACATTCAGTGCATATATACAAATGCAAGAAGTAAGAAGAAGAAACAAAATGAGCTGGAAGTCACAACCTGTGAAAAGAACAGTGGTATCACAGAGACTTGGTGGGACAGCTCTTATGACTGGAATGTCAACTACACTATTTTGGAAGAATAAAGTTGGGAGAAAAGGTGGTGGTGTTACACTGTATTTAAAAAATACATATACTTGTTCCCTGGTTCAGGGGGAAGAAGGTAACAGATCAGAATGCATTTGGGTGAAGATAAAAGGTGAAAGACACAGTACTGATATAATGGTGGGGATTTATTATAGGCCACCAAGTCTGCAAGACAAAGTGGATGAGGCACTCTTAAATGAGGTGTCAAAATTCTCCAAAATTTATGAGATGGCACTGATGGGATATTTCTATTTTTTGGACATTGGGAAGAACAATATAGCAAAACATAAAACGCAGATCAATTCTTAACTTGTGTGAAGGACAATTTTCTGTTTCAGAAGGTTGAGGATACAACTAGGGGATCCTGTATCTTGGATCTTGTCCTGGCCAACAGGGAAGAATTGGGGGAGGATGTGAAGGTGATGGGTAACATAGGAAGAAGTCATCATGATATGACACAATTCATAATCCCGAGATGGGGAAAGCATGAGATCATCAGAACTAAGATACTAGATTTCAAGAAGGTGGATTTCAGCTCACTCAGATTGATAGCAGGCATGGTACCATGGGAAGGCAGACCCATGACAGCTTCATTTGTGCCAGAACAAGAAGAATGGCAAGAGATCAATGTGGCTGCACAAGGAGTGTCCCGGATGCTTCAAATGCAAAATGAAAGTATACAGGGAATGGAAAGATGCACAGGCAATGAAAAAATGACCACCAAGGATGCACACCGGGAAAATAGCAAGAACTTTCAGGAACAAAATCAGGAAGGCAAAGGTAACAAATGAACTGCACATGGCAAGAGAAATTAAAGACAAGTAGAGAAGGTTGTATAATTATGCTGTCCAGAAAAGAAAAACCAAGAATGCTGTAGGTCTACTTTTAAATAACCAGGGCAAACTCATAAGAGAAGAAGGTAGAATTGCTCAACATCTACTTTGCCTCAGTCTTCACAAAAGATTAAGCTGCAGCCAGACAGCTAACAAGGATTATTTGGATAAGGAAAGAGAAAAGCTCAGGGGTGAGATAACAAAAGAAAATTTAGAGAGCTTTTGATGGATCTGAATCAATTCAAGTCAGCAGAGCCAAATGAACTTCATCTCGGGGTACTGAAAGAACTGACAGAAGAGACCTCAGAGCCCTTGGCAATGATGTTTACAAAGTTGTTGGAGGTGGACAAGGTACCAGAGAGACTGGAGAAATGCTAATATAGTGCCACTTTAAAAAAGACAAAAAGGAGGGCCCGGGGAACTATAGACTGGTTAGCCTTACTTCAATACCTGGGTAGTTACTGGCTTGAACTCTGCTTGCTTTTGATCCTACTCCCTGGCTTAGCACTCGGCTTCTGACTTCTGGCTTCTACCCCCTGGCTTGTTACTAAGTTTTGCCTTCTGTTGCCCCAAATCATAGCTTATTTCTGCAATTACCAGTCCACCCTCAGGTCTACCATCTTGGCCTGACACCCCTGTAGACCGAGACATGATTGTGCTCTCTTGATATAAATCTAACAGACATCTGCCATAATAAAGTGGCATAAATTGATACCACTTATGTTGTGACCACAACTTTTAGGCATTTGTGGTGCAACAAGGGACATGGATGTCTGGTCTGTTTGCTTGGGTTTTGTGCCACTATAATATTTTTTTCTGGCAACACAAAGATGACATCTGTTTCCACCCCAGGAGGCTTTGTGTATCACAGACTCAACATGAGTTTGAAGTGTGATGCAGCTGCACAAAAGGTGAAGGCAGTTTTGGGCTGCATCAATAGAAGCATCAGGTGCAACACACAGGAGGTGACAGTGCCTCTTTACTCGGCATTGATTAGGCCTTGTCTAGAGTATTGTGTGCCGTTTCAGGCTCCACATTTTAAAAAGGACATGGAAGGTTAGAGAGGGTCCAGAGGCAGGTGACAAAAATAATGAAAGACTTGGAAGGCAAGTCATATGGGAAGAATCATATGAAGGAAATAGGCAT
>NW_017729024.1:111900256-111903749 GCF_001723915.1 Gavialis gangeticus | reverse complement strand
AGAGGCAGGGGACAAAAATAATGAAAGACTTGGAAGGCAAGTCATATGGGAAGAATCATATGAAGGAAATAGGCATGTTCAGTTTGCAGAAAAGATGCTTAAGAGGGGACATGATAGCAGTCTTCAAATAGCTGGCAGGCTGCAATGAGAAAGAGAGAAAACACTTTTTTTCTCTTGCTGCAGAGAGAATGTAGACCAGTGGACTGAAGGCTTGAAGTTGAAATAAAATTAGTTTTCTCCTGCTTTAGGTGTTGCAGGTTAGGGTATTATGTCTTGTGGTTGTGTCAGGGTTGACTGTGTAGTTGTGTATAGATTTGTATAACATAGTTTGTATGGTTAGGGACCCCTATCCCTGATCCTGCTTATCACTAGATGATCTCTGAAGGTCCCTTCCAGCCTTATTTTTCTGATTCTATGGTCATGGTTAGCCAGGTGCTTATTTACATTTAGCTTAATTAACCTAAAAAATATTGCATTAGTAAATAGATACTGTGTCTACACATGCATTCATGCGGTATAATTCCAACACACTGGGAATTTTTATATATGTAAGTGCCACAGCACTTTGAAAAGTGCCTGGTGCTGCAACGCTTGCAGTTGTATAAGCATCGAAATGCACGTCAGTGCTAAGAAAATGGCAGTGGCACACTTTTGAACTAAAACACATAGAAGGTGCTGTAGTTCAAAAGCACACCAACACCATTTTCTGTGCACTGACATGCATTTCACCACTTATACAACTATATGTGACACAGTGTAGTGTGTGTCATCTAACTTCTGGGGCAGACTTGATTAATTGAGTCTGCTCTGAAGTGGCACAGGACCACTCCAGCACCTTGCAGGATCTCCAGCACATCACAAGACCAAAAAGTATGTGTATAAATGACCTGTAATAACAGGTACTAACCTAATGTGCTGTAGTAGGCATTACTGTGTGGAAGTGCCAGTGCACATCTTAGGTAATGCTAATGCACAGTAGACTAATTCTACTGCACATTACCATGGCTTTTGCTGTGATGTGCTAATGCTCAGTAGAATTAGTCTACTGCACTTCTAGCATCTTGTGTAGACATGCCCACAGTGTAGTAAGATACCAGTTACACTTAAGTTATAATGGACATGTTAACTTAGCCTTAGGAGGATCTTAGCCTGCTTAAAACAAAACATTTTACACATAAATTCTAGGTAGCACCCAGGCGTTAATAGTTTTGAAATCCCTGAAATTGTTTGGAGACTTCATATTCAAAACATAATCTAAATCACACTCTGCGGTATAAAAAGCCATAGAATCAGCCTGTAGAAAAGGAGGAAAATGAAGGATTTGCAAACGTGTTTCATCAGAGGAGAAAAATTGAGGTATTGGGATTTGTAAATTGTGGGATTTGGAGTATATACAAAAGAGCAATGTCCGCTACTTACTTCATGGATGGCATACAGAGTGACAACATTGATAATATTGAGTGAACCTAAAGTTTGTTGAAACCATGAACAGGCATAATTAGCGTATCCTCTAGAGCTTGTTTTTACCTTTCTTTAAGAATACCAAATTTACTTAAATCCAAGGCAAGTGTTCCCCCCCCCGCCCCAAGGCAGGATAGTGTGGTGAGGAGGAAGGGGGTGGGCAGACTCATTTTGGATTCAATTATGGGCCCAAGGCAGGCAGCAGTTCAGGTCTGGCTTTGGTCATGGGCTTGGGGCTGAAGATAGAGCTAAGCTACAGCCCTCCATGGGCTAGCTGGCTCCTTTAGTGGGGAAGGGGCCATATTGCTGAGAGGAACATGAGAGAGACCATGGGATGAGGGGGAGAAACCTGCAGTCTGCCCCCCACATGCCTGTGTTCAGCCCCTACAGCCCTACAGACTGCCCCCATATCCCTGCACCCCAACACCTAGCTGCCCACTTCCCCTTTAACTTCTGCTCCAAATCTGGTCTCTCCAGCCCCAACTTGGCCCAGCCGGGAGATCCCACTATTCTTCCCTGCCCAGACTGGGCTGGGCCAGGCCAGGCCAGGCCATTATAGCTGCTCACATAGCTGGAGGATCATAGCTGAAGTAGAAGATAAGAGGGGGGCAGGCATGGAGGGCAGATGGCAGGGGATGGGGAGTAGGTAGCAGAGGCCAGCACAGGCACAAGAGTAGATGACAAGTACACAAGGAACAGGCACAGGTACAGGCACAGAGGGGGCAAGATACAGGGCAGCAAAAAGCAGGCATATAGCCTTTGGCCCCTCCCCACCATTTGCTTTCAGGGGCATGAACTGAAGACAACCTTCCTCTCATCTTTTATCCGTGAAAAATGATTTAAAAATTATAATTCTCCATGTATAGAATCTAATTATTGGGGGTCACCTTAAATTCAAAGTTGTCTTGGATTCAGGTACCTATGGTACTGTGCTACTGTTTGATTTTTTTCCTGGGTTTCTATATATGGTATCATATTATATGGACTCCATATAATAGCAACTAATCTAGTAACAAAGAAGCAATGGAATTTAGTCTATCAAAGACTAGAATCAAACTGTTCAAGTAACACTAGTACAACTGTCCATGCACTGTCCTCCTTTTACAAAGAAATTCAATGTACAGTAAGAAAAATATTTAAAAGATGCCCACACATAGCGGCACATAAAACCAAAAAATTATACAAACATGAACCAAATATTGGGGCTACATTGGTCAGGCGATAATTGATGCTCTTAGCTGTCATTGCTGGATAGTATTTGAATAATTAGGTAAGTGTAAAGCTCCAGAAACATAGTAATGAAAGGGAATAATGTGGTCAAACTGATATTTGAAACTGCACTGAAAACTGATATTTCATTAAATGTTATACACTGCCTTATATATCCACCTAGCTTGTGATGAAAGGAGACTTATTTTCATCCATTTGTTTCTTAGGTCTTGGCTTCTCAAGGCACTGGTTTCAATTTGATGTAACATAATAGAGGCATGCACTGGAAATCCAAATCTCTATATTTCAGCTTGGAAGAAAGGATGTTCAAAACTGCCTCTTAGGTTCACCTTTATTTGGTGCCCAATCTGTATACTGTTGAACTTGAGGAAAGCTTGGATCTGGAACTGAAATTTCTGGAAATGCATGCATCTCTCACATGCCCATCACAACAGAATCTAGATGCAAATCTATGTTCATTTGGCAACCCATAGTTACAAAAATATAAAGCATTATCCTATTCCAACCACTACTTATCTCTGAGTTGGTAAATAAAACAAAAAATACAGTAGATTTTCAGAGCTATTATTCTCACCCATAATCCGTCAGAAACCTGTTACTTTTACAATACATAAACCAGCTTTCATAGTTTCATAGTTACTAGGGTCGGAAAGGACCTGAGCAGATCATCTAGTCCAACCCCCTGCCATGGCAGGAAAGAGTACTGGGGTCAAACGACCCCAGTAAGGTGGTCATCCAACCTCCTCTTAAAAACCCCCAGGGTGGGAGCCTGCACCACCTCACTTGGAAGCTGGTTCCAGAC
>NW_017729024.1:111898987-111899592 GCF_001723915.1 Gavialis gangeticus | reverse complement strand
CCGGCACCTCTCCAGAGCACCACGAGTGTTCATAAAGCCGCACCAGGGGACTTGCAATGACCCCAGCCAGTTCCTTTAGCTTTGTTGCACAACAAACTACTTTACAAGTAGCAAGTCTGACACCTTAGTTTAGAACATTTTAAAGTTACATTTGTAATCAAAGTAATACAAAAGTACCTGCCAAGCTTGCTGCAATCAGCACTAGCCTGTCTCCTTTGAATTTTGCCACCAGTCCGCTCCTGCCTGCTACATCACTGATTTGTCTGAATAGGTCCTCTGAGACCTCAGTTCCCATCCCACTAGTGGTTTTCCTATATAAAAAGCAACACGATGAATAAGATTTCTCTTTCTTTAGATATTCTATTATACAGCAGACTGTCCTTTTCTTTTCTGTACTCCTTGGAACAGACCCATAGTCCATCAAAACTGAAATGCACTTTGATTTCAGAGAGCTTTTTGAGGAGCCAGGTTCTACTTTTCCTGAACCTGTAAACACCAAGGCTGGGTTGGCCCCAATCCTACTGTGCTCACAAACAAGCAATTACCAGGGTATAGGGCAGTCCTGGCTACATTTCCTCTTCTATATGATCAACCCCCCCCCCCCC
>NW_017729024.1:111891338-111898946 GCF_001723915.1 Gavialis gangeticus | reverse complement strand
CCCCCCCCCCCCACACACACACACACCCCTTCATGTCCTGTGGAATGCCCTATGTGTCAAGGTGTCCTCTATCAATACTATTCACTCAGGAAGCCTCCTTTTTTCTTTATAGCCTTTTTTCATCAGCTTGGAGAACCTGTGGGGCAACAGTTAATTGGTCCTCTGGTTTCTGTATTAAAAGTCTACCAGTAACAAATCTACAGCTTCCCTGCACTTAGTCAACCAAAGCTTTACTGAGTTGGGTAAAAAAATGACAATCACCAAACCATTATTAAGGGATGAGCAATCACCCATAATAAATTGTGTTCTGTACAGACATATGGGAAAGAGAAACTTGACCCAAAGAGCTTACTACCTCAATAATCAAAACAAACAACTGAAAATCACAGCTTCTGATACTAGGTTCTTTCCTGAATTTTGTTGTGGGTGTTGAATCTGCTATTGCTTGGTCTCCGGTAGCATGGCCCTATCTTATACCCACCCCTTGTATTTCACCAATACTTTAAAAAGCAAATAATTTGTGATATTGAAAATCCCACTTCCTCCCCATGTCCATTTCCCATTTCCAAGCAAACACAAAACTTTGTTTTCAAAAGGTATATAAACATGCTGTTTAAATTAGAGTTAAAATGTTGTGGACAAGCTATTTTCCATGTAGGGCAAGCATGTGGAAATTCAACATTTGCTTCAGGGTAGAATTTGTTTCAAAAGACAAGAATTACATTTGCTACCAGGCACTGGGGGATTTCACCCTTAACTAAGTTTTCAGTATCTTATGGAGACCAACAATCTACTACTCCCTTCCTAAGGAAAAAGCTAAATCTGAATAATTAGTGACTGAGGCAGACCTCATAGAAATATGATTGTTCATAGTGGGTAACATCTGGGAAACCACAGAAAGTACCTATTAATACAGCAAATCCACTGTACAAGGATCTAGGATGATTGTAATGGGGACTGTACAGGCCTTTTTATCGTGTATGTCCTTGGCCAACTCTATGGAAGCACACAGAATTGGAGACAGTAAGGAATGCTGAGGGGTAATAAAAAGTGAACTGGCCCTCTGGAAACACAGGAAACCCAGGTATTTGTATGGGCAGAACAGCAACTGCGGGCTAGTTTTCTAACCTATTTCAACAGAGGTAGTTGCAAAGAAGCTTCGTGATTTCTGGGACTCTGGATTCTAGTGAAAAGTGATATCCTCACTTCACTAGAGTTGGTAAGGGCTTTGCCATAGTCTGAAGCAGAACTAGGCTTTCACACTGTTGTATGGGATAGGATGTTTTCATCACTAACATCTCTGGTTCTACTCCTTTTCACCTGCAGTTGTGGAGTAAGTCCTCCTTCGTATTTCAGCTCAGATGACATTGTTTCCAAGCTGTGTTGTAATTTGTTCCTTAATCTGTGCTTTCCACTGTACCTTTCTGTTCACTCTATTTTGGAAACATTCAACACTCTCCCCCTGGCATATCTATTGCCTGCCTCTCAGTCAGCTAAAGCAAGTGTTAATCTGGTGCAGTGCTCTCTGAACCATTTTAACTTAAGAGTTCTTTGTCAGGCACTCTGCTCGTGAGTTGTACTTCTGTTGAGAAGGTGGAGTGGAGGGCATGCTTTCATCCAGCCCAACCCTCTAGGCGAGAGCTGGCTCCTGCAGACCTAACTTCATTATATTATTCAGCTTTTAGCAATAATTTCAATTTGGATGAAGTTCATTTTTTCCATGAATTATTAGCTAGTCTCAAAAGCTGTAGCTGCAGTCCCATCAAGTCTGAAGGACTGGCACACTGTTTTAGATGCAGTCACAAGGGGGACAAGGCATTTAACAACTAGCATCTCAAAAGATCATTTTTTTCTAATCCATTCTTCTTTAAGGAGGATAACTCTGAACCTTCACTAGCTTATTCATAGGCAACAAGTCTTCAGGAAGGAAATACTGCTCCACTGGGATAACTGGGAGTAACTCAAAGGGGAATGACACTATAGCAAAGAATTGTTCAATGGGAGAATAAGTACTAATTCTAAGGGCTCTTTCTTCTGCATTCACTGTTTTTCAAGCAAGCAATTTGGCAACCCTGGAACTTTTAGCCTTTATTTCTAGATATAAATCATAGGGTTGTCCTTTTAGTTTGATAGTTTCTATATAAAATCTGAGTCTTTCAAGTTTTTAAGTGTTCCAGGGTACGAAATTTAAGAAATTGCAGAACACATAAATCTTAACTTTTTATACCCAAGTCAATTACTTGCTTTTAACATATTGCTGGCAGGATACAAAGGTGCCAAATGTGAGGGGGAAAGTAACAGAACTACAGTCAAAATAAATGCCATTTTTAAAATGTGCCTAATTGGTGAAAGACAGCAATGTGGAAGGTTCTTACAGGAGCTTCACAGGAAGTCTGTTGGAAACCTAATTAAAAAGAAGGAAAAACTCAAATGTGAGCTACACGTGTAGAAGGGAACAGAGCTGAAAAGTCAGTGGGTTCAGCTACAAAGCTAAGAGGTTCCACACTACACTGCCCTTAAGTCCCATTTAAAGCCTCAAAGTAGTTCTTATGTAGGATTTAAGGGGAACATACAGCTTGTGCAAGCCTTCTGTGGAGGGATCAATTACATCTCATATACTAAAACTGGAATATCACAGTCACTGGTAAAAATAGTTTGTATGATTCCAGGGTAAAGTATGCCCATAGGAAGTTAACCAAACCAGAACCAAGTGAAACACAGGTTAGAGAGGTGGAAGCTAAAAGAATATTCTGTGCTAATGAATGTCACTGGTACATGTATCAGCAGCAGGGTATTAATAATCAGTCCTTTCTTTTTTAAATCCATGTACTGTCTGCTGCTGCAGTCCTTACTGACTATTAATAATCATGATTTTATTATATGTTCAATTACCCTGTGACTACAAGTGGTGACACTGTTCTTCACTGCATTCTATTTTCTTTCAGGTAAATTAGAGAATTTTGTTGAAGCAGCAGAATGGGTGGGAAGGAGCAACTCAGTTGTCACTCATGGAGAAAGATATTCCATGCATCAAAGGAGTTTGATTCAGATGGCATTTATATGGTTCCATCTGATGTCAAACACAATTTCACAACCACAACTACTGTAAGAATACATGACAGAATCTTGTCTCTCAAGGTGAACACTCAGTCATAGATGTCCTATTCTAAACCTACCCATTAAATTAGACTTTATTTCCAAAATATTTTCCCCAATATGATGTGGAGCATGAAACTTGGCCAGAATCTGATTTTATCTGCAGAAATATAAATCAGGAGAAACTCTATTAGAGTCAAAAGTGGTTGTAGTACCCAGATCATGTCTCAGCACTTTGCAAGACACGAGCAAGGATCAAAATCCTCAGAAGTTACATAAACCTTGGCCAAATAGCAGATAAGGACTAGTAACAGGAAAGAAAGCCTTTAAATTACAGATTAAAGTCCCTCTCGATAAGAAGAGTGACCAAAAGCCATTTCCAACCCTTTAAAAATTATTCATTAAATTCATTATGAATTTCAGTTCATAACAAGTAGTGATTTCAGTTCATATTGCAAAACTACAACCCCAAATGTTATTATAGTTAACAGTCTCCTCAAAAAGAAGACAAGGTCATAGATACTAAACTGTCATTTCACCCCTAGAAGAGCGTCATAAAAGGCCTAATATGTTGATAGACCTTTGCTGGTCTTGTTTTCCCCAAACGATGTCTGCTCTCTGAATCAACAAAAGATGTCAGTCTCCAAATGTTTCAATCTGTCGTCTCTGAAACCACAAGGAGCCAGTTTACTTATACCTTCTCAGCAGCATTTGGGGCTCTTTGAAACATACTGGCCCTGACTTATCAGAGCATCTTCTCTTCTTCTCTCTACCCATACAGCAAGAAAAGGGCTATCTATAGAACACAATACAGCCCCATAGAAAGATAACCCAGCCAACTTAACACACAGTTCCGGAGCCAAAGCAGTATAGCCACATTAGCCCCAGGTGAATAATCTCTGCTAAGAAGCAAAAGTCCAGATATCTCCGCATAGGTATCTCTGCTTTGTACTACGTAGGCTCTGATATATGTTCAAAGATAGCTCAGAGTATCTCTGCAATACAATGCAAAATGCCATATAGACATATTCTAGGGGCCACTGCTGGAAGCTGACTCTCTGTAGCAAACTCCCTAACCCTGAAGGCCATTCCAAGCCATACACAGACTCTTTTGAACCCTGTGTTTAGATGCCTTGTCATGTCAGTCAGACTTCTGGTCCAGCCCACTTGGTCTACTCATATCTCACCCAAGATACCGGACTTCATCTCTGAAGCCTTCAAAAGTGACTATGAGCTACATGAGCAAGACAAATACCTCATCCAGTCTTCAAAACAATAAGAATACAGAATTTCTGAATGCGGGGTAATAAATACCTAAAGCCCTATAGGATCATAACAATGCTTACCTATTTTCTCTTTCCAACTAGAATTAGTCGTTTATCTTCATTTCAGCCTATTGACACCTGGGCATTTCTCCTAATTGAATCTCAGCATTCAATCAAATAAAGTCCCAGTGTGTTTCAGGAGAATTTCACAATTCCCCAAATGTGTATATTTACTCTGAGATGCCCTCAGCTTCTGTGCCATTGATATAATGTATCCTCCTAGGTAAAATAACATTTATCATCTTTTTTATGATGCTGCATCCATTTCTTTATACTGCTTATCATCCTGGCAGGCAGGATTGCAAAATACTCTAAGACAGTGGTTTTCAACCTTTTTTTTCATTTGCAGACTCCTTCAGAAATTTTGAATGGAGGTGCGGATCCCTCTGAATTGTAAGTGTGGGTATTCACATACTTTTGATTGATCACAGTCATCTTTCATAGACTCCCTTAGACATAGTCTCTGGACCCTCACAGACCACAGATTGAAAACCACTGCTTTAAGATACTGACCTAGAGGGATACCTGCACAAGACCCATTTCAAGTTGGTATTGTTTCCCGCAAAAACGTTAGCTTCCAGCCAGCACATACAGGAAAACTACCACAGCCATAGGTGACTGGTACCTCCTGAGACTGGGGGGGCACAGCTTGTGGGCAGCAGCATTGGCAGTGGTGGCAGGGTGGTGAGTGTCAACTGCCCGCAGAAGCTGGTGATGGTGTCGGGTGGGGGGGTAGAGTTGTGGCAAGCAGCAACAGCCCGCAGAAGCCAGCAGCGGCAGTCAATCTCAGGGGGGCATGTGCCCCCCCCATGCTCCCCCTACACATCACCTATGACCCACAGCATGCAGAATAGTCAGAGAAGCAACAGGCGAGATCTTCAGATATACTGATGTTGGTGGAATGACACTGCTTTATGCCAGGAAAGGATCTTCCTCAACAAGTGTAACCTGCATGGATACAGCAATTAATTCTGGTCCACAGCTGGGATACAGTCTCATGAGAGCTGATAGATATGCTTATAATTCCTTCCTTGTCAATACATTTTCTGTAACACAGAGACTCTCAAGCAGCTACCTACCTTTGTGCACCACAGTCACAGATCTACAAGAACCCATGTTCATGGAGAACACGGGGAAGATGATGTTCCATGATAAATCTCTAGATGGTTACTAAAACAGACATTTAACTCATTTCTATTTAAAATTTAGCCCATGAGCTCTGATCTTTAGATATTTGTTATGTTCTATTTTCCGTGAATATATTTGATTAAAATTGGTTTAGACAGTATTTTTAGCTATAGAAAAGCCAAAACATTCAGTCTGGACAGATTTTGGATATTGTTATTACTATTTTGCCTTCCCTTGGCTAGAGAAAGCTGACCACCAAAGGACAAAAGTTTTATATTTGAGGTTTAAATGACAAGCATTAGTGTGCAAGGCAAATTCCACTTACTGCCCATGAAAAAATAACTCCTTTAACACATTTTTAAACACATTTGCATTTCATATTTTGTTGTACTATACAGGCTAGCAGTACTTTAAGTCCATTTTAATTTCAATGACATTTGGTGTGCTGTAAGTCACATCATAAAGGACCCTTAAGCTGCAAATACAATCTCCCTTTGAATTGAATATCAATGCAACATACTCTTTTCCTTGCAAAAGCCAACAATCCATGACCTCATTATGATAAAAATTATGGCAATGTGTGTAATTACACTGCTGTACATTTACACTAGTTTCTGAGGGTCTGATCCAACTCTTATTGAAGTCATTATGAGTGTCTCCATTGACTTCATGGGAAGTTAGATCAACCTCTAAATTACCAAACCCGAGGTCCAAATACCCCTAACTTTTGACTTCGATCCATCTCTAGTTAAACTTCAAAGCACATTCTTGGTTCCATCTTAGACTGCAGTGTATATTCTAATTATGCAAAATCTCAGCTAAGAACATTTAGCTCCATAATGGCACATAAGGAGTTGTTACTGTGCCAATGGAAATACTGTAATATTTTCATTGGCAATTTATCTTTGAATGGCCTAAAAATCTGTTTTGACATCAATGGATGTTTCCCTCCAATTTTATTTTATTATTTATACTATTAAAACATAGAAAGGACATTTTTATATGAAAAAAACAGGAGGAAAAAAAGACAAAATTACAGTGCAATGCTGCTCTGAAAATATCTATGTTAAACCTTACTTTCACATTCAATACGTCTACTCTGTCTATTTAGAGTTATATATTTTCACATTAGTGACAAAGAATAATTTTCGGTTTTTATTTTAGCTCTGAAAAGGCATGGTGGCAGAGAAGAAAGTGTACTAGTTGGATTTTCTCTCCATGAACAAAAGCGTAGAGTAGATTCCAAGGAGGTACACAGCTCTGCAAACCTTTATTGAAGCACTAGACTGAGGAAAAGGTGGTTGCAGAACAATTAATGAGGACAAGCAGAGCACAAATGACTAGTGATGAGATGTGAGAAAAAAACATCCCAGCTTGATTCGCTGATCCTAAGTTGAGTTTGCAGGGATGGAGGGTTTGGCTTCATTCTTTAAATCACCCTTTTTACTTGAAAAAGAATGATATATTGTGAAATATATTTAGATAATTAATATGGGTCTTCATGATGCCGTTTCTACAGGATCAGTTTTAAGATCATACCTAAGCCTTAAGGCAACTGTGTTTAAATTGATAAAATGTTTACTCCTTTTATCTAAATACTAAGCAGATGTTGCTACACAATAGGTGTATGAGATCATACACACTAGACCAAATTCAGACTAGAGTAAGAGCATGAAACTTGGTTGAAATTACAGGCATACCTCGGAGATATTGCGGGTTCGGTTCCAGACCACCGCAATAAAGCTAATATCGCAATAAAGCGAGTCACACGAATTTTTTGGTTTCCCAGTGCATATGAAAGTTATGTTTACACTATACTGTAGTCTATTTAAAGTGTGCAATAGCATTATGTCTAAAAAAACAATGTACATACCTTAATTAAAAAATACTTTATTGCTAAAAAATGCTAACCATCATCTGAGCCTTCAGTGAGTTGTAATCTTTTTGCTGGTGGAGGGTTTTGCCTCGATGTTGATGGCTGCTGACTGATCAGGGTGGTGGTTGCTGAAGGTTGGGGTGGCTGTGGCAATTTCTTAAAATAAGACAACAATGAAGTTTG
>NW_017729024.1:111886323-111890895 GCF_001723915.1 Gavialis gangeticus | reverse complement strand
GTCTTATATGGGCGCGGTTCGTGGCGCCCCAAAACAATTACAATAGTAACATCAAAGATCACAGATCACCATAACAAATATAATAATAATGAAAAAGTTTGAAATATTGCAAGAATTACCAAAATGTGACACAGAGACACGAAGTGAGCAAATGCTGTTGGAAAAATGGCGCCAATGGAAAAATGGCGCCGATAGACTTGCTCGACGCAGGGTTGCCACAAACCTTCAATTTGTAAAAAACGCAATATCTGCGAAGCGCAATAAAGCGAAGTGCAATAAAACGGGGTATGTCTGTACTTCATCTTGAACCAGTCTGAATTTGACCAACTCTCCTGAAGGTCTGAATACATTATAACAAAAACCAAAATGGAGAAAACTGAGGGTACATACAAACATTAAATTCAGTTGGTTAATGTTCAACCACTTAGTTTAAGCTGTTTGAAATAAAATCAGTTGAAACCTGTACAAGCATGCAAAGAGTATCTGCATGCTCCGCAGACATCCTGCAATGCTTAAAGCACCCAACCAGGGGGACTCAGAGCATGCATCCCAGCTCCCCTGCCTTCCTGGCAACAGGTGACAACAGCCTGTTGGGTCAGGGCTGATTGGCTAGTGGTCCCAAGGGACCATACTACTACCCTTGCCACTTCCTACCTCAATAACTCTCTCTCCCTTGGTTCCAGTTATGTTTTGAAGCTGGGGTTCTGACCACAAGGGGAAGATTTCTCTCTAGGCAGTGAGAGCTGTGTCCCTGCCTTACTGCAGGCAATGCTGGGGCTTGGGCTGCAATGATGGTGGGGCTATGCCTGCAGGCAGTGGGGACTACACCCCTACCACCACAGTGTCACCACAGAAGCCCTGTCACTCCAGCCAGGGGGAACACTTCCTCCATAAGGCACGTCACAACCCTATACTTGCATCTTGCATGGGTCTGCAGGTACTGGCTTTAATATGCCATGTGGAGATAGAAGATTTCTACCCAATCATGTTATTCAGCCCATAGGGCTCCCCACAGGTCCAACATTTTAGCAACAGTGGAGTGGTGGCAGTATTAATTGCAACATGGCTCCCAGAACTGTGGAAATTAGCATGGCTACCCCCTCCCTCACCACCAAATTTCCAGACCCGTGGGGAACCCTACAGCCTGGATGACATGGCACCATGGACTGGATCTAACCTGTGGGCTATATTTTGAGCACCACTGGGTTAGAAAAAGGTGAAGGCAAAGATTTTTTTTCCTTTATGTACAAATACCTCTACCTCAAGGATAAGTTAGTTAACTTTTACCAGCCCAGCAATAGTTAATACACTGACTACATGACAATGGTGATTTTATGTGCAGATTTCTAGAGAAGAACTAGGCCAAAACTGGAAAATTATCGAGGTCCATAAACTTTTGTGGTTTGGCTAAAACAGGACTGTGCTTATCTCTGTATGATCAGCAGCAGCATCTTGAAGTAATTTCCTGTGGCTGATCTCTGAGCTCCAACTCTGTTCTTCGAGTTAGTATTTCTACTTTCCCTTCACAAATACAGGCTTCTAAACCCACCTGGGTTGTCATAATTACCATTACCTTCCTACATCCAAGTTAAATTCTAAATTCCCAAATTTTCCAAATTCACTTTAATTTCATTCTACATATTTCAAAAGGGATTTTTGTTTGTTCATTTTTTAAAATATTAAATGTTTGTTCTTTTGAGCGTTTGGGGCTTTTGAATTTTTTTGGTGGGGGGGTCACTCCCACTTTCATCTTTTTTTCTTAAAAATGTAGGAAGATAGGAAAACATTTAAAAGAGGGGAAAATAAGACTGAAGAATGTCTATATTTTTGTTTTCCAGTTCTATAAAGCAACTGATTTTTTTCACTAAAATCTCCCAATATTAGGGCTTTTTTCTAAGAAAAAATTAAAAAATTTCAACCATCTCTAAATAACTCACTTTTCATTCCTAAAGATATCTATAGTTTGTGTTTAATCCTTCAAAAAATAGAAACAAATTTATATCAGTCTCAGAAATTTACGTATGATTTAGCTGAGGTTGCAGTATGTGAAACTATGGGCACATACAAGTGTTATATTTCAACCACTGAACATAGTTCTACCACTTAAAATGTACAAGCATTCACAGGGCTTCAACCAGAAGTAAATGGCCAATGCAGAGATTTGCACCGCATTAGATGAGGATGAACTTACCTCTGAAGTTCATCCAGCTGATGGAATTCTTGTATGCTTTCTATAAAATTCTTAAGTGTAGGAAATGCTTGGGGTAAGTGAGTTTTATAAAAAACTTTACCACAAATGTGGTACCTCTCCTTGGTGGTACCCTTAATTAATCACTCAGTGGAACTGCTTATACCAGTATACTTGATATTAGATAACCATGCAAAAATCATTTGACTTTTCTTTTATAATGTGTTGACTATATACATAGAGAAGCTTTTTAGCCCATGTCCAGATGAGCGTGGACATTTGTTCCCTGGGGACAAGTAGCAGCAGCAGCCAGCACTGTGCCAGTCCCAGCAGCCTTTTACCTGGGGTCCTGGGGGCCTCCTGGAGCTGCAGCAGCAGCGATCCTACTGGGCAGAGCCTGGTTGGCACCTACAGTGTGGGTCTGGGTGGCCTGGCTCCACTTTTCAGCAATGCGTGCTAACTGTGCAGTGCAGAGAACATGTGAATGTGCGGTATGTGGTCCTGCAGACATGTTTACAGTGCCACATACCGCACAGCTGCACTCGTCTGGATGTGCCCTTAGAGTTTACTGAGTGGAAAACTGAAGAGAAGTATTTTAATCTCCATAGCTTCATAGGCCATATTTTCAGGATTTGAAAGAAAAAGTCCAAAATTTCCCTTTTACGCCCACAGTTAATACTGAGCTTCAAGAAGATGAATATACCCCAGGTTTTATTTTTAAATTGAAGCAAAAAACCAGGAATTTCCCATGTAACTTTTCATGGCAACAGATTAAAAGTGGGATAATTTAAAAGATCTAATTGTAAATATAGAATTATAGGGAAGGGATCTCAGAAGGTCATCCAGTCTCTTCTCAAAGCAGGACCATCCCCAACTAGATCATCCCAGCCAAGGCGTTGTCTAGCTGGGTCCTAAAAACCTCCAAGGACGGAGATTCCACAAGCTCTCTGGGTAATCTTTTCCAGTGTTTTACTACTCTCCAAGTGAAAAAGTTTTTCCTAATATCTAACCTCAACTTCCCTTGCTGCAACTTGAGACCACTGCTCCTTATTCTGTTATTTGCCACCATTGAGAACAGTCTAGCTCCATCCTCTTCACAACCCTCTTAAGGTAATTGAAGGCTGCTATTGAATCCCCACTCAATCTTCACTTCTCCAGACTAAATAAGTCCAGTTCCCTCAGCCTCTCTTCATAAGTCATTTGCACCAGACCCCTAACCATTTTCGCTGCCCTCCATGGGACTCTCACTGGACTCTCCAATTTGTCCACATCATTTCTGTAGTGGGGGGCCCAAAGCACCACCAGTGCAGAATAATCACTTCCCTTGATGCATTGGCAACACACCTACCAGTGCAGCCCAGTATGCGTTTAGCCTGCTTGGCAACAAGGGCACACTGTTGACTCATATTCAGCTTATTGGCTACTATAACCTCCAGATCCTTTTCTGCAGGGCGGCTACCTAGCCAGTCAGTCCCCAGACTGTACCGATGGGATTGTTCCTTCCTAAATGCAAGACTTTACATTTGTCCTTATTGAACCTCATGAGATTTCCTTTGGTCCAATCCTCCAATTTGTCTAGGTCTCTCTGAATCCTAATCCTACCCTCCAGCACATCTACTACTCCCGCCAGCTTGATGTCATTTGTGAATTTGCTGAGTGTGTACTCTATACCATCATCAAGGTCATTGATGAAGATATTGAACAAAACCAGCCCCAGGACCGACTGCTGGGGCATTCCATTTGATACTGGTTGCCAGCTAGACATTGAACCATTGACTACTACCTGATGTTCCAGCCTGATGATCCAGCCAGGTTTCTATCTACCTTACAGCCCATTCTTCCAACCCATATTTCTTTAGCTTTCCTGTGAGAATGTTGTGGGAGACTTTATCAAAATCCTTGCTAAAGACAAGTTATATCATGTCCACTGCTTTCCCTGCATCCATAGAGCCAGTCATCTCATCATAGAAGGCAATCAGGTTGGTCAAACATGACTTGCCTTTGGTGAATCCATACCGACTGTTCATAATCACCTTCTTTTCCTCCAAGTGCTTAGAAATGGATTCCCTGAGGACCTGTTCCATGATTTTTCCAGGGACTGGGGTGAAGCTGACTGGTCTGTAGGTCACTGTTCTTCCCTCTCTTAAACATGGGCACTATATTTGCTAGGACTGTGCAAAGCTTCAGTCACTGATTCGATTTGGTGGAGATTCGGCCCGATTCGGCAGCCAAATCTTTGAATCAGAATCGAATCAGGAGACCCTTTAATCTCTCTGAATTGAATTGGAACTCTCCAAATCAATTCAGAGAGATTGGGAAAGTTTTGACGATTCAGACATAGACACAGCTTTAAATGTTTTTTCTACATACCACAAGGTACCAGG
>NW_017729024.1:111862821-111881323 GCF_001723915.1 Gavialis gangeticus | reverse complement strand
GAATTGGAACTCTCCAAATCAATTCAGAGAGATTGGGAAAGTTTTGACGATTCAGACATAGACACAGCTTTAAATGTTTTTTCTACATACCTCAAGGTACCAGGTGGCTCATGAATGCTGAGATGCTGGGGTGGATGGAGTGTCCCACGGGAGTGCAAGAGGGTCCCCAGCATGCTTGGTAGTGGACCTGGAAGTGGACCAGAAGCACTTCCGGTCCACTTCTGGGTCCGTCGAGGAGCACACAGGGCACCCTGCCCCCCCACCGCCCATCAGCGACTGGTCCCTTCTGGGTCTGAGGGGGCACCCAATGTACCCCTGCAGCTGATCACTGAGCAGGCAGAGGGGGCCCCCCGTGCTTCTGTGGAATACTTCATCCACCCCACCATTGCAACAGTCATGAGCCATGCCTGGTACCTCGAGGTATGTAGAAAAACTCATTTAAAGTTGTGTGTATTGCCAAATCACCGATTCTCCAAATCAGCATTGAATCTTCATATTCAGCTGAATCAAAGCAGGACAGTGATCTCAAACAAATTGAATCACTGTCCTCAGTCCGGGCCAAATCTGAATCTGAATTAAATATGGCCTGTTACGCATACCCCTACTATTTGCCCTTTCCAACCGTCCAGGACCTCTCCTCATCACCACAAATTTTCAAAGATGATGGCCAGCAGCTCTGCAATCACATTGGCCAACTCCCTTAGCATCCCTTGGATGCATCTTGTCTGGTCCCATGGATTTGTATATGTCCAGCTTTTTAAAACAGTCTCTAACCTGTTCTTTTGCCACTGTTGGCTGCTCACCTCCTCCCCAAACTGTGCTGCCAGGTGCAGTAGTCTGAGAGCTGACCTTGCCTGTGAGGAGAGGTAAAAAAGGCTTTGAGTACTTCAGCCTTTTCTGCATCCTCTGTCACTAGATTGCTTCTCCCTTTAAGTAAAGGACCCACACTTTCCTCTGGTTGTTGATATACTTGCAGAAGCCCTTCTTGTTGCCCTTTACATCTCTTGCTAGCTTCAACTCCAATTATGCTTTGGCCTTCCTGATTTCACCCCTGCATACCCAAGAAATACTCTTACAGTTCTCCCTAATCATTGTCCAAGTTTCTACTTTCTGTGTTTTTCCTTTTTGCTTTTTAGCTTACAAGGAGTTCCCTGCTAAGCCAAGCCGGTCTTCTGCCATACTTGTTAGTCTTCCTGCACATTGGGATGGTTTATTCATGTGTCCTCAGTAAAGTTTCTTGAAAGCACAGCCAGCTCTCCTGGACTCCTCTCCCCCTCAGACTGGCCTCCCAGGGGATCCTGCCTGTCAGTTCCCTAAGTAAGTCAAAGTCTGCTTTTCTGAAGTCCATACTCTGCTGCTCTCCTTCCTTCCTTTCCTCAGGAACTGAATTCAATCACCTCATGATCGCTGCTGCCCAAGTTGCCATCCACTACTACATTCCCCACCAATTCCTCCCTGTTTGTGAGCAACAGGTCAAGAAGAGAACAGCACCTAGTTCTCCTCTCCAGCACTTGCACCAGGAAGTTGTCCCCAGTACTCTCCAAAAACTTCCTGGATTGCCTGCACACTCTGTTTTGCCCTCCCAGCAGATGTCAGGGTGATTGAATTCCCCCATGAGAACCAGGCCATGTGATTGTGGAAACTTGCACTAGCTGTTTGAAGAAAGCCTCATCCACCACATCCTCCTGGTCTGGTGGTCTATAGCAGACCCCCATAATGACATAGAATCATAGAAGTAGGGTTGGAAGGGACTTTGTAGATATTCAAGTCCGTCCCCCTGCCTGGGCGAGAGAAAAACTGGACTCAAATGAGTCCAGCCAGGTAGGCATCAAGCCTCTTCTTAAAGACCCCCAGGGTAGGAGCCAGCACCACTTCCCTTGGAAGTTGGTTCCAGCTCCTAGCCACCCTAACTGTGAAGTAGTTCTTGCGGATGTCTAATCTAAACCTACTCTCCAATACCTTGTGTCCATTATTCCTTGTCATGCCGGGGGGCGCTAGGGGAAACAGTGTCTCCCCCAAACCCTTCTGGTCCCCCCTAGTGAGTTTATAGACAGTCACCAGGTCCCCCCTCAGCCTTCTCCTTGTGAGGGCTGAACAGGTTTAGGTCCCGCAGTCTCTCATTGTCCCGCAGTCTCTCATTGTAGCCCAAGGACCGAGCCCTGCGCTGTTCAATTTCTTCATCAGCGATTTGGACAACGGGGTGGAAAGCAACCTGTTTAAATTCACTGATGATACCAAAATTTGGTATCTAAAATTTGGACCTAAGACCGCGGGACATCACCTTGTTTCTCTCCCCTCTGACCCTAATGCAAAGACTTTCAACAGACCTATCTCCAGTTTCATACTGGAGCTCTCAGCAATCATATGGCTCTTTTACATAAAGTACAATTCCTCCTCCTCTTCTCCTCTGCCTGTCCTTCCTGAACTGTTTATACCCACCCATGACAGTGCTCCCACCAGGTCTCCCAGCTATCTCACCAGGTCTCTGTTATTCCAAACATGTCATAGTTCCATGACTGAGCAAGTTTCCATTTCTTCCTGTTTCCCAGGCTCCATGCATTTGTGTACAGGAACCTGAGGTAACTAGCTGATTGCCCTACTATTTCAGGGAGAACAAGAACACTTCTCCTGTTACCCAATCCTGCTTGTACTTCCTCCAAGTCACCCACTCCTCCACTTACTTCAGGGGTTTGGTCTCCACCCCCTGGCGAACCTAGTTTAAGGCCCTCCTCACTAGCTAAGTGAGCCTGTCTGTAAAGATGCTCTTCCCTCTCTTTGTCTGGTGGATTCCATCTCCTCCTAGCAATCCTTCTTCTTGGAACAACATTCCTGTGGTCAAAGAAGTCAAAGCTCTGCTGGCAACACCATCTGTGTAGCCATGTATTCATCTGCAGGATGTGTCTGCTCCTGCCTGGGACCTTTCTTTTGACCAGATGGATCAAAGAGAACACCACCTGAGCCTCTGTCCCTTTCACTCTTGCACCCAGAGCCCTGTAGTCACTTTTAGTTTGCTCAGGGTCTCCCCTGGCAGTCTCATTGGTGCCCACATGGATAAGCAGCATGAAGTAGTAATCAGAGGACCAGATGAGTCTCAGTAATCCTTCTGTGACATCTTGGATCCAGGCTCTGGGCAAGCAGCAGACCTCCTGAGCAACAGGTCAAGATGGCAGATGGATGCCTCCTCAAAAGGGAGTCTCCAGCCACCACCCCCACAACTAATGGTTGATCTGAAGAGTCATGGCAGCTATGTACCAGACCCAGCTCCTGAGTGGCCTTAGATACTACTGGCTTGAGCAAAGAGTACAAGTGCTCTGCATCTTAGTCTTCATATTAGGTGGTACACTAATAGGTGCTATAGAGAAGCCTCTGTACTACCCATGTAACTGACTTTGGCAAAACATTTTGAAAAAAAAGTGAAAATCCTAATAGTCCAATTTCTAATGGTGATGAGAGTTCCCATCTTCAACTGAATTCCTCTGGAAAACTGAGTGCCCCTTAAAAATCAGACCAAAACACAGTTTATCCACAAAACCCCAAGTGAGTAATAAAAATGCAGCCCTGGCAATTAAGTCTGAGCAAAGCAATTTTTAACAATGATATGTATAATGCATCCTCTGGGGATAAAATTCACCTCCCTGCAGAGGTTCTGCACAAAATCCATGTGCCACTTAAGTCTCCTCTAACATTAAGTGAAGCTTAAATAGTGTATCAGACTGTTCCAGGCCTTTTGCTGAGGTGAATTTTAAGCCCACATTGTGTGCCCTTGTGTTATTATCTACCTACTCTGTTTTATAGATGGTTTCTGATTATGGTCTTCCTCACTCAATTTTCTTCCCTAGCTGAACAACCCATCGGGCCTTTTCATATTCTGAAGGCATGGTCCAAGAGGCAAGAATACCAGAGTACCAGAGTTCCAGTCCTGCCTCAAAAAGTATTTCTGTTCTTTGGATTGGCTCTTTGGATCGTCTCTACTTCAGTTTTGCCAACTGGGGGTAAGCTTCTCTCACGAGGTCACTCTTTAATTATTTGTGCTGGGTTTCCCTCCCCAGAGAAAGGGTCCCAAGTGTCACGGTGGAACCTGAACGAACAGGCTGGGTCTAGCGGCGGTGGAGTTCTGAGTGACACGGAAGCGGGATGTTCCTTAATTGAATGGGTTTATTAACTTACGCTTGGTAGAGTGCAGGTACGGAGTCTTCAGTTACAGTTAACAGTATCAACACACAACAGGGGGACCTGTTGTCCCACGGGGTTCGCCGACAGGCCCTTGCTTTCTACTCCCAGTGCCGGAGCCCGGGAATAGGTGCGGCTGCCTGTCGGGTAAGTCCCAGGGATGGTCAACAGTTTATGAAGGAGAAACAAATAACGAAACAGAACTGTAACACATCGGTGTCGCCAGTCCACAGAACAGTTTGGGTAGTCGAGGTGATTGCCGAAGTCAGAAGCCAGGTAAGTCACGCCGAGGTTGCAGTCAAAGTCCGTAGGGGTGATCCGGAATCGTGGTCGAAGATGGATGCAAAGGTAGGTCGGAAGCCGAAGATCAATACAGTTAGCAATAATAATGGGTGGCACAGAACGCCAGGCGGGGAAAGAAACCAATAGGCCCAAGGGCCTAACTGGAGGACAGTCCCTGAAGAAGTCAGCCTCTGTCTCCAGTTATGCGGGTCTCTCTCCCTGTGGGAGGGGGCTCGCTAGCCTTTTATCAGAATTTGGTAGCCAATCAGAATGTATACTCCACAGAACTTTCTAGCCTGATTATATAACATAATTGGGTATGCGCACTGTTATCCTCTCTCACACTGGGCATGCGTCTGACAGGGAAACTAGGTCACCCTTGAGTGACAGGCCCATAGGTCATGCAAAGGCCACGTGCAAGGCCTGTTACTATGGCGCTTACAAGATAGCCTCTGCACTGGCAGCACTCACAGAGCAAATTTCCAAGACAATTTGGAGAAAAATATCCATACATATAAAAATAATATATACAATTGCTCAGCATTCTCAAAATGAAATTATATTCTCTTGCAAAATAAAAAAAAAAATCTCTGTAATTACTACAGCTACAATGCTAAGGTTGATGAAAAGAAAATGAAATTATAAAAAACACAACATTTCTTCTTATATTAGCAAGACCTAGTAAATGGGCAGAGGGTGGGAAGAAGAAAGGATGCAGCTTGAGATATATTTTTCTTAAAGAGTTCACCTTTTAAGGTGAACTTTACTTCTGTGCAAAAGGCAGAATAAGCATACCGCTTGAGCATACCTCACATCCCACCAAAACTCCACTTCAAGAACTAAATAGTGAAAGGTTGCACAAGCCTACTCTGGGGGTGAATTTCACCTAGTTAGCCCAATGTTTCTAAATGCAGTAGATGTTCAGAGGCATTTTGGATCCAAGCCCACACATTTTCTCTGCAATTGCAGCCAGCAGAGTCCAAAACTCATCAGCATGCGCATAGGTCTGAGAGTAGGATCAGGCTCTAAATGTCTTAGTGAAAATATATGCATTATTAATGTCTGTTGCCTTACAGCAAAGAGTTATGTAACCTTTTTTGATTTCGGTTGCCACTTTCATTAATGTAATAATCTTGAATACTATTTATTTCCTTTTGGCTTCTTACCAGTTGAAACTATGACTCCAATTCTATATATCTTGGCGAACAGGAGCTTCTGGCTTTGCAGTTTATATGCCTTGTTTGTGTGCTTTCATTTTGTTACTAAACTTTCTATTTGCTTATACAGTGCACCCTTTCTCCTCCTATAGCTATGTAAAACACAATGAATAAATGCCAGGTGCTGATGAAATTTCACAGTCTGGGACACAAATGTCCAATTTTAATACTGAAAAAATAAGAAAGAATTTTAACAGCATATACTGACATGCAAAGCCAGAGCGCCATGTTACCCAAAACGTGTAGAAACAGAGGTGCATTTTCAATTAGTCCCAAGCTAAAAACAAAACATACCATACTGTAAAACTTATCAGCCTCTCTCTCATTCTCTACTCAAAATGAGTAGACCACCATACATGCAAAATAGCTTAAACAATGCTACCATAACTCATTTTGTGCTTCACCCACCTGAAAAATGTGAATAAGACAATTGGGAAAAGATGGTAAAAAAGTCTTATGTTGGTTTGGCAATGTCACTTTCTTTCCCCTTTCTTTATTCTTGCATTAATTGGGAATTGTACTCTGCTGTCACATGTGAAACTTTGTCTAAAGATTATTGGGTTTGTTCTTTGGCCAGATCATTTGGTCTGGTACATGGTAAGTTCTGGCTGACAAGAACTTTATTTGCGTGTTTTGTATTTATTTTTTTATACAGCACATATACTATCCAAGGAGTACATTATAAATATAGTGATAATTAAGTAGAATATCATGCTAAACAAAAACATTATAGTTTGGAAATCTGGGAAAGTGTGTGCGCGCGCACACACACACACACACACACAGACAATCCCTAAGGTGTATTAAGTTTCAGTGTTTGTATATACAGTACATGGTAAATATGGAAATTTGAAATAATTTACTTTAGTTCACAGAAAGCACACTTCCTGCAAAGTAAAATGGAAAGGAACAATTGGGCTCAACATTGCCAAATTCTAACCTTTAGCAAAATAACTTAAAAATGAAAAGCAAAAAGCAAAAAAAAATTCCATAAGGAACATGATACAGTATGTGATATATTTACAGTAGGATGTGAATGTTTGAGGCTATAAGTTTGTAATGGGGAGACCATTTCTCCGTCTCCACTGGTATAATATTTCAAACAGTGGATTATAATTTTTGGATGATGTTCAAAATGTACAAAATTCAAAGACTGATGACATAAGTCCCCTTCATCTATGGTTTCATTTAATAGGTCTTGGCTGTATTACTTTTTTTTATATAACTACGTTATTTCCCGCCTTATTACTGTATTTGCTAGGCAGTTCAGTTTATAAAAAATGTATCCCATTAGCAATTTCATGACTTTATTAATGAACTATTGTGCTTTGGTTAGTTTTTTATATCTTAGACCACTCATTGCTTTAAGCTTTTAATCACACAAAAAATTGCAAAGTGCTTGGAGTTTCAAATGCTTTCTTGAGTGTCACAGAAATAAAATCAGATAAGTTATGGCAGCATTTAGTGAGCAGCAGTTACTTAAAGTTACAGGATCCCATTTGCTAGGATAGGATGCATTAACCCTTTAGAGCACTGGTATTCTATGTAAGGCTGCCAGCACCGTTAAGTATTTAAGAAGATAGTACAAAGGTAGAAGATAAGAGCATAAAACTAAGACAGGAGGGTGAGTTCTCACTGTTTTACCTCTTTTAGGCCTCAAGGCAGATCCCTCCTTTCCACAACAGCTCTTAACCCTTCTGCAAGCCAGTACAAGCACCACATATGACTAGGAAAAAAGGAAGGATCAGCAGCTCTGCAGCTTTCCCTAGCTCCCACAAAGATGGCCACCCTGACAGCTTCTTTTGTACAGCAGAATGGGTAGAGATGACATTACATAACCCCAGAACTGAGGAAAAATGTTGTGAGGCACCCGTGTGTATTGTGCTCTCACACCAGATTTCAACCTGCAAAAGGTACTGAGCAGCTTCTGGAAGCACCAAGAAAACTGCCAAAATTTCTTGCTTGCAGCATTACCAGCTCCTCTGAATTTATAGTGCGTACTTATACCGTTGCCTTTCTTCCAAAACCCCAACCACATGTGCCACCTATAAGACGTTCCAGTGGGAGCCAAAGCCACACACAGCACCCCCTTGCTTTCCCATGTCTCCAGGCAACACCAGGCAGTGCTGTAGAAAGGAAGTTTGGCACCCAGGGCAAAGCCTGCAGTGGCAGCCTGCCCTCGCCCCGCACACAGATTTGGGGGGCACACGCCCCCCCCACATGCTTGTTGGGGAGTGCACTCACAGATCCATCCCCACCATGCCCCAGTTGGGCAGCATCTGTTGGCGCCCCTTCGCTTCGGTGCCCAGAGTGGTTAGCCCACTCACCACTCCCACCCCACCTTGCTATGGCACTGTGCCAAGCCTCATCTTTAGCTCCTCAGCCAGTCTCCCCTCCCATTGTGCCTCCCAAGTACTCTGAGTCACATGCTCCCCAGCACTGTGCATTGTGCCATGCTTCCCCATCCTGCTCACTGGGGTGGAGAAGGGGAAGCCTAGAGACCCCAGCTACTTCTGCAGTGGGGGTGTGGTAGCCAGGTGGGTGGGACTCAGAGACCATAATTTAACCCGTCATGGGTCACATGTGACCCTGCAAGCTATTAGACAGCCCTGCCTTAGTGTAACATGCATTATGTATAGACCCATCCTGTAGTGGGCAACTCCCAACAACCCAATTGAAGATGAGGCTGTATAGCACTTAGCACTCAGAAGAACAAGGTTCCATACCTTCTTTTCTATAAAAATAGGTAAAATAGGGACCAGAAGAGACAGATACAACCTCTGGTTTGGTCATCAGGATTGAAAGGGAGAGAATAAAGTATGGCTGTGTATGTGCTTGATGGGGAAGAAATTAAATACAAATAGAAGTCAACATACTGAAAAAATTTAGAGAGTCTGAGGGTTTTTTGTTAAATTAATCATTCCTTATACTGCTGGAAACCCAAGCCTCATCAACATTGTGTTAATGTTTATGAAAAAAGAAACAGGCTAGTAGGGTTATTTGTTCAATCTGAAAGAAGCTCAAAAAAAAGAAACAATCAAAAGATATCAGCAGTAGCGTAAGTAGGGTGTGGACGGTGACAGGGTTCACAGCCCCAGAGATCAGCTTTGTGATGGGGAGGCACAAAAGTAGGTTCAACTACAGAGTTGCACACAACACAGTGGTAGACAGCACTGGCTGCCTGGCTACGCCTCTGAGTCTTGGGCTGGTTTGGTTGGTTGGTTTTTTAGTTTAAATCAACTATAGCATAGTATGCAAAACCCAAATAAGGAACATTTTAAAATACACAAATACTTTTGACTCCGGGCAGTGTTCCTATATATATTCCACTACATTTCATACAGCATGGAAGGAAATCAAAGCCAAGAGGCAGACTGTTTTAGTCACTAAAGCACAGATTCTCACACTTTGTAGACTCAAGGCACCCCTTGTTAGCCTTGATACACCCCTCAGAAAATGCCAGCTCTTACTTTTCACTCATTTTACGACTACAAAAAAATAATAGTGTGGTTTTTCTGTTGCAAAAATTCAGAGAGACCACAACATGGCAGAATGGTTTTTAACATTATGAATTCCTGTTTAAAATCTTTGGGTTCAATCTTGCAAATCATGCTTGCATGCCTTAACAGTGCTAACAGTGTGTGGCACCCTTGAAAGGATCTCAAGGCACCCTAGGATGCTATGGCACCCTGGCTGAGAATCACCACACTAGTGCAAAGAATGTATTGATGAGTGGAGGACAACTGGATCCAGCATGTCAAAATTAGGTGTGTAAAATTAGGTATTCATGTAAGTGGTAGCCTGTTTTCTGGGTTTGGGGGTTGTTGTTGGGTTTGTTGTTGGATTTGGGTTTTTTTGCATTGTTTGTTTGGGTTTTTGATCAATAGGTCCTGACAGTTCCCAAGATCAAGCCACTTATTTATGTGCTTAAATGCAGCATTATTTGCCTGAATACAATCACAAAGGGATTTTCACTTTTGCTTCCTTTGCAGCTGTAACAGAGGGATTTACTGAGTCCTTCTGGTATGCTCCCAGACATACAGCCAATCTTCTCGATACAGCTTTACACTAAGATCACCAGGGAATATGGAAACACTGACTGGAGTATGTCCGGGGACTGGCACACAAGTAACCTCCGAACCTGGGGACACTAGGAGAGCCACTCTTGCAAGACCTGAGAAAATGGTTCTCCCCCAGCATGACAAGATATCAAAGGTCTCAATTGGAGGACTCAGGTACACTAATGCCAGGAGCGTGGAGAATAAGCAGGAGGAGCTAGCCCTCCTAGTCTCCAGTGGGAATCATGAACTAGTAGGGATTACAGAGACCTGGTGGGACTCCTCACTTGACTGGAACATAGCCATAGAGGGGTACACCCTGCACAGAAGGGACCAAGTAGGGAAGAAAGATGAAGGTGTAACCCTCTGTGTGAGGGAGCAGTACACCTCCTTGGAGGCTGACATGGGCTCCAAAGAAGAATGGCTTGAAACCCTCTGGGTCAAACTATGGGAGGGGGACACACAGAGAGAGACCTAACTATTGGTGTATACTACAGACCACCAAACCAGGGGAGTTTGCTGTTCTAATGAGAACTGACAGGGGCTGCGTGTGCATGGGACATGGTGGTCATGGTTGATTTCAATTATCCAGACATCTCTTGGGTGGAACACACAGCTAAGTTGGATTGGTCGTGTTGCTTCCTGACCTGTATTGAAGAGCTCTACCTGACTCAGGAAGTGCATGGGCCAACCACAGGTAATGCTCTCCTAGACTTGGTCTTGGCCAAAGGAGATGAACTGGTGAGTGACTTGAATATAGAGGGTAGCTTAGGCAACAGAGACCATGAAACTATCATGTTCACAGTCCGTTGCAAGGCAGGCAAATCAGCTAGCAGCGTCGAAGTTTTGAACTTCAGAAAAGCAAATTTCAACAGTCTCAGAGCAATAGTAGGGGAAGGGGAAGTAGGGGACCAGGGACTGAAGGTAAAAGGAGTGCATGGAAAGTGGTTGTTCCTTAGGGACACAATCCTCAAAGCACAAAAGAAGTCCATTCCCATGCAGAGGAAAGGTAGCAGAAGGGCTAGTAAGTTCACTTGGCTTAATAGGGATATCATGGTTCTCTTGAAAAAGAAGAAAGATGCATAAGGCATACAAACAATGGAAGCTTGAGACAGTCACCAAGGAGGAGTATACAATAACAGCCCGCACTTGTAGGGAGCAGATTAGAAAGACTAAGACAGCAACTGAATTTAAACTAGCAACAGAAATCAAGAACAATAAGAAGTCCTTCTTTAAGTATATAGGGAAAAAGGAGGAAAACAAATGGAAGCATGGGACCACTACTTAACAACTCAGGACAGCTGATTACCGACACTCAGGAGAAAACTGAACTCTTGAATGACTACTTTGCTTTGGTGTTTCACTGGACTAAGGGGAAAATCATTCTAGATAAGGTTCAGAATTGGCATGGTGGGAATGACCATCTTCCTACTGTTGACAGTGAGCTGGTGTGTGATCAGTTAGAAAAGCTGGACATTTATAAGTCAGCAGGACTGGATGAACTTCATCTGAGAGTCCTGAAGGAGCTGGCCGAAGTTGTCATGGGACCTCTGGCATGAAACTCTTCCAAAATTTGTGGCACTCTGGGGAGGTCCCTGAAGACTGGAAGAGGGCCAACGTTGTGCCCATCTTCAAGAAGGGGAGGAGAGAGGATTCAGGCAACTACAGGCCAATTAGCCTAACTTCTATCCCAGGGAAAATCCTGGAGAAATTCATCAAGGAGTCTATGTGTGATACACTTGTAGAAGGTAGGATTCTGAATGACAGCCAACATGGCTTTGTCGCAGGCAAGTGTTGTCCTACCAATCTCATCTCCTTCTATGGCCAGGTAACTCACCACCTGGATGAGAGAGAGAGGAGGTCGACATTGTATACCTAGACATCCTAAGTGCTTTTGATTTAGTATCCCATGGTGTTTCCACAAGAAAATTGAAGGACTGCGAGCTTAACTGCTCAACAGTTAGGGGGTAGGACCCAAAGAGTTCTAATGAACAGATCTGTGTTGTCCTGGTGAGATGTGGCCAGTGGTGTACCTCAGGGGTCTGTGCATGGCTCAGTGCTTTTCAGCATCTTTATCAATGATTTGGATGTGGGGATGAAGAGCTCACTAGTCAAGTTTGTGGATGTCACCAAGTTATGGGGGAGTGTAGTCATGCTTGAAAATAGGCTGCAGGTACAGGCAGACCTAGACAGGATGGCAAGTTGGATGGACTGGAACCAAATGAAACTCAACATTGAAAACGATAAAGTGCTTCATCTGGGGACAAACAATCCCCAACGTACTTACAGGCTTGGTGGCACCAAACTGCCTACCTGAAAGGGACCTAGGGTAATAATAGACCATAGTAGGAACATGAGCTGTCAGTGTGAGGCTGTAGCCAGCAGGGCAAACAATACTCTGGCACGCATCAACCAATGCATCTCAAGCAAAACCAAGGAAGTGATTCTCCCACTTTACTCAGCATTGGTGGGTCTGCAGCTGGAGTACTGCATCATGATTTGGGCACTGCACTTCAACAAGGACATGGGAAAGCTTGAGAGAATCCAGAGGAGAGCCACCTTTATGATCAGTGACTTGAAAGGCAAGACATACGAGAAAAGGCTGAGAGACTTAGGTCGCTTCAGCCTAAAAAAAAGGCTGAGAGGGGATTTGGTAGCAGCTTACCGCTACATCAGGGGAGCACATCAAAGGCTCAGTGAACAACTGTTCACCAGGACACCCTTGGGGAAAGCCAGGAGTAATGGCCACAAACTCCTGGAAGACTGTTTTAGGCTTAACACTAGGAAAACTTCTTCACAGCCAGGGTGTCCAGACTGTGGAATAAGCTCCCTCCAGAGCTGGTATAATTACCTACCCTGGAAATCTTCAAGAGGAGACTGGACAGTCACCTTGCTGGAGTCACCTGACCCCAGATGTCTTTCCTGCCTAGTGTAGAGGGATGGACCCGATGATCTTGCAAGGTCCCTCCCAGCCCCTTACAATCTATGAATCTATATGACAGGGCATCCTGTGCAGCTTACCCCTACCATACAAATCTATACCGTAATATGATCTACCTGTCTTTTCCCACCCCCTTTTTATCTAACTTACTGAGCTGAAGGAAAGGTACAAAATCCACTTAACCACAACATGAGTGGCACATATCCTTTGTCTCTCTAAGAAGAATGTAAATTTCTGGCATCAACTGTTTCCTGCCTTGCTGCTTATCAGAAGGCAGCATACTAAAGGCCTGAACTGGTGACATGGCATGGTAAAGACAGAGACTTGAGTTGGGTAACAGGCTCTGTTCCCAGGCCCTGGGCTAACAGAGGTGGAAGTCTCCAAAGAGGGGGTTTGCTTGGAGGTGGGGCAAAGGGGCACATTAAGAAGCAGATGCTCTCAGTCTCTGAAGGAAAGCTGCTATAATCAGCATACAGCATTCTCTCAGACAATCCACAGCTTTGCAGGGGGAAAAAAAAGTCTTTTAGTTCAGTGCATAAATGTAAGAGGATTGTCAAAGTGGGTATGCAGGAGTCTATCACACTAAAAATATTATTCAAGTTTAAAGTAAAGCTTTGTTTAGGTTTTAATGAAGGCAACAGAATTTTAACAACAGAAGTTCTGTTCATTTTCTCTCTCCACATTCAGTTCCTCTGCCCCTGCACCTGCTTCCAGTTTTGGCTTCTTGGCAATCATGCTTGCAGAGACATCAGCTGGCAATGGCAAACTGCTAAAAGCTCCCCTGCAATGCAGCTTTGCAAATGCCAGCCATTCATCCACTGCTGCATGCCAGCTTAACACAAGGTTTCTCTCTCTTTCCCTTCTCTCCTCTCAGGTTTTACTTCCAAATGACAGTAAAAGCTCCAAGTCATGGCCTAGCCCTTTGAGTACCCATTAAATGTGGTCACTTCAATTTACTGTGGTCTTAATATTTTGATCCAATGGGTGTTGCAGAGAATTTAAACTACAGCACCATTTCTTCTGTACAGAAATAGAGATTGGGCCACAAGTTTTGTTTTGTTTTGATGGGGTTTTTTTTCCTTTAACAGATGGTGGGATTGTTGAACATTGAGTGGAAGCCACTTTGTTTCCCTTTTCTTTTTAGTTTCTTGAGCACTGGCTGCCCAGAATACTATGCTGAAAAAACAGAATGCCCTCAGACACAAAGAGAGTAGCTGGGAATTTCAGTGTGGAGCACAAATGGGCTGTTCCTGTGTAGCCTCAGAAAATCACAGAAAAAACCCTGCTCTCCACATCCACTGGTGTAAACTGAGTCAGTGATTTCCCTAGAACTATGCTCTGTTTTACACAAATGTCACAAGCAAGTGAAAGCAGCCCCTGTCTAGTTTCATAGGTTACTGCACTATTTTATCAGAGAGCAAAAGTGCACAGAATCCATGACAAATACCCTGTATGTTTTTCTTGGAAATTCAAACTTATCTTTGCACTCTGAACCGTTTGGATTTGGTTCTGTTGTGTTTGAGACCATCTGGGGAGCTGATAAAGAATGTGATTTTCACAAGCTGAGTTAGCAAACCCTCTCACTAAATCACAAATGTTCAAACAGACTCCAGATAAAGCCGGGTGGTAGTGGATTGTCCCCATGCTCTTCATATGGGTAGGTTAAAAAAACAAAAGGCTTGAGGCAGCAGCTGCTGCAGCGTGGCCTCATGTTGCCTTGCCAGGGAATCAGAAGCATCCTGAGACTGGTGCCCGCCCATCAGGGCCTTATCCACTTCTCATTAAATTCAGTGGAAAGACTCCCACTGACTTCACTGGGAGTTGGATGAGGCCCTAAAATCAGCAGAAGCCAGACATTTCATGGGAGTGATGCACTGACTGGAATGAAGGAGTGAACAAGAACAGGGCTTCCTGTCTTTCAGAGCAGATGAAATGGGTGTGTCAGAACAGCTTCCAGAGATAAGGTCATGAAGGTATAATAGCAAAGTTAAGGAGAGGAGAATAAGCAGCTCAGACTAAAGAAGTGAATAAACATCTCTTGTCAAATGGCTTGGGAGGGTCTGCCACCACCATTTCCTCATTCAAATGGAGTATGAATTTACTGTGGATGTGCAATAAAAAAAGAAAGCAATAGACTAGAGTGTGGGAAGAGGCACATGTTCCCTCCCCTCAACTTTTTTGATATCTCTGGGATGTTTCCCTCAATGTAGATGTACTGTTAAGATCCATTTTCACACCTGGTGCCAGTGAGTTCATGTCTGAGTCATTGTGATTATAAAACAACAATGCAGGCAGATGCTGTGACAGCTCAGTTACAAAGCTCCATATCTGCATGTAAGGCCTTGTCTATACTTAGGCTTGGCAGAATCCATTTTTATTTTTTAATAATTTTGATGGATAACATCAATGTTTCTTTTTAAGGATTTATTTTGATTTTTATGGATTTAAATTTTCAGATTTGTGTGAAATTAGGGCTGTGGGGGGCAGGCAATTTATTCATTTATTAATAACAGTATACCATTATTATACTGTAGTTTAACTGCCCACCACAACAAACATAACTACTGTAGGACTGCTGCCAGCTGAGTGGCAGAGCTGCCATCAGTTCTGGCTTCTTCATCCACTTTGTCCCTTCATTTTCCTTTGTTTCCAGCCTCCTGGGGTTTCTGGGAGTTGCAGTCCAAACTACAGTCAGCATGGTTCTGTAGGACTGCTTCCTCTGTCATCACACATTCCTTCAGCCATGATTTTTCTTGCGTCCCTTTTATATGTTCTGATTATTGATGATGGAAATATCGTTTCATCAGTTTGCAACTGTGAGGTGAAATTGATTGGGTATATCAATGTTTACTAAGAAAAATCAGAACCTGCCAAACCTAGCTATACTTCATTCTCCTGCTAGAAGTTCGGGTTGAAGACAGCAGGCACTACTACTAAGCTACCAGAGCATGTGCACACCCAAGCACTTCTGGTGGCTCCATGTAGCTCTATGAAGCAGAAGGTTCAGCAAGTTGCTGCCTTCCTAGAGCACAGGAACCTCAACAGAGATAAAGTAACTCTGCAGCGTGCAGGAGGGTTCTGCTGCTGCAGAGAGGCTTTGGGAATGGACACAATACTTTCTCAGACCAGAAGTTGCCAGGCCAGAAAAAAACTTAGTTGCAACACACTCACACTCTGTAGTGCAGACGAGGTCCTGGTCCTGACCAGAAATGTTCCTTTACCCAATTAAGTTTGCCCATGGTGTTAAGTTTTCTGCATTTTATTTAATTGTAATAACAACTGTCCAAGTAGTTTTGTGTTTTGATTTGGATTAATCATCGCTGAAGCTGGTTGAATTAAAAGCAACCTTTAATTCCTGATCAGTGTAAGAAAGCCATCAAGCTTCTTTAAGAAATCAAGAAGCTGAAACAATAGCAGTCACCATCGGAAACAAAGGCTGCCCAAAATGAAGTCAGAGACAAGCCACAACAAGAAGGAAAGTTCTTGGCTATGGTTTTGTGAAACTACATGCATCTGTAAAGGACAGAGGACATGAAAACTAGTTACTGTGAGATAAGCTAGAATGTGTCAACTGTTCTGTGTTAACTGCATGTTTGCATACCCTTACCCCTCAATGAAAAGGAAGCAAGCCATCTTGCACATACTGTGGTAGTGTAAGAATGTACAACTAGGCAGCTACTGCAGAATATCTGACAAGCTTTGTTCATGATTATTTTTCAATAGCAGAAACAGCAGAAAGACATGAGAAACTGAAAGGGAAGGTAACAAGGATGGGCCAGATACAGAAGCATTGGTAGCCTGTTCCTAAAAAAAAAAAAATAGTCAAGAGAGCTTGCATGTGAGTGCTGTCTAAGAGAGGCATGGAGATATGAGTCAAGGCACAATCTCTTGCTTTATTCCTTCTTTTTTGAGGAAGCAGGACTTTGTGTTTGTTAATTAAGAATGTGCAATAATATTAAAGATACCTGGCTCTATACCAACTGCCCCTCAAAACTGAAACAACCCACAACCACCTGCATTTCTGGCTAACCACGGAGTCAAAATGGAATGAGGTCATTAAATACATTTCCACTTTTGTCCTAGGAAAATTAAACCCCAAACCCTAGTTCAGTGGATTTTATACACAAGAAAATGTCATTAAAATTAGCTAAAGAAGGTGCAGCATTTGTGGGAATGTCAAGTTCTGGTTAATTTTAAATTACAGAGTTGCAGCTATCCAAGAGGAACATGAAAATAAAGCATGGCATATTCCTCATTTTGGAGTCCATTTCATGGCATAGGTACAATATCTACATGACTGATTTTCCTGCTGTAGACTCGCACCATCAGAGGCATTCGTGTTCTAATGCAGTAATGCAGAATACAACCAAAGGTAAAAATCACTCAGACGGAATCTTTATTTTTTTTAAATGCCTGTTAACCTTAATGAAACAAAATATCCTAGCAGAAAATCCTCTTAACTGCCAATGAGACTTGAAGAGAAAAGTTAAAAAGGAGGAAGCAGGCAGTCAGGCTCCAGTGGCTCTGAGAGACTAAAGAATGAAGAGACTTCAAGAAAAACAAATTTCTCAAAAATGAGAAAGACCACACATGCACAGCCCACAGAAAAATGACATGGCAATGCAGTTCAAGCACTATCAGTTGTCCTGAACTGAGTCTGGTAATGTGTGTACAGGACATGCAAAGTTATTTCACAGAAAAACCAAAATGACACATACACATGCAAATCTGACATAAAAAGCCTTGGGAAAAGCTGTGAAAGCATTTCAAAACTCCTTCCAAGAAATAACCTGATCTTATCTTCAATGTTACTCATAGTCTTCCTGGACTAAATGAATCAGATATCTGAGGCTTCTCATTTATGCACTTCAGCTCACAGGAAGGAATATATATATCCCATCACAGTTTGTGCATATATATATATATATATATATATATATATATATATATGGATGGACATGTGTGTTCGTGTGTGTATTTTGTGTGTATATATTTTTGTGTATATATGTATATATGTATACATACACACACTAAATATATGTGTATATGTATACATACACACACACACACACTCTTATATATACTTTGCTGGTATATTTGCCTGTGAGATGAAGTGCATAAATGAGAAGCCTTGGATATTTGATAGATAGATAGATAGATAGATAGATAGATAGATAGATAGATAGATAGATAGATCTCAGAGATTCATTGGCATGAATTTGTATCAAATACAAATTTTGGAAGATTTGTTGGATCCTAATTCTCAAGAACTATTTAGAGCTATATGAGAGGACAGCATAGCAAGCCTGGGCCCCTTCAGTCTTTCAATTCTTTGGGGAAGGAAGGAATCTGTAATAATAATTAACATTTACAGAATAATATTTTATGTCTGCAAGACAGCATACAATGAAGAAAGGGATTAGGTGCAAGAAAATAACAGCTGACCTCATCTTGCTAACGTTTGTTCAAAATCAATGCTTTTGGTTATGTGGAAAAATTATACTATCATTGGGGGAAGGACATTAAAGAATCAGAACAGCTGTCAGGAACGTAAAATCCCATAGGCAAAGTACAAGAGTGCATGACCCCGAGGCTGAGGAGCTTATGTATTCTTGGAAATAAAACACCCTAGATGGAGGACATGTCATTTTCCAGACCTTATTTTTAGGGTCAAGAGCCCTCAGGTCAAATCCTGACTTCATTGAAATCATTGAGACTGGAAGTTAGAGGAGGATGGATAGGAGTGGGGAAGAGGGCCAGGAAGAACAGGTCAGCATTTGGATTTGGAAAGGTAGGTAGGAGGTGGGAGGCAGTATAGCTTAAAGAGAAGCTGG
>NW_017729024.1:111854262-111857821 GCF_001723915.1 Gavialis gangeticus | reverse complement strand
GTTTCCTCACTCTCCTGGTTAAATTCTAATTGAAGTAATTACATTACAAGTACCTAAAATTTCAAATGCTAAAAGATATTTCACACTTCCTGTCCTAAACTGTAATATATGGTTGCTGTGTATTGCTAAACAGCTGTCACATTTCACTCCGGAGGTGATGCACTTCACTGTGGCTTAGGGGTGCAACATGATGCTCTCTGCAATGCTTATTTTTAAACAAGGGCTTTTAAGAAGACACACAAGAATATACAATAGTGAAATGCCTTTTCAGAGACCTAGTGGGTACCTTACATGGGCACCAAATAGCTTGAATAGCTTGGCAATAGAAACATCATTAATATTAGGAAAGCCATTCAGAGCATGTTGATTAATTACATTCCAAATCTGCAGGCAAGAACATGTTGATGTATTTCAAACACCCATACCATTTAACTTGCATGTGTATTGATAACTCTCTCACATCTTAAAGAACTTTGAAATACTTCACAAACCAGGGCCAGCTCAATCTATGAGAAGCCAACAAAAACAGATCTCCTCTTTCCCATGTAAAAGTTGAGGGACTAAGTATACGCCAGCTGTGCAAGTACCACTTTCTCTCTCTCGGACTCCTGAAGAAAGCTGTCCTCTGGGTCCAACATTCATAGAGAGAGAGAAAGCAATGGGAATTTACTCACAGTTAACATCACTTGGGGTCCCAGACACAGGCGCTCTCTGATTTTTACTGTATGACACAGCTCAACCCACCTCAAAACTACTTTTGTGCTACCAGCTGGAAGACCAAACTGGAACACCAGGACCTCCTCAAGCTACCATTAGTGTGGCACACTACATCAACCAATAGTATTTTCTTCCTCCCCAGAGAAGTCGTCAAACAAGCCCAGAAATTATGTGATTCCACCAACTCATTGTTTCTGGGAATAAAACTAGAGATGTGAAAGGTGGAGGAAACAGTTTTCAGTAGCCTTTTCCTAGATGCTCTGCTCATATACCTCGTCATGCTGGATGTTATTAGTTCTCCAGACCCAACTCCTGAAAACCTTTTTTTTTAAAAAAAGGTTATAGATACTGTATCTGGCATGTTAAAAGCTTTCAGACTGAGTAGCATACCGCTCTGCTGTGGCCTCTGTGAAACCTCACTTAGCACGTGGCTAGAATCTCTAGGCAGTTTGAATTTCCTTTGACTGGTTTTTTTTCTCCTGCAGGAAATCAGAGGCTGCAAAACTGCTAACATATTTTTTGGCGCAGTATTTTAAAGAAGAATTTATCACCTTTTTTTTAAACTAAGGACTGAAAGGCCCAAAGATAATATTCTTTCAACATGTATTTCACATAGATCAGTGAAGCATTGTTTTTCACGAGGCACTGGCCATCGTATAGTCATTTCCTTTTAAATTTAACTTTTAAGCATTTCAGCTCAGCAATAAACAAACAATCGTTCGTTTTTCTCATAACCGAGCAAACTAAAACTAATACTTCGGAATCTTATTGACCAAACACTCCTTTAATCAAATTCTCTGCTCCCTGAAACTAGGCTATCTGCTCCAATGTGTATCAAATGCCTTAATCTCAACTTGAATCAGTTTCTATTGTGTCTGTTTTGTAATTGTATAATTTCTGATATTATACGGTAGCTGTGCCCACGTAAAGGAATTTGTGGGTACACATACACACAAGTCCCCACACACATATCACAATTTTAAAAGAAACAGTATGCAAAATATGAAGTTCTAGAGGAATCTGTGAAACCCAGAACCCTCTGATTTATGAAAGCAAATACTTTTAGTGTGAAACAGGTGATATAATCAAACACCAATAATTACCCAAATAATTCTGACACTCTTCACTACACTTTCTGTGAAAGAAGGGGCAACAAAACATTTTAATGGTGAATAATTAAGGACTAATTTACACATAGTAACTCAGATGTAAATTTGGAGTGAATCCAAAGAGTTCAGTTTAGTCACTCCAGGCTTATTACAATAAAGTAGATCAGAATCTAAATATACATACTGATCTGGTATCCTGAGCTTTTCCCATAAGGTCCAGGGAATTATATCAATGCTACTGAGCTAAGACGACACTCCAATCTTTATTTATATATGTTTGTTAGGCTCCCCCACACTCTTTACTATATCTATTAATTATGCCTTGAAGAAGCCTATATTCCCTCCCAGCAAAAACTGTGATGGGATTTGGATCAGTCACAGAGTTACTCTTTTAAACAGTTGGTTCACATATACCATCAAACGACAGAATGATACACTTACTCCCCTCATCACCTTGTTTGCATAGTCTACACAGAAGAGACAGCTCAGTATAGAATATCATGTAAACTCAGCACAGTAGATAACACAAGAAAAATGCAGTCACCCAGCAGATGTCCCTGTCGGGCCTGTCCCATGCTCCTCTCAGGCCTGAGGATTCATTCTACACTTACTAAGGAAGGGGGATAACGTTTTAAAAGATAGCATTTTACATTTCCAGTGATTTTCATTCTGAATGGTCCCCAAATGCTTTATTTATAAACATATGAAGGCACTCTGTTAGGCAGGATTCCTCAGGATAGAGAAAAACTCTGAACTCCCAAGGCATTAACAAGAAAAGGACATGTTGGGATAGGCAGCGAGTGAACCTACTCTTAATACAAATGTCAAGAGATCATTAACTATACAAAGACGACAGGAAAACTTTGCCCTTCTACCTGAAAGGCTGCCTTACAATCGACTATATAGAACTTGCCCTAGAAAGATTAAAAGCTAAATTGAGTCTGTTAGAAACTGAACGCCAGACACAAGAGCAGGAAACCGAGGAAAGCCCTGTTTCTCTGTCCTTTCCCTCAAAAGTACAGTACTGACCCCAGCTGCTTGTCACTCTTCCACTAGTAGTGATATCTGATAAAAAGAAGAACATAAAATGTTTCTTCTTCTTATCAAATTTCACTACTAGTGGAAGCCTTTGCCTCTGAAATGAACAGAGATTGAGACACATCAGAAAATCCAGTCTTTCAACAGCCACACTTAGGCATATGCAGTAACAAAGACACATCTGTATGTTCGGTACCTGTTCCCATACACGTTTTTTATTTTATTTAACCTCATGTGTATATTTACATTGGAAAGTGCCCCAGCTAATGGATTCACTCAGGATGATGGCAAAACCGAAGATAACGTGAAAAGCTACCAGAAGGGATTGGCAGGAGGAGAAACTTTCCCGATGGTGAGAGGGAGACAGGGAATGTCCAGGAGAGGTGAGGCAAGGACAGTGAGGCTGCACAGAGCTGACTGCTTCGTTAGAAGAAGCTGGAGGGGTGCCAAAACATTCCAGGGTGACATGTTTGGCTTTAGGACCTCCTTAATTTTATTTTTTTCCTTTTCCTCCCACTTCCACCCCCCTTACTCTGTCTTAGCTAAAGAGGTGTATAATGTCATTTTCCACACCACTCTGCACTCTTTTTTTTAATAGAGATCTGCTAAAAAATGCAATGTCATATATGCACATGCATGCACATGCACACACACACATACACACACACACACTCCCCCTTCTGACAGTCAAAGAG
>NW_017729024.1:111848602-111849262 GCF_001723915.1 Gavialis gangeticus | reverse complement strand
CTGCACCACCCACCCAAATACACAGATTGCATAATATTCAATATACTTAATAGGATCCAAGCAAAAGGATACTTGTTTTTTCCTCTTTCCTAAGGGCAGTTTATTCAGGGTATTTCTGTGTACAGTCTGTGTGTATCTTGTGTATGCATATCCTGTTTTGTAACAAGTAAGCAGTGCCGTTAAACTGAGATGGTAGTGTATTGATTTCCCTTTCTCTACTAGGCCCCCCCCCCCGCCTTCCCTCTCCTTCCTCCTCTTTCTCCCTCTGTCTCTCTCTCCCTCTTTTTTTCCCCTTGTATGCTTTCCACAGCAAAAAATTGCCTCCAGGACTCCATAAGTCCATGTTGGCGGGACTCCTTATTTGTGGTGCAGGTGTGCCGGAGACCTCCTCCGTGTCGTCGCCACAGCAACCCGCCTGTCTAATCTGCTGAATATAAAAAGAAAAAACAGAAAGAGAAAAGCCATCTACCCCCTTCTGCTCCATCCATGAGCCCAAAAGAAGGATATCGTCTCCAAGCATTCCTCATAATCCCCCAGCCATTACCCAGGCAACAGCCACAAGGAACTGGCAGGCCCTGTGGAGAGAAAGCAGTCCCTGTCTCAAGTTCATTCCACCACCACCACCTCCTCCCCCGCCTTAGGATGACTACCGTGATTTTT
>NW_017729024.1:111838566-111848585 GCF_001723915.1 Gavialis gangeticus | reverse complement strand
TCTCCTCCTATTACACACACACGCACACACACCCCCAGACCCCTCCACTTCACTCGCTCTTCGCCTCTCTGCAGCAGGTCAGACAGGGAGTACATACATTTCATCACTCCTGATTTTGGGTGACCCTGGCTTCCCAGAATACACGCAGGGAGAGACCAAGAGAACATTTCCAAACTGTCATCAGCTTGAAAGTTTATTCTAAATTGACCCCGCGTCCCTTCTATTGTGGCTCATTTAATGATTCACTGCCAATAACAGTGTAAATGTTAGATCTAACTTGGTAAAGTTCAGCTTCCTTAACAGAAAACCTAGAGAGCTTTGCATCACAAGATAAGCATTAAGTTCATATGAAAAGCAGCCAGATAGGCTGGTGATAGGTACTTTATGGATGCCAGCTAGGGACTGGGCACAAGAAAGAGGATAGAAAACTTTAAAGATATTTAAATCTCCAGTCATTTTTCAGATGAGCTGTGTTGCAACAAGTGTGTTTATGTGCTAGAGAAAAGGTTGGGAGAGAATTCTCCTTATCAAAGCCAGTAGTTTAAAAAGCAGTCCCTTGCAGTTTCAGTTATGACAGCTGTTTCTGGGATATGAAGAGGTTTTTCAGAGCTGTGGGCTCTCTATCCCCCATATCCAGCAGTGAAAGCTCTCATTTGTCTTCCCACCATCATGTTGATGCAGCTGGGTTTGACACTGCTTACCTCAGCATTTTTTTTTTGTTAAAAGACAGAAGGCTTCCTTGTGATCCCAGCCTTTTCCTATCAAATGACACTCACCCAGTGGTTTTGGTGACTTATTTACTGGCACCAGGCCAGTAAAAACAAAAATGAACGTTCACAACTAATAAATCTTTGAGCCTAGATAGCTTCAGTTATCTATGTCAGATTACATCAAACTGTCCAAACTGATACCAAAGCACTCCCTGGGAACATGGATTCTAGTCAGTGGGGGCAGGAGGATGCCTTTTTATACACCACTATTTCAACCCATTCAAATATGCTGTGCTTCAATCATGTCATATATGTTCTGAATGTTCATTCATGCAAATGAAAAGCCTAGAGTTCATGTGCTGGGGTGGTATGGATCCCTCCAAGCACTTTGTATTATCTAAGGAAAGTGTTCAGAGGCAAATGAGAAGAGAATGGAGAGCTGGAGTGAAGACTACAGTTCAAGAGAAGACACAAGGTCAAGAAAGTTTGCCTAATGCAATTATACCCTGTACACTACTGGATACCTCTATTATTTTACTGGAAGTGAACATATTCCTTTGATGATCTGCTAATAGCATTATTTGGCATGGAGTACTCTGTCTGATCATTGCAACTTCCTAAGAAAGTAGAGGGAAAATAATTTCATCAGTTATAGTGCTCTTTCTGTCAAGCCTTTAAACACAGTTTACAATGAAATCTTTTCATATTTTATTTGCTCTAGCTGAGGACGGATAGTGCATATTTTGATAATACTGGTCAATCATGTTTACTTTAAAAACTACCATTTCTATTACTCTGCAGCCATGATTCATCTGACAACACATTAACTGCCTGGAATTTGGCAGACATGGAAGTGGGCCTTCATGCAGTGTGTCATGTTTTAAAATAGGGAACTGATCTTTCAGGTTAGCAAGTACATTTTATGAGAAGGTTACTCCCTGGATAGCTCATCAAACACACTGGAACTACTTGTTCTGTCACAGGGCTGACCAGCTCTTTGTGGCTCTAGCTTGGGCAAGGGGAAGGAGAGAATAAATAGCCAAATTAACCTGGGTGCTGGCAAAATGTTGGTGGGCAATCAGGTGACTTTCTAGACCTATAATATCAAAATGCATATAGAATATCACATGAAGAAATTACTTCTTACTCTTTAAACAACAGCATCACAACAAACAGCATATTCCCTCCCACCCACCAACACTGGAAAGGAATGATATGATGGATATGAAAGAGAAGAGATAGAAGACAGACAAGTTTTGAACAAAATTGTTTTTCAGAATTGCCCAGATGAAGGAGAGCTATACAGCAGAAGCCTAGCAAGGAATTTCTGTGCCCTGGTAGTGGTTGGCCTACTGTAGCAGTGGCTGGGCCTACAGTGGCAATGGCCATCTGTCTCAGTGAGCCCTTCAGGAGGGTGCTTGCTTAGGACAACTGCAGTCTTGTCTGGTCTCTGAGAGTACCCCTTGAGCCAGCCCAGGCTTGACTCCTAGATCAAGGCGGGAGCCCAGGCTCGTTCCTGTTTGGAGACCCCAGCCTTGTAGTCCCTGGTTCTCCACGGCTTGGACTCAAGAAGCTAGCATCCAGTTCCACTCCTGAGACAGGGGCTTCACCTCTGCTTGGAGTGACCCAGTGCAACCCACAGTTGAAGCAGCATAGCAGACAGTCTCTTCGGTAAAGGCAAAGGGGTCAAGTAATTCCTCCAACCCCAGTTCAGACTGCACAGCCCTGAGCACCCATAAAGACATTCAGTTGTTCCCTGCAGCTACACAAAAAGTAGCAGCACAAATATGTTCCACTACTTTTTGCCACTGCACACACCCCTGCATGTGCACTGTGGTGTGGGGCAGAATGCCCTGCTTTGGGCAAACTGCCCATTCCCTGGTTCGTCTGGCTCCTGGCATGCTGGAAGAGCCAGAGCAGACCTAGAGGAGGGGAGACACTCTGGCTGGCAGCCAGAGCATCTCCCTGGAGCACCCAGCCTCCTGGAGTCTCCTGCAGCATGTGTCACACCACTTTTTTTGACGCATTGTTTTTTTTGATACCTGAAGCTCCTGGTATCAAGTCTGCAGCATGGCACATGGGTCCATGTGTGCTGCATGTGGTTTGCAGAGCCTCAAACAGGTTAGCAAGTAACAAGTATGAGGTGCCGCAAACTACACATGCGCACTTGTCTGAATGTGCCCCTTCAGTCTTTCCCAGCTCCCCAGACCGCTTCTAACTTCTCTCAGTCCCCCAGACTTTTCTGGCTCCAAACCTCCCAGATTGTTTTTATGGCCCATTCTCCTTTCTGTTATGTTTATCTCCCCTTGACATCTCCTAGGTTGCCACCCCTTTTGATGCGCCAACACAGTCATTCATGACTAAAGGTACTTGATACCAAAGGTCTATTTCACAGGCCTTGGCACTAAACCCACCTCATTTCTCTCGCACACAGCCTAAGGAGATAACCTGAGTCATCCCATATTATAACAACAACGTGAACACTGTTAACAGAAATCTCACAAAGTACATAGTCTGTCACACCATCATTCTTGCACACCCTCAAAAATCAGCAGTTGAGGATGGTACCCCAGTCATTCACCCTTGGTTACTGAGGAAGCTGCATAACAGTGCAAATGTAGAGAACAATCCTGGCTCCACCACAACTTCTCTGAAGGGAGTGCAGAATAAAGCAGGGGGGAAAAATCAACCACTTTTAACATTAATATTTCCACAGGAACATCTGTGTAACTCCACCAATCAGAATGAAGTATGTAGGAGACAAAATATCACCATAGACCGGCATTCAAGAGACCTCAGCTCAAATGCCCATTGGCACTACAGGATTTTTATCTGACTTTGGACAAGTCACTTCTGACTTTGAACCCCAGCTGCAAATGGTGACAATGCTTCTTTTCTGCCAGCTTTTGTTCATCTTATCTATTTAGATGACACTCTTCAGGGGAAGATTTCTCCCTCATTATGTGTTTGCACTGTACTTAGCACCAACGGGTCCCAATTTCGTCTGGGACATGAGGTATGACTATAATACAAATAACTGACTGCAGGAAAAATTCCACTAACACAGCAGAAAGGAACAGTGTTCATTAAGTAATGAACATAATTAAATTAAGAGGAGATACTTTTCTTCCAAACAGTATGTTCAAAATATTGATAAACTGTAGAATTCCCAGAAGCCTGGAGACTTCAGGTAAAAATATTAACTATAGCAATGCAAGACTAAAAATTCAACGTCACAAAACAAACCTGCCTCAGCTGATACAGAATTAGCCCTTATACAAGTTATGACTTTGCCTGCTTTTAACTACACATCCATAGTTTTCAATAGGTTCCTAAACCTCTTTGCAGATGAATGAAAAGACAGGGAAGTTTACCTTCACCTAAGCACAACAAAAAGACTAAACATGTAAGTGTCCAAAGAGTGAGAAAGATGTGTATTTGACTCCTTAGACATTAGTAATGGGAGGAATGCTTTTTTCAGATCAGTTATAACTTCCCTCAAGCCATTTTAGAACGTGTTTTGTTGAGGAGTTTTTGTATCTTAGGGAATAAAGCCACATCATTCGTACTGCTAGAGGCACCAGTTTCTAATGTGTAAGATTCCCAGAGACATTCATACGGTTTTGACTAATCAGATGGTCTTGAGTATGTTTTAGAGTCAGAAACTGACCTCAGTCTTTCTGCCACAGACCATACTGGGCAGAAGCCACAGCCTTTATGCAGACCTAGATACCCATCTGCTACAACAAGCCCTATGCTTTTAACACTGGCATTACTCATGAGAGTTTTAACTTGCATTCTTATTTTACTGGATCTTACAGACAAGTGCAGCTGTCACCAAGAAGTAGCCTGAGCCAACCTTACTATCAGTATGTTATTTATGATGAGAAAGAGCACAAATTCCTAGGATCTTACTCTCTTAACAAGGCAAAGGGAGTTTGGGTTGCAGTAGGACAAAATGTGCTCCACTCAAAAGAAACGACTACTCACCTCTTGGGTTTTTCCTCCATCCAGGTCTCCTTCATTTTCAGTCACACTTGTTCAGGAATTGGACAGCCCAACACAAAACCAAGAGACAAGTTTGTTTAGCAACCAGATTTGGGTGCAGCAAATTATTGCTGGGTTGAAGCAAATACTGATGTTAAGCATTAATATTCCCACAGCAAGAACATCTGTGGAACTCCTGCTTTGCTAGAGAAATAGCTCTAACAAGCATGCCAAACTCTGGTTTAATTACCACAGTGAAAATGAGAGCCTGCAGTAGATATCAAACAGGACCGTTCACGTTAATGTGCCACACACTTATGTCACTAAATAGCCATAAAGTTACCATAAAGCTGGCCAATTTGTTTCAAAATGCCCATTAAATTCTGAATTTAAAAAATGAAAATATGAATTTGTGGCAATTTATTTTGTAATTATTTTTTAACCAACTGCAGAGCTGGTCAAAACCTTGACCTGGTTCCTCTTTCCCTTATTTTCTTTGGATGTTATGCTCCTTTTTCTGAGTGCATTTACATTTGGACCCGTTTGGGTCCAAAAGCTTTCTAGCTTAACAAAAGGTCCAATTCAGTGGTTCTCAACCTTTTTTGTACCAGGCCCCATTTTTAAACATCAATGGCCAGTTCCCACTCAGTGCCCCTCACTCCAGACATGCTACCCCCTACCCCCAGGCCCCAGCTGCGCCTCCATGTGGGGCAGGGAGTAGGTATGTTGGGGGAGCCCCAAGGAGTCCCTCACAGGCTAGAACCTTCAAAGGAAAAGCTGCAGTTTCCTACATTTTTCTCCTTTAAGGGACAATCCATTTTAAAGTTGTTGATCCATTTTTAAAGTTTCTTCATGACCCTTTCATATATTCTTGTGACCCACTTTTGGGTCGCAACCCATGGTTTGAGAAATGCTGGTCTAATTTGTGTTTAATAAGGACAGTGACAGACCTCATAAACCATTTTGCTCCTGCTTGTCTCTGAGGCAAGGATCCTGTCCTCAGGATACCCATACGTATAGACAGGAAGACGGAAGTTCTTCAGAATGTATTAACGTGCAATTTCCTTTCCTCTCTGTTAGGTATCTAGCCAAGTTGTTTGTAACAGGTAAATACTTGCTCCCAAGGTGATGACATGTTATCTCTCATTCAGTACACACCACAGGATGTCTCTGTAATATGGAGTGTAACACACTATGAAAAGTCAAAGAGCAAAATCTTGCTAAATTCTGGTTGTGTTAGAGAAAGCAAATATTTCTCCTTTATCCATTTGTTATGAAGCACCTTTTAGGTCAGGGGACATTTTGCATGAATTCCAAGAAGAAAGAACTGTACTGAAATGGTTCACATGGACCAAAGTCCTTAGGACACTAATAAATATTCAAAATAAGGAACCCTTCAGGCAAACATGTTATCATCTAAGTAAATAAGCATGTTTGTATAAAAAAAAAAAATCACAGGAGATAAGTGAGGCAATGGTGAAAGACCAGAATCATTCACCAGTAGAAAACTCAATGCCTGGAGAACCTAAGGAATACTTTTATAGTTTATATGCACAAAAATGCTGGCTAGGTCTCCTTTCAAAGGGGGAGTTTTTCTTATCTCATTTATCTAGTAACTAAGTTCTGGAAAGAAAGCCATACTGTGTTGCCCTTTCCAACAGCCAGGAGGGATAGTGTGCCTACTTGTAAATAGCCAAGTAACTACTATTACTTCTTTCTCCTGCTTCTCTTACTAAGAGATCAGGAACAGTTTGAGGACTTAAAAAAAAAGTCAGTGACTTTGCCCCCCACCAGCAGAACCAGCTGTAGGGGTGGGTGATGTGGGCACCTGCCCAAGGTGCTGTGGTCAGGGGATGCCAAACACATTCACATACATGTGTAAGCATCCCAAGCTCACAGCAGCACTCTTGCCCTGCCCTGGATAATCCCCACCCCAGGCAGGAGGAGCAGTGCCCAGCCCAGCATGCTGCCACCCCTCTTCCAGCCACTGCTTGGGAGGAGCTGGGCCAGACATGCGCGGGTGGAGTGGTAGCTGGTCCAGTTTGCCTGCCTTGCTCTTTCACAGACAGCAGCAGTTGTGCCTGCCCACCTACTTGCCTGGTGCAGACAAGGGGGGGAGGTATCAAAATACAAGTTCACTCAGGGTGCCATTTTCCCTAAAGCCAGCTCCGCCCACCAGTGACAAATATTACCCATGAAGCTGCAAGGCATATTGCTGGTTTGCCATCTTTTGGTTCCTTAAAAAGGGTGCATTGTACCACCCTTGCAATTAACATGTTAATTATGGCACAAATGTAACATATAGAGGGGTCCTGATGGACAGACACAAGTAACATGGGCAGAAGGTATCATGTCTACTCTGTGCATCCCTTCCTCCACTTCTACATACATTCCAGAATGAAAGGTGAATCTGATCTAGATCTGGGTCCTTTAAACTTCCCAACAGTTACAGAATCTATGAAGCAAAATAAGTGTTGGCAATGAACTTGACTGAGAATTATAATTCAGGACCTGAAATCAGCAGAGGTCAATGAAATGATTGTACTGCCTGGAAGCTTTGTTTGCTATCAATCATGGATAGAAAGTGCTACATTTGGTCCTTAAGTGCTTATTCAGCATAAGTCTAGGTACAGAGAGAACCAAAACAAGGGGAAGCATTCAGACAGATCAGGGAAAGGAAATAAGTCGTTCTGACTGAAACAAGAAAATGTTACATTTAATCAATGTCCCAGAGATTTCCTCCAAAAACATTATAAGCACAGAAAAGAAGAAATCAAATACAAAGAAATGCATTTCATGTACCTATAAATACACATACAAATAGAGCTCATGTAGTTTTCACACAGCAAAATCTTTGCCCAGTACACAAACAGAATACAAATGGCACTAATGAGGTTTAGAAATGCTGTTAGGCTGTTAGAAAAACTCACCCAAAAGAGCAAAATACACCAAGACCAAACCAAAGTTGTTTCTGTGGGTAAAATATTTTTCGAGTTTTTCCTATCCCACAACATCCGAACAGCCTGCTCAGACTACTGATTAGGTTATACCTTCATATGGCAGCTCCCTGCACCATTTTCTCTTCTTTATCAAAATGTTCTGCTAAGATGCACCTGCATTAAAAGTTTCAGCCACTTTTCATGATGACAGAAAGAACTGGCCTCTGGTTAAAGCAATAGATGGGGAGTCACAAGATTCAAGTTCAATTCTCAATTCTGCCAGAGAGCTCATATTTGATCCTGCTTTATTTTTTTGTGCCCTGGTTGCCCATTAGTAAGCTTCAGGGCTCCCACTTGATTCCTCCCATCTTTGGCCATCTTTTTTTATTTAGACTGCAAGCTAAGTAGAAACAGTCTGTCACAATGTATTTGTACAATGACTAACACAGTAGAGTCCTGATCTTAGTTGGGATCTTTAGACCGTGTTGTAATAAGACTACATAGAAGTTCCCCCATACATTGTTGAATACTGTTGTCCTGCTGGCATTTTACTGGCATAGCTATGTCTGCTAGGAGTGGGGAAACTAACATCCTCTAGCTGACAGCTGCACCAGCAAAACCTGATTGGCTGACAGAAGACAGTTCAACGGGTGTTTCATTTTGACGCTGTTTCGACTTGATTCAAGCTCAAAACAGTGAAATCAAGACAAAATAAAAGACTTCAAAACAGCTTTGAAATGAAACGAGGACACTCAAAACAATTTGAAAGTTTCAAAATGTTTCAGGTTTTGAAGCAGGGCTTGCTTGCAGCTAAAGAGAAACTAAGGAGAGGGAGGAGGAAGAGGGGGGAAAAGGACTGCTCTGGCATTGACTGTGTAGCTGGCCAGTGACTGTGATCCTTCCCTGAGGTCCCTTCCAATCTCAGTGCTCTGGGGGAGGGACAGAAAAACAGCATAAAAAGCACTGTTTGAATTAAACTTTCTCTGTACCTTGGAGCCAGCTTACCGAACTGTCTTCCAGCAGCTCAGCAGCATCAGAGAAAGGCTATCACTTTCTACTTGCTAACCTGTTCTTAGCAAGTGGGATCCAATACCTTTTGCTTTCCTAATACCCTTTATTATTAGATTCATTCCTTTCAATTTATTCCTCCCCAAAATCCTCTTTTTGTTTTGGTTAGTCTGTTTTGATTCTCTTCCCCCAGAAAATAAATCTGTGCTTTCTCTCACAGTGTGCATTCCATTCACTGTGCAGAGAAGCACAGCATATATTGCATATTACAATATAGAATTTATACAGGAGCACATGCATACATTTATACGTTTTATTTATACATAAATACATACTTACAATTATCTACATATATTACATAAATACATACTACATTACAGAAGAACACAGATTTTCCAGCCACCAAACCCACTATGAAATACACTATGAAGTGTGCTGGAAGGGCAGCTGGCAAGCCTTCAGGGAGGAGCAGAAGAGGGGGTAGAGGGAGAGCTGTATGTCCTCTCCTCAAGACTCTGTCCTAGGGCCTACACTATTCAACATCTTCATTAATGACATGGACATTGGTATCAGAAGTGGACTGGGCAAGTTTGCCAATGACACCAAACTCTGGGGTAAAGCATCCACACCTGAGGACAGGACAGTGATCCAGGCAGACCTGGACAGGCTCAGGAAATGGGCATATGAGAATCTGATGTTTAACATCGAAAAATGCAAGGTTATCCACCTTGGGAAGAAAAACCTGCAGCATCCTTATAGGCTCGGCAGTGCTACGCTGGCTAGCATTATGGGCAAAAGGGACTTGGGGGTCATGATCGACCACAAGATGAACATGAACCTTCAATGTGATACTGCAGCTAGTAAAGCGAGCAAAACGCCGGCTTGCATCCATAGATGCTTCTCAAGCAAATCTCAGGACGTCATTCTCCCATTGTACTCGGTCTTGGTGAGGCCACAGCTGGGGTACTGTGTCCACAGTTTTGGGCTCCACAATTCAAAAAGGATGTGGAGAAGCTCGAGAGAGTGCAGAGGAGAGCTATATGCATGATCAAAGGTCAGGAAAACAGACCCTATCATGAGAGGCTGAGAGCCATGGGACTCTTTGGTCTGTAAAAGTGCAGGCTCAGGGGTGATCTGGTGGCCACCTATAAGTTTATTAGGGGTGTTCACCAGGATCTGTGGGAAAGTCTGTTCACCAGAGTGCCCCAAGGGATGACAAGGTTGAATGGTTACAAACTCCTCCATGACCATTTCAGGCTGGATATAAAGAAGAACTTCTTTACTGTCTGAGCCCCCAAGGTTTGGAATAGACTGCTGCCAGGGGTGGTTCAAACACCTAGTTTGAACATCTTCAAGAGACATCTGGATGTTTTTC
>NW_017729024.1:111832690-111833566 GCF_001723915.1 Gavialis gangeticus | reverse complement strand
TGGCGGCTGGACTTGATGATCTTCCAAGGTCCCTTCCAGCCCTAATGTCTATGAAATCTATAAAACATGGGGGCCATGAACCGCTTGGTGCAGGGGGGGCTCATTGGGCAGGGTGAGCTCACAAGTGGGTTCATGGTCACTAATAATGGGGCCAATATGGTCAAGGTGGTATGTGATGCCAACTTTGTTGGCATCTGCTGTGTGGCAAATGAGTTCCACCTTGTAGTCAGGGATGCCTTGGAGGGGGACAGGGCTGCTGCCAGCCAGCTTATTTCAAAATGCAGGAAGGTGGTGGGCTATTTCCACGGGAGTCTTAAGGGGGGCATGATGCTGCGGGACAAACAGGCAGAGATGAGTGTCCCGCAGCACAAAACAATGCAAGACGTGAAGACTTGGTGGAACTCCATGTACCTGATGCTCGAGAGGCTGGTGGAGCAACAGAAGGCCATCTATGAGATGACCCTGCTTGGGGAGATTGGGATCAGTGGCCCCCTTAACAGAATTGAGTGGGATGCCATTTCCCAGATCTTGGTGGCCCTCAAGCCCTTCCTCAAGGCCACCAAAAGCATCAGTGCTGGCAATGCCCTCCTTAGTCAGGTGATCCCCATAGTGAAGGAACTTCAGAGCCAAATGGAGAAGTTCCAAGGGATCAATGTTTCTGGCTGAGGCAAGCAGCTGTCACCAGATATGCAGGCACTGCTAAGGCAGCTGAAGGAGGCCATCAGGAAACGGCTTGATCTCTTGTGGTCCAGTACTGTCCATGTGCTGACTACCATGTATGACCTGAGGGTGAAAGGGAGCACAGTGATAACTTCACATGAAACCTCCTGCTGCTGAAACAGACAGGAAGTTAAGCATACTGTTGGCTAACATGGG
>NW_017729024.1:111826628-111827690 GCF_001723915.1 Gavialis gangeticus | reverse complement strand
AGGGAGCATTGGCAAAACCCTGGATCAGTGGATGGAGGTGCTGGTGAAGAGTCAGTGAGGCAGAAGGGTGGAGGCAGGGGAATGTGGAAGAGGAGGGTCCTCTGTCCTGTGCCAGCATGCCATCTACCAGCCAGTCTCCTCCTCCACCACAGGCACTGCCAATGTGGGCCAAGGGCATGGCTTCTGTGGTGTGGTCCAGAGGCACCAGACCCCACAATCAGGCAGGTAGTGCTCAGGCCTTGGTGGCTGCCTATCTCACTGAGGACATGGAGCTGCTGCTGTGCAACCTTGGCCTACTGGGCAAGCCACAGCCAGATGTGGCCTGATCTAGCCACTGTTGCCCGGGAACACCTGTCCCATCCACTGACCAGTATTCCAAGTGACAGGGTGTTCAGCACTGCTGTTGATATAGTGACACCACACTGCACCTCCTTGGATCCTGGTTTGATGGAGCAGCTGGTGTTGCTGAGGGGGAACCTCCCGCTCCAGATGAGCTTAGCTTAGCTGCCTAGGATGCCAGCTTTCAGGTTGAAAACCCTTTGTCAAGCTGAGGAAGCACTTGCAATTGGTGTATGCACTCTTCCTGGATGGAAGGAATAGTAAAGAAGCCAGAGGCTGGCATGCAATGCAGGCAAGAAAGCCAGTCAGTGAAAATGGAAATGGCGACCTCAGGGGGTGAGGGACAGGCTGGGGTGGGAGGGAAAGGGGGATGTAGCCGGTAAAGTGGAGAGGTACCTGGGGAGTCAGATGTCTGGCAGGTTGTAGTGTGTCAGAATTCTAATGTCTATATTGAGTCCATGATTTTCTGTACCTAGGAGGTTGACTAAGGGTTTTTCAACCCAAAGCTTGCTAAGATATATTTCTCCAACTATTCAGTTGGTTTAACTAAAAGATATCAGATTGATCCAAAGAATCTTCTCTGCCACTGCCATGTTCTTAGACCAGCATGACTACAACCTACACCCCTAGCACCTGTCCCATCAGATGATGAGAAGGAGGCAGGGTCCTGGACACATCTAAGTCCCAGGGCTGGGGCTGACAGGGAGAGTTCTCTGGCAGCTG
>NW_017729024.1:111821535-111826058 GCF_001723915.1 Gavialis gangeticus | reverse complement strand
GGAAATGGCGACCTCAGGGGGTGAGGGACAGGCTGGGGTGGGAGGGAAAGGGGGATGTAGCCGGTAAAGTGGAGAGGTACCTGGGGAGTCAGATGTCTGGCAGGTTGTAGTGTGTCAGAATTCTAATGTCTATATTGAGTCCATGATTTTCTGTACCTAGGAGGTTGACTAAGGGTTTTTCAACCCAAAGCTTGCTAAGATATATTTCTCCAACTATTCAGTTGGTTTAACTAAAAGATATCAGATTGATCCAAAGAATCTTCTCTGCCACTGCCATGTTCTTAGACCAGCATGACTACAACCTACACCCCTAGCACCTGTCCCATCAGATGATGAGAAGGAGGCAGGGTCCTGGACACATCTAAGTCCCAGGGCTGGGGCTGACAGGGAGAGTTCTCTGGCAGCTGCTGGAGAAGAAGCTTCTGCAGGAAAGAAAAGAAAGGCTCTGTGACAGTTTGGCTGCCTGATGCTAGTGCTACTGTGCTGCTTACTTACCTGTTGTTATTTAAAGTGGTGGACAAGGTTGATGCTGTAGGGGAGGAGAAGACCTCATTGGGGCACATTACTGTGTTGTGTAGAGGCCCCAACGCCAGTGAAGGCGCAACTTAACACACACACAAAATGACACGTCACAAGTTTTGCTTGTTAGCAACTTGAGGTGCAGTTTCCCAGAAACCCCTGCACCTATCTCCTTGAAACTTGGCAGGCTTCATGGCCTCAGCAGGGGCTAGCATGCTTGCTGTTTTCACCCAGCTGCACCTGAACACACACAGTCACACATCACGAGTTTTGCTTGTGAGCAGCTTGAGGTAGTTTCCCAGAAACCCCTGTACCTATCTCCTTGAAACTTGGCAGGCGTTGTTGCCTCAGCAGGGGCCACACTCCCTGCTATTTTCATTTGAATCAGGAAATAATTGATAGATTTCCCCAATACAGCCTATGGGCAAAACACTGAAACGCGCCAAAACAGCGTCAAAACATTGAAACAGTTTTGATTAAATGAAATGGAACCGTGCTTCAAAACAGCGAAATAAAACACTGTCCCTTCGAAATGCCAAAATGGAAGTCGAAACAGAACAGTGCTGTTTCACACAGCCCAAGAGCCGTAGTAACTGCTGGCTGACCCAATGACATTCACAGAGGTGGTAATGACTTGCCGAAAACCCCCTCCTGCATTACTGTACATTATATTTCCACTAGGGAGCACTGCTAATGTATCTATGCTCACTATAGTATTAGCAGCACTAGCTCTGCATTGTAAATAAAACCTTGCAAGCCAGACATTGAACTCAGTTGACCCTGCCTACACCAATGATGCAACTAGACTAAAACCCAGGGTAGAGAAACAAGAGAGCCATATTTGACAACTGTCAGGGAAGGCAGGAAATTCTGAAGAAACAGCCTAAAAAACTAACCCACTAACACTTCAACATATGTTACAAAATAAATTAAATGTACCTTACCATTAATGTTACTGAGAAATGTGTAACCCTTTAAATCATTATATTTTGTTTCCTTTGAATCTTTCCATGCATCTCACAAATTATAATAAACAGAACAGTTACCTGTAACGTCAGGAACTCCTAAAGGTTTTGATCTAGAGCTAATAAATTCAATAGATATCTTCAGTAGGAGCAGACTAGGAAGAGGAGACCAAATGAGGGGCTGAACAAGTCAGTAGCCTTTTCCAACTCTCCTAAATTCACAAGAAAGCTTAGGAAAAACATGCATGGTTATGAGAGTCAACACAATCTGGGTTAGTTTGGAGTTGATCACAATCTCTTTTAAGGCTTATTTGATTTGATCATGCATTTTGACTTGAGATCAGACTCTTTCAGATATAACTATACAGGGTTCCTAGAAGTCTCTATCATTCCTTTTACTCTCTGCTTTGAGAAAGACTGTGGTGGGGGGAGGACACCCCAGGAAAAAGAAAGTCATAAAAGTTGCATGGGTTTCTGGATCAAAGGTGGCCTTTTTCTTAAGGTAAATTTCTGACAAAATTTAGACACACAGTTTAATATGCGAAATGATGTGCTGGTATAAATGCGACTACTATGCCACACCATTACCTAAGATATAGGAGTCAGAAAACCAGTTCAAGTAAAAGACATGTATGTCTGTACTTTTGACTGTTCTTCTAACTAAAATCCTCTATAAAGATATGAAAATATTTGATCAACCCCACACTACATCCTTCAATTTCAAACCAACCTCCCCACTTTCAGCAGTGGCAACCACTATCTGTCTTTTGGAATTGGGTTCTTCTTCAAGAGAAGACTCGAGAGTCTGTTACCCATACATTCTAGGGCATTAATTTCCCCAACCAATGCAATGCTGTTGGAAAAATCTCTGGAAATGGGGGTCATAGACTCAAAGGGCTCATTTCCATGTGCACGTTTACTGCTCAGTAACTGCAATACAGGCTCACATCTACATGGGCACATCCATACTATGCAGTAAATGTGGTGACTTACACTGACTTAAGCATAAATTTGATACCTGCATCATGCGTTATTTGAAACCTGCATTTATGCCCTTTTAATTACTGTGCAGTAATGCACATGTAGACGCCTTACTGCACAGTAACCAAGGGGCCTCCCTGATGGGTCTGCCTGGCCACTAGGAGATACAGAGGTAGTTTATGAAGCCCTGTTGGGTGGGATGCATGAGAGAGGACACTCTTGGTCAGTGCAGCAATGCTGCATAAAAATTGAGGCCTCGCATGCACAGTGAGTGGCCTTGACCAACCACAACTGTTGGTCCAACCATGTCCACAAGACCATGTAGGAACTGACCGACATTTTGGCAGGCCAGGAACCAGGCCACAACCCTGCATTTTTCACTAATGGGGGCAGCCTGGCAGAGCCGTGGCCCCACTCTGACCCTTCTGGACATGACACCTCATCAGAGGGGCCTTCAGATGTTCAGCACTCCAACACATGCACTTCCCCAGATGCTGCACCCACTAGCAACTCAAGGAGCTCTCACCAGCTCTGCAATCCTGCCCTGCTACAAGAAGCGGCCAGCCATGACATTGCCGGCTTCCAGCAGTGCCAGTTCCTCCCTGGGGGTGCCCCTGCCCAGGTAACAGCACATCAACCACTGCAGGCCACACTGCACTGTGTGCAGCTGCTTGCCTATGCTGGCAGGGAGTCCTGCGCTAAGCTACCAGCCTTGCCAGCCCCGGACATGTGGTAAGTCTCACACTGGGAGGAGGGCACTCTCAGTCCCTGTCCTGGCTCCTGCTCCACACCCCACCTGGCCTGCCTGCACTCCTCTGCCCCCAGGGCTCCACCCCACAACATGCAGAGAAGTGGGAAACAGTTCAGAACTTTACTGGGTAGTGCATGTCTTTACAGCTGGGTGGGCATGGGCCTCTCACACCCTGAGGAAGGTGTCAATGCATGGCCCCTGGTGCAGAGCATATTATCCATGAACTGTTCAAACTCTCACAAAAGTCTGCTGCCTCTTGGCTCTGTGGAGCCAACATTTGGATGCTGGGGAGAGGTCACCAGCCCCAGTGGGGTTGCAGGGTCTGGGTCACTGCCATCTACTGCTGGAGCCACCCAGATGCACTGGCACCTGCTCCAGTGGCCGGTGACAGTGGCTCAGGTGCAGAAGCAGGAATGGGAGGAGCAGAAGCTGACATAGTGGGCAGAGGACATCACCCAGGAGGAGGCATTCCAGCAGGTGATGTGGGAGTACTGGGGCCAGATGGAGGCCCTCAAGGAGGCCCACATCACACTCCTGAGCAACAAGCTAAAAGCCAGGGCCAGGCAGTGGTAGCCACAGACACTGCCCACCAGGCCCCAGATGCCCTCCTGGGTCTGCCGGGTGTGCCCATGCCCCCAGCCCCGGGCCCCTCCCTCCCTCCCTCCCGCTGTCCTGCCACAACCCCTTTCTGGGATTTTGGAGGAGATCATCTGGTGCCGCCCATCCACAGGAATCCCTGGCCTGGCCCCTGCCCCGGCCCCTGCCCCAGCCCTGCCACCTTCCGCAGAGGCCCAGCCCCACTGCTCACCTGGGCTCCATGCAGCTGAAGAGCCAGGGGTTCCATGCATGGCTCCACCAGGGGACGCTGGCCCTCCTGGTCCTGGATTTGGGAAGCTAGGAGAGGCACCTCCCACCCTGCAGGAACACTGGCTGCCTGCATTGCAGCAGGAGCCCACCACCTGCTGTGGCCCCCAGACCCATAGGGGAACTGTTCAGGCCCATTCTGCTGCCTACCTGCCACTGGACTCTGTCCCCTGGGGGCCCTAACCCTCAGCACCCCACACCAGGACTCAGGGAGTGGGTCAGACAGTTAAATGTAGTTTTCAATTTGGGACATGGGTTTTTACTGTGGGTGTGTGGGGAGGGTGGTGGAGGGGCACTGTTGGTGGATGGGGCAGGGGCTCTGTTTGTTGAGGGAGAGGAGGGATGGAGGTGGAGATTGTTCAGGAAATAAAACTGTTTTGTGTCATGCATATGCATATTCTGGAGTGATGCTGAGGGATGGGCAGGAGTTTGGGGGGGGGGGG
>NW_017729024.1:111820650-111821491 GCF_001723915.1 Gavialis gangeticus | reverse complement strand
GGGGGGGGGGGGGGGGGTCAGGGCTGGACACAGGTATGGCTGAACCAGGCAGCTGTCCAGGTCCCAGACAGAAAAGGGGCCCAAAAATGGTAATTGTATTATTCTTATTATCATCTCTGGTGAAGGGCAGCCTGATAGACAGGCTCTGGGAGTGGAGAGAGACATGCGGCTGACCAAGGTGGACAAGAGCCCTGTAACGCGTCTCTCTCCCCAGCTCCATCTTCCTGGCCATCCACACCTTATGGGGGGCACCTTTGGAGCCCTCTTGGAATTCTTCTGTCCTGCTCTAATCTCACCTGTCACATCTTGATGAAACTTACGCGAGTGGGAGACTGCCTATTCTATTGGGTATGTTTGGGTCTCTCCTAGAATGGCCTGACCCCTTTTTATTCTAGCTAGGCCTCCCTGTCCAAACCCACCACACAGGGTTTGACTCTGAGGCTCTAGCTCTTCCTTCAAGTGCCTGGAGGCTTGTGGCCCCCTTCTCTGCTCCTTTCTGGAGCACGGCCCTCGCTGGCCCCACAGCAAGGGGGCTACAGGTTCAAAACCAGGGTGTGACCCACCAGTCCCAACAGAAACACAAAAAACCCCCACACATCCTGCCCCAGGTGCACCAGGCCCCCCTGGCTTTTTTAAGCTCATCCTTCCAGTGCCGGAGTTCATGTTGTCCCTCACTGGCACAAGGACTGTGCCTCCCAAAAGCTGCACCCTCACTGGCACCAGGGTCTGTGCCCCAAAAAGCTGTGCCCTCACTGGCACCAGGGCTCCCACTCCAGAGTGGGTCCCCAAAAATAAGGCCTCCTCCATCCCCTAATAGCCTCACCCAAACCTCTGGTTGTAA
>NW_017729024.1:111814855-111815650 GCF_001723915.1 Gavialis gangeticus | reverse complement strand
CAAGGAGGCCCACATCACACTCCTGAGCAACAAGCTAAAAGCCAGGGCCAGGCAGTGGTAGCCACAGACACTGCCCACCAGGCCCCAGATGCCCTCCTGGGTCTGCCGGGTGTGCCCATGCCCCCAGCCCCGGGCCCCTCCCTCCCTCCCTCCCGCTGTCCTGCCACAACCCCTTTCTGGGATTTTGGAGGAGATCATCTGGTGCCGCCCATCCACAGGAATCCCTGGCCTGGCCCCTGCCCCGGCCCCTGCCCCAGCCCTGCCACCTTCCGCAGAGGCCCAGCCCCACTGCTCACCTGGGCTCCATGCAGCTGAAGAGCCAGGGGTTCCATGCATGGCTCCACCAGGGGACGCTGGCCCTCCTGGTCCTGGATTTGGGAAGCTAGGAGAGGCACCTCCCACCCTGCAGGAACACTGGCTGCCTGCATTGCAGCAGGAGCCCACCACCTGCTGTGGCCCCCAGACCCATAGGGGAACTGTTCAGGCCCATTCTGCTGCCTACCTGCCACTGGACTCTGTCCCCTGGGGGCCCTAACCCTCAGCACCCCACACCAGGACTCAGGGAGTGGGTCAGACAGTTAAATGTAGTTTTCAATTTGGGACATGGGTTTTTACTGTGGGTGTGTGGGGAGGGTGGTGGAGGGGCACTGTTGGTGGATGGGGCAGGGGCTCTGTTTGTTGAGGGAGAGGAGGGATGGAGGTGGAGATTGTTCAGGAAATAAAACTGTTTTGTGTCATGCATATGCATATTCTGGAGTGATGCTGAGGGATGGGCAGGAGTTTGGGGGGGGGGGG
>NW_017729024.1:111811440-111814754 GCF_001723915.1 Gavialis gangeticus | reverse complement strand
GGGGGGGGGGGGGGGGGTCAGGGCTGGACACAGGTATGGCTGAACCAGGCAGCTGTCCAGGTCCCAGACAGAAAAGGGGCCCAAAAATGGTAATTGTATTATTCTTATTATCATCTCTGGTGAAGGGCAGCCTGATAGACAGGCTCTGGGAGTGGAGAGAGACATGCGGCTGACCAAGGTGGACAAGAGCCCTGTAACGCGTCTCTCTCCCCAGCTCCATCTTCCTGGCCATCCACACCTTATGGGGGGCACCTTTGGAGCCCTCTTGGAATTCTTCTGTCCTGCTCTAATCTCACCTGTCACATCTTGATGAAACTTACGCGAGTGGGAGACTGCCTATTCTATTGGGTATGTTTGGGTCTCTCCTAGAATGGCCTGACCCCTTTTTATTCTAGCTAGGCCTCCCTGTCCAAACCCACCACACAGGGTTTGACTCTGAGGCTCTAGCTCTTCCTTCAAGTGCCTGGAGGCTTGTGGCCCCCTTCTCTGCTCCTTTCTGGAGCACGGCCCTCGCTGGCCCCACAGCAAGGGGGCTACAGGTTCAAAACCAGGGTGTGACCCACCAGTCCCAACAGAAACACAAAAAACCCCCACACATCCTGCCCCAGGTGCACCAGGCCCCCCTGGCTTTTTTAAGCTCATCCTTCCAGTGCCGGAGTTCATGTTGTCCCTCACTGGCACAAGGACTGTGCCTCCCAAAAGCTGCACCCTCACTGGCACCAGGGTCTGTGCCCCAAAAAGCTGTGCCCTCACTGGCACCAGGGCTCCCACTCCAGAGTGGGTCCCCAAAAATAAGGCCTCCTCCATCCCCTAATAGCCTCACCCAAACCTCTGGTTGTAAACAGCAAACACAAAACTCAAGCCCCTAGGCTATAACATAAACTACTGCTACTTGGGTAAAACATCACTCGAACCACCCCTAAAGGTGCTCCATCCCTCCCCTGTACCAAACTACTCATGCATTTAGGCATCTTCTTTTTTTTAGTGCTCCAGCAGAGTTCCTTCCCCTGCAGCTGCCAGCAAGGAACTGCCTACCTAGCCTCAGTCTTGGGGTTTAAATGGGAGCCAGGCCCTGCCCCTTCCAGTCAGCTGACCGCTAATAGGTATGAGTCACTGGTTCTCTCCAGTTGCCCTAGCAACCAGCACTTGGCCTCCTTCCTCATTGCTTCCAAAAGTAGCAGGCACCTTAGTGCCCTGCTACAGGCCCCAAGGCCCATTGTACCAAGGCTGTTGCAACAGACATGAACCTCTTGCAGCCCCAGCAGAGCCTGCTGAGTTGCCAGCTCCCGCAGGCAACATGGGATCTACTGTAGCTACCGGCCCCGCTCTCCCCAAGACAAAACACAAAGTGTTTGTCATGGGAGACTCCATCCTGAGGGGGACCGAGGGGGCAATCTGCCGCCCCAACCCCTTAGCCCGGGAAGTCTGCTGCTTCCCAGGAGCCCACATCAAGACATCGCAGAGAATATCCCTAAGCTCCTCTGGCCCACTGACCATTATCCCATGCTCCTTATCCATGTGGGCACCAATGACACAGCTCAGAGCACTCCCAGCCAGGTCTTGAGGTGCTACAGGGATTTGGGAGTGGGGCTAAAGGGTCTGCAGGTGCAGGTGATGTTTTCTTTGATCCTCCCCATCTCAAGCTATGGGCTGAGAAGGGAGAGGAGGATCCAGGTAGTTAACCAAAGACTGAAGTGCTGCTATCATCTGCAAGGCTTTGGCTTCCATGACCACAGTCCGCTCTTTGGTGAGAGAGGCAGTGAGCTGCTGGGAAGGGATGGCCTCCACCTCTCTCCACTGGGGAGGAGGCTCTTCTCCAGACTGGCTGACCTGCTCCACAGAGCTTTAAACTAAGCCCGCCAGGAGACGGGGGTGGGGAGGGAACTACCACCAATACTGGCCCTCTGAGCAACCCTTGCAAAGCCAGCAGGCCAAGGCACTTATGGGAGCCCACCCCTGCCCCAGCCCTATGGGCCCCCAAGGGGACACTTGCCTGCCTGTACACAAATGCCAAGAGCTTGGGGAATAAACGGGAGGAACTTGTCCTCCTGCTTAACACAAATAATTACTATGTCATAGGGATAACAGAGACCTGGTGGGACTCCACCCATGACTGGACCACAGGTATAAATGGCTATACCCTGTACAGGAAAAATCAAGTAGACAAAAGGGGCAGGGTGTAGCTCTCTATGTCAAGGAGGGCTACGCATCTGTGCAAGCTGATATTGGTGACCAGGGTGGATGACTGGAGACCCTCTGGGTTAAAATCCATGGGGAACATGGCACAGGGGACATGATGGTGGGAGTTCACTACAGACCTCCCACCCAAGGTCAAGAGCTTGACCAGGAGTTCACCAGGGAATTGGCTTAGGCCACATGCTCCTGGTCCATAGTTGTCATGGGAGACTTCAAACTACCCAGACATCTTGTGGGAAGAGCACTCGACTAAATCCGAGTGGTTGCAAAGCTTCCTCTGATGCGTAGATGACCTTTATCTGACACAAGAGGTCTACAGGCCAACAAGAGGCAAAGTGCTACTCGACCTGGTACTGGCAACTGGGGACGACCTAATCAGTGACCTAATGATCAAAGGGAAGCTGGATGACAGCATCCATGAGCTGATCACCTTCACCATCCACTGTAAAGCTAGCAAGTCAGTCAGCAATACAGAAGTCCTTGACTTCAGAAAGGCTCAGACGGCTTGCCAGTGAGGCCCTAAGGGACCACGACACCAAGAGGAGGGGAGTTCAGAAAGAGTGGTTGCTCCTCAAAGGAGCGATCTTTGATGCACAAGCTAATGCTATTTCAGCTCAGAGGAAAGGAAGCAAAAGGGCACAGCAGCCCCCTTAGCTCTCCAGGGAACTAGTGGACCTCCTGTGGCTAAAAAGAAAGGCCTACAAAGGATGGAGGACAGGATCCACCTCCAAGGAGGAATATTCTGCACTGGTCTGGACCTGCCGGGAGCGAACCAGGAAAGCCAAGGCTGCTATAGAACTCCAACCAGCTATAAGTATCAAGGACAATAAAAAGTCCTTTCTTAGATATGTGGGGAGCTGGAGGAAAAGCAAGGGCAACATTGGACCCCTGCTAAACCAGATGGGACAACTGACACCCAGGAAAAAGCCAGCCTTTTAAATGGGTACTTTGCCTCGGTCTTTCATCAGTCCCATGGGACGCCTCTGCCCATTACTGGACAGGGAGGCCCAGGTGAGGGAGATTCCCTGCCCTCTATCAATGCTGACCTCGTGAAGGAACACCTTGAGAGGCTGGACACCTTCAAGTCAGCTGGCCCTGACAATCTACACCCCAGGGTA
>NW_017729024.1:111806194-111806440 GCF_001723915.1 Gavialis gangeticus | reverse complement strand
ACTGGTCAACTGCGGCCTCAGGTCTACCACGATCCACTGGCTGGGGAATTGGACCCAAAGGGTGGTGGTTGATGGAAGTCAATTGTAATGGTGCCCTGTGACCAGTGGGTTCCCCCAAGGCTCTGTCCTTGGACCTACATCATTCTCCCGTTATACTCAGCCTTCGTGAGGCCATAGCTGGACTAACTGCATCCAGTTTTGGCTCCACAATTCAAAAAGGATGTGGAGAAGCTTGAGAGAGTCCAG
>NW_017729024.1:111790323-111801194 GCF_001723915.1 Gavialis gangeticus | reverse complement strand
CTGATGGTCACCTATAAGTTTATCAGGGGTGTTCACCAGGATCTGGGGGAATGATTGTTCACCAGAGTGCCCTAAGGGATGACAAGGTCAAATGGTTATAAACTCCTCCAAGACCGTTTCAGGCTGGACATAAGGAAGAAATTCTTCACTGTCCGAGCCCCCAGGGTCTGGAACAGCCTGCCATCAGAGGCTGTTCAAGCACCTACATTGAACACCTTCAAGAGAAATTTGGATGCTTATCTTGCTGGGATCCTATGACCCCAGCTGACTTCCTGCCCCTTGGGCAGGGGGCTGGACTCAATGATCTTCTGAGATCCTTTCCATCCCTAATGTCTATGAATCTATGAAATCCATGAAACTAAAAGTTCACCTGGGGCTGCCAGGAGTCTAGGTGCTGTTGGGGGTGTGTAGGCAGCAGGGCAGGCAGGCTGGAGTGGGAAGTGCAGGAAGAGGGGGGCAACCATAGCCTCACGCAGCCGGTACCCTGGGCTCAGCTGGCAGGTGCATGGCTGTCCTGGGGCTTGAGAGAGGGGAGCCTGCTGAGGCCAGCAGGGCCAGCACCATGGCTATCAGGAGTGTGAGACACTGGTCATTGCTGGTAGGGGCAGGGGCAGCAATGGCAGTGGAGGCAAGGTTGGCAAGGAGGGAGTTGCCACAAGCTGCCCCTGCACTGGGCACATAGCTCCTGGACAAGGAAGGGATTGCCTAAGGATCAACTTCTAAGAAGAGGGTGGGGGCAAGCTTCTAAGATGGCTGCCAAGTGCTGGCAGCTGCCTGCATGGGTGCCAAGTGCTGACAGTCATGTGACGAGAAGCTGGAGCTCCCCCCAGTGCCCATGACAGGCTGCTCTGACATGGAACTAAAGTTAGTTCCGGGTCACTTGCACATGTAGATGCCTGCCTATTCCCACTAACTGTGCAGTAATTTACCATGCGGTAAATTTAAACCAGCATAAATGCATATGTAGATATGCCCAAAGACTGAGTACTACTGTAGGGAATCCTCTTAGGATCCAATTCAACACAGGGTAACAGGCCTCTGGGGTTCACATAAAATGAAGATAATGGGCAGAAAGACCTAAAGAGAGTCTGAGCGTCCTCAAAGACAACAAAGGCAGGAGGAGTCGGAGCTTTTGGAAGAAGAAATTATGGGAGCTGGATGTGGCTGGGAAGAGATAAAAAGGATTTGAATATGTATCAGGTAAGTATCTGAAGTTTAAACCAAATCTCTGAATCTCTTTATGTCAACACATTAGATGTTATTTCCAAATGCTTTCTCCATTAGTATTTTGCCACAATCCTAGCCAGTAATTCATGGTACTACATGAAGTTATTCGAGATAAGAGTCACAAAAAAGCTGAACATTCCAGTGTGGACAGCATTATTGAATGACTGATTTTCTCCTTATCTGTTTAGCAGTCATAAAAACAGAACATCTCAGAAAGCTGAACTATGCCTCTTTGAAGGATGTGGAAATTCCACCAAAGATGCCAGTGTGCATCCAAAGACAACATTCAGCTCTAAGATTTTTTTTGTCATTGTAAACCAAATGTCACATAATGTTCCACCTTCTAATACCAATGAAAAATGTTATATTTAGGCATGTTTTCCTAGCTGAGAATGAGAGAATGAGTAAGAGAATGAGACAAGTACATTTGGTTTTAGTGTTTATAAAATAGTCTTCCTTCTGCCTTTCCCTTTTCTGAAGAACAGATAGCATTTATTTTCCAATGTATTGTGGGGGCTGCTGATAATCTTGTGTTGGGAAGGACTATATATAATCTATGTGTTCTACTGAAAGGACTTTCACAGTAGAGAAAAGTTTGTACTGATCCAGTATTTCTCTGTGTTCCCTTTGCTATAAGTAGAGACCAATTTTATGTTTTAATAAATGCTCTCTCCCTCAGGGTTGAGTTTCTTCTCCTGCAGTCAAGCTATATAGTAATGTGGTTATTGTACATGGCCACAGAAAGGATTGCAGGGACAAACTTGGAATAGTAACATCAAACAGGAATAGCACAAGAGATCAAGGGTGAAATCATTTATTTATAAAATTGTCATGCTAGCCTGTGTTTTGAAGGCACTGGCTTGGGCTGGTTGTAAGGCAGTCGTACCACTATTGGGAGACAAAGGACAAATACTAGGGTAGTGTGCATGCTGTTTCATGCTTAGCAAAATGCAGGGTGATTATGTTCTTTGCAGTCATACTATGGAAATGACCAAAGGTGTCAGATTCAAAAGTGGCCCCAAGTCCCTTCCTGTTCTTCCTCCCTCCCCTGCACCCTTCCCTGTTTTGAAGAACATAATTCTAGGAATGACAAGAGGAAACAGACACTGTTCTACTCCAACAAAGGTCTTCAAAAGTGCTTGGCTTTCATGTAAAGTTCCTTGTGTCTAGCTGTTCCTTGTACTGCTACACACTTTTCACAGGGTTCAGGAACAATGAGATCTTCCATAATGAGTGAACAAGAAGACAGTATTATGGGAGACAAAGGTTAAACAATTTGGATTTTTATTCTAATATATCTCCTCATCATACACATCCCTCTAAGATAAGGATATTTTCAGCAGAATTGTTTTGCTCGGTCCTAAAGACTGAGCCCACACTCCATCATCTTGTTCGGGAACAGTAACTGGCAATTTAGGAATGGAATGGAAAGGAAAGGCTTTTCAGTGTGTGCTCACACCAACTCTTCCCTCTTCTCTGGTACTTTCATTTAATGTTGACAAAATGTTGTTGTGCCTAGCAAAATATGCCAAGACCTGAAGCCTGTTAGTTGCCTATAACTCCCAAAAGTGCACATTCAAGGATTTCTTCATAAAAACACAAAAAAGCAGTTAGCTTTGCAAACACATTTACTGGAAAATAACCTTGAACATTTAAACATGCATACAAATCCAAAGTTCTGCTCACTACACAATGGGCCATTTACTAGCACCAGTGTTTGATCACAGGAATTGATAGTACAGTTTTCTTCAGTAGTACAGATAGGAAGGCATTAACTCTGCTGAGAACTGCACTACTTGAATTGTGGCTCTAGGGGGAAAATACCTCATTCACCCAGTAAGAAAAACTATGCTTGAGTTTTAATAGTCACAGGAGGTGGTATAAGAAAAGGTAGTACTCAGTACCTGATTTGGGTGCAGATGCGAGACCCAGTCAAGAAAGGACTACGGTTCACATTTAAGGCACCAAAGAATTTTCCAGTCAGTTCTTTCAAGTTTGTGGCCACATCAAGACCATAACCCCAAAACTGGTTTTGGAACTAACCTGGAACCAAACCTAAAATAGAAGATTTGAAACTCTAGCTACAAAATCCAGCCTGTGCCCCTACCATCAGTGTTAAAATTTCAACAGAAGTTGGATTCAATGGCCATTGTTTTAGTCCCCATTAAGTTAGAACACATGAGCAGTAAGCACAATTTTACACACAATGCAGGGGGAGGGGTTCAAATTCAAGAAAAAAGGCTGAGTTACAATTTCTAATTTTATTATGATTCTTGCCCTCTGGCTCTCTTTCTTAGCTTTTGTGCTAAGTTATGCTTCTTTCTGATCACCAGAAATAGAGCTAAAAATAATAAATCTACATTAAATCAGATGAAAAAAAACCCTGTGACTAATAAAATAACCACCAGCACCAGGAGTGTTCGTTAATTAGGAGCTAGGAGCAAACGTGGACAAACCAATAAATCACATGGGAGAATGGGAGTGAGGGATAAATTGAATAAATCTCACCTGTGCTGTGTGACACTATTTGCTATTAAAATAGAGGGGGATATACCACAGGCATGTTTGCACATTTCTCTTTCATCTGACATACCTTCTTGAATTAGTATAAAACTGTATGACATCTGCTTTTCTCATGTACAAGTAGGGAAGGGGAAGACTTCAATGATTTTGATTAATTTTTTAAAGCATTTTACAGTCCAAATGAAAGTGTGGTTCTGACCCAAAGGTAAGTTACTTAATGCTGCTCTTGGATCAGGTGTTTCTTGGAACAATTATTTTAGAAAGACTGTAGTAGCAAGTTGCTAATATCTCAAATGCAAGACAATCACAGATCATACTCCCTTCTGAGTATAATGACGTTTGGAAACCAACCCAGCATACTAAATTTAAAGTTAACATTTGGCAGGTTCTGCAGGACTTGAGTTTGGCAGGCAGAGTATAATAAACAAAAGGGCATTACTTTTAATTATATTTAAAAATATAACTCCCTGAAGATTAAGAGGAACTGTGTGGAAAGAGGGCCTGCATTTGTTTGCCCCTTTTACATGGAGGAGACCCGATTTATACAAACAAGCTTTGTTTTAATTAGCATGGCAGCAGTCCCCTGTTTTGACTCTGGTGTTTCAATTGCTTGCAACTCCCTCAGCTAAAACTGTGTCCCTAGAAGAAAATTCCACACAAACTCAAAGAAAAGAGACTAGTCAGTACAACTTTGAATAGGAGGTTTTCCAGACAGACTCTGCAGAGCTGTCCACGGGGAGTGAGTTGTCGAGCTATTATTACTTGAATGTTTTTCAGCTCCAGCGATGTCCCCTAAGGTTAACAAGATAGTTCAGTTAAAAATAACATTAAATACGATGAGAGGGGGAGGGGGAGTTCAACGTTTAAATAATGTCAAGGGTCTGGACTTAAACTGACAAAGGAAATTCAAAGGCTTGTGCTCCATCCTCAAATCATACCACCGTGGAGAAAAAAATAAAAGCACAATGAGGTGAGTTAAGGATGAAGTACTAGCCTTAACATTGAATTTCCTGGCTTTTGCCTGTTTAAGCCAGACCCTTCCTGATACTTAAGTAGAAAGACTTTTATTAGCGTCTTGTAAAGAAAGGCAGGCAGGCAGAAACAGCATATTATTTACCCAGCATTCATTGTGTTCTCTACAATAAACACATCGGTAAAGAAATATTTAGAGCTCATTAGTTTCAGCTGTAGGGAGAATTCAGAGATAGTTATACTCCCCTATGCCTCTGTGTGCACACACATCCCAACCATGTATGTGCTCTCTCGTTGAATATTGAGACTTCTCTACCCAAAAAATGTTTTTGCCTCCTGCATGTGTATCACCAATTGCTACGCTACATATGCTCTTAATCTTCCTTCCATTTCAGTTACTGGTAATATGTCCATTGACCCCGTCATATAAGTAAAGGGCATATGTACACGAAACAATATTTTCAATTTACATCAACGCAACTGAGTTTGTGTCTGCACAACCTGGGATTTCCCACCACAACACTACTTGGAGACATGATAATTTGCGGTGCTCTCCAGTTACACTGCTCCAACTGTGGGTTTGTTTGTGCAAACAGCCAGACTCCAAAGACTTCTAATTAATCCCCTTCACCACAAGGAGGCAGTGTGTTCCAGCCTTTATCCAGTAGGTGCCGCTGTGTGTTCTTTTTTACCCTCCTTCACTCCTCATTCCTCCCTCACAACACGCAGTTCAGGTCAGGACAGGTCTGCTCAGACCAATTATTATTTTAAAATGGATGAGACAAATAATTCCTTAATTTTCTACCCCCTCTTAATTCTTTCATGCCCCCTGCATGGGCCTCCTAGGGCCTTTAGCCTTTAGCAAGTCTTTAAAGACTTTAGTAAGTCTTTAATGCATTATAATGCATTTCATATGCATGGTCACCAAGGGGGATGGGTGGGGGTTTGGGGCTAATGCCTACTGCCACAGCTCCAAAACAGCTTCTTTTTTTTCTGAGTTTTTTCTTTGCAAGCTGTACTGTTATGGGAGGTACGATACAAAAATTATTTTTTTTCAATGCTTTCTTTACAATACAGCGTTTACTTTACATAATCCTGCATGCAGCACCTTTCTGAGCCAAGTTTGCAGAGTGCCCTCCCCTGCCCTGGGTTGGCTGCAACCCACCCCCACCTGGACAGAGCTCATCAGATTTTGTGCAGGATTGCTTTGTCCTCCCTTGCCATAGCCCTCCTCTCAGCCTTCTCAACGGACAGGTAGAAGGTGAGAGGGAAATGAGGAGCAACACTCCCAAGGCAGCCCAGGGTAATCTCTTCAGCTACCTCTAGGCCTCTGCAGAATCAAGTGTATTCAAAGAAAGCAAAATTGTGGGAAGACTTCTTTTCATCCAAATTCAAGAATTTGTAATACCTCCTTCTCCTACACTTGGTATTGGCTTGTCCTCATCAGATGGGTCTCAGCTAAGCAGGGAGCTGCTAATTAACCAAGGCCAGGGTTTCAAAAAGCACTCTGCTCCCTATAGAGAGGCCAGACATGTTATGCAGAAGATGGCTATCCCAAGACATATTATTGAGGTGCTTGGAGGGGAGCCCAACCAATCTGAAATATGAGCCCTGACCAGCTTTGTGTCCAGCTTGCGAAGCTACTGCACTCCCACCTCTGGCCGGCTGCAAACCACTCCCCCACTTTCAGGTCCATGTCCCCAAATCAAACAGGAGCAAGTACAAATCCAAATTTTTTGTTGCTCATCTTTATTTTTTTCACTATAAATTGAATTGCAATTAATTCAATTGAGAAATCGCAATAAAGCTAAAACAGTATAGACATATGTTTTTACTCAACCATGCCATTGGTAATCAACTGGTGAATATATATATATATATATACACACACACACACATACACACACACACACACACACATATATACATACAGTACAGCCATTGCCAGCAAATGCAATACAATAGGATAAAACACCAATTCACAATATGCTTCCAAGTTCTCTTGAGTAATCCCTTGATATATGGATGATGGAGGGCTGCATGGTGAGAGGGAGGGAGGCAGGCAGGCAGGCAGCCTGGTTACTGGCCATGTCCCAGCAGTATTTTACCTTTTTTTTTTTGTCTATATGGCAAGCATGTCCAATGCGGGGGGGAGGAGGGGGATTCACCCATAGCACTAAAGCACCCAGAGCATCACGTGTACCAGCATCCCCGCACTAAAAAATGGCAGTGGGGGTGCTTCAACTAAAGCTCATTGAATCAGCTTTAGTTAAAGCACCCCTGCTGCCATTTTTCAGTGTGGGGACACTGATACGTGTGATGCTGGAGTCCACCGCAGCATGATAATTACCACGCTCCAGCAGACTCAATCAATCGCTGTAATTACAGCGTGTCAGAGCAGCCTTGCTGCACATACATAATTTAAGTCAGGGGTGTCAAATATATGGTGAACCAGATATGGCCCACAGAACCTCTCCATTCAGCAGGCAACTGGAAGTTGGAGAGCATGGCTAGGGTTGCCGTCTGCCAAAGAATCCAGGCTGTTGGACCCCAGTGAACATGGCAATTGTCAGTACGAGGGCTGATAACCACTGGTCACTCTCCAGCTATATCACCCATCACCACCACTGGGCCCCTACCTCCCCAGCTGCCAGCCCTGCTGCCAACCCTGCTGCCACTGCATGACCTGTGCTGGAGCTGCCACTGCTGCATGTCACACACTCTGTGCCAGAATTGCCGCAGTGACACAGGGTACAGGACACCGGACAAGCTCCAGTGCTGCCACTGCCATCCTGTGGTCCGTGCCAGAACTCCTACCACAGCCACATGCCTCAAGGAACCTAGTGGTCTGAATCCATTCTGGGCCATAAGGTAAATTTGACACCTTGGTTTAAGTGACTTGGCCAAGGTCACAGACAAGGAGCCAATGTGCCAACTTTTCTTAATTTATATTCAGGATACAGTACCATATCATGTATTTCATTAAAGCACATTGTTTAATATGACCACACATCTTCAAAGGCAGGTTAGTTAGCCATGCTAGCCTGTGAAATAGCTGATCTCTAAACCATGTTCTTATCAATTCTGAAGACAAAATGGGATGGAAGAACAGCTCCTTCAAGAAAAGTAAACGGTACTATAAGCTGATGACTGGCCAAATTTGTTTTTAAATTTGAACCTCTTTTTAGTTAACGAATACAAGTGAGGATATCAAAATCAGTTGGGCTCCAGCCCTGCAGAAATTCTATGTTTTGAAGTTAAGGAAAATTGAAGACGCTCAGCATGAGCTGGGGTTGGGTCTTTAGCCCCTCTTATATTTGACTGTTAAAGAAACTTAAAAAAAGAGTTCATATCCAAAACGTATAAAAGTGTAACCTTTGGTAAATTCCTCAATAATAAGACATTTATAATGGAAACAGTAACTTTGCAGTATTGTGAATGCAAGGTAGGGATACATCTTAAAGACTAACTACTATAAATCAGAAATGCATAAGCTTTCATGAGCCCAAGTTCACTTTATCAGATGCTGTTAGTTTATTACTGTTAACCTTCTACCTGACTTCAGATGATCATGGCTAACTACTTCTTTCTGTTCTATTGTGAATGGCAACATGACAGTAACCTATTTAAAAGTTTTTTGGATACTTCCTCAAAAAAATTTTAATAGTATTTTGTTAGAGAGAGACTGCATTTGTTAGCAAAAGCCAATATTATATAGAAGAAAGAGCTTAGGGCAGTCAGGAGACCTTGATTTTGTTCCAAGCATTCTAACTGACAGCCATGTGAACTTAAGAAACTTAATATTTCTGTGCTTGTCCCCCTATTTGGAAAAAACTCACAGTTAATGATGTAACTTCCTTTGTAAAGTGCACTGAGATCTAAATAAGAAGAGTGGTAATTATTATAATTATTACTAGTTATTGTCTTCCATCCTGAAGTCACACGAAACACACAAGTTATATAGACCTTATATACACAAATTACTTTATTTATCCTCAAAATGAAGTCAACAGTTTAGGAAAGGAAAAAAAAAAAAAGAAGAAAAAAACCCCAAAACTGTAGTGATGGAATAATGTTGTAGTAGAAAAATACTGTACCGGGGAGCAGAGTAATAAACAGGACTCACCTGCAGCTCCCAATGAGAGGCACACGAGGCGGAAGGAGGAGCCTGCGTGGCTCATTACCCACGCGTATATCAGATTACGCCCAGCCGGTGACGTCACAGAGGAACGCTGGCCAGAGGAGATAAAAACAACGGCTGCAGCTGGAGAAGGGGAGGATGGCCCCAGTGAGGGGAAATGCCAAGCCCTGCCGACGGGGAAAGCAGCAGAGGCTAGCATGGTGGCAAGAGAGCTGGCAGGGGCTCTGATGGAGTGAAGATGGACCCCGCAGCTAGGAACAACCCCAGGTAGCGTGGGTGTCGAAGACACGGCACCAGAAGACGTGCCGGACCGAGGCCTGGAGGACAGCGTGACCCACAGGTGGGGTACCAGGGCTACAGCGGGCAGAAGCAGCCGCAGCAGGCAGGAGAAACTCCAGGAGAGCCCAAAGGGGTATAGCTGGGGCGGGCATCGCCGCCAAGGTCCGAGGCAGTGAGCTGGAGGAAGGGCCAGGAAAGCAAGGGGCCAAGGACGGGCCAGGAGGGAACCAAAAGGGTGTAGAATAGACTACTCAGCAAGTAGAGTAGCTGAGCAGTTAGCTTTTCCTTTCAAAGTTTAAGTTGTTGAGTAACCCTGGCTGAAGGAGCAAAGCTGGGGCAGTGCCCTTATAAAGTAAGGTTAACGGGGTCTCGGTGAGACCAGAGTCAGCACAAGAAGTCCCGCTCGGTGCAGGACGGGGAGTAGGCGAGGAGGTCTGTGGGTCGTGCTTGCAAGCAAGCCCCACGACTGGGGTAAGGGTCATTTAGAAGCAGACCAGAGGGTATCATTCTACGGCTGGGGAACAAGGACCAACGGAGGAAGGAGGCGCTAAAGGTGGCGTAAGGCCGGGGTACAGGGGTGGTGGAGCCCCGTGAAGTGACCGTCAGGGGATCCTGGGCCATGGGGTATACCGGGAACCGACCCTTAACACTGAGGAACACCAAGTCGTGGCGGGTGAGAAAGAGGTCGGGGACATGGGGAAAAGAGAACTGCTCCGACACATAAGAGATCCCCACAGGTGTGTGACATCTACGTACAGGACCAGAACTGCCCGAGAGCGGGTAATCGAAGCCCGGTGGTCACAAATACCATAGCAATTTAAAGCAATAATATTTTTACCAGCATTATGAAGATATGTGAAATGGACCTTTGGACTGAATGCTGTTGAGAAGATATCTATTCATGTAAAAAATGTAATGGATCATGAATGGCCACAAGTGATTATGATATTAGGTCTATACTTAATGCTAAAGGCTCTACTTCCTTATTGCTGGTTATGGAGTATTCATTCACTTGAGTCATCAGCCTCGTAACCTGAAGAAGTTCTCCAAACCAAGTACACACATTGTCTAAGGTGACACTACATATGCATGTAATTTAGCTGCATACACATTTCCCTTTGTGGTTCTGAACACCCTCAGTCAGCTGAGGATGCCGGAGGGAGCACACGTGCCCCTGGTATCCCCCAACCCTTGAGGCGGCGGCAGCAGCAGCAGCGATCCGCAGCTAAGGGACGGCTGCGGCAACAAGGAGGTAAGCCGGGGGAAGGGAGCGAGTGGGGCCAGGTGCTGGCGATCGGGCAGGGGGCTCTTTCCCCACCTGACCCTATTTAGCCACGCTCCCGAGCCACGTGAACAGGGAGCGCAAACAGGCACGCTCTTTAGGGGCACGCTGGAGTTTGCACCAGGGTTCACGCAGGGAGGTGCGCGAGAGGCCGCAGGCAGCGGAAGAGCCAACAGCGGCAACAGCAGCAGTTGTCTCCAGGTAAGTGCATGGGGGTGAGAGCATGGGAGTTGTCACGCGGAGTGCAGCCAGGGCTCCTGCCTCACGGGCTGCCTCCTGGCCCAGGGACCAGTGGGGCTTCCACGCAGGTGGGGCCACCTGCCTGTGGGGGCTGCCTGGCTTGGTCCCTGGGGCTGGGGGGGGACGTGGAGGCAGGGGTTTCTCTCACCTGTCCCACCTGTGGCAGGATTGCGTTGCTGGAGGGGCAGGTGAGAGAGCTCCAGGCGG
>NW_017729024.1:111771131-111786940 GCF_001723915.1 Gavialis gangeticus | reverse complement strand
CCCAGTGCTCCTTCCTGCCCATGGCAGGGGGTCAGACTAGATGATCTGTCTAGGTCCCTTCCAACTCATTGATTCTATGATTCTATGATTCTAACCTCCTATGTAACAGGCTGAAGAGACTCAGCACTCTTCAGGAAATGCTCAGCACTCAAGAGCCTGGGCACTGAAAGGTATAATATTTCCCCAAAACATCAAACTATTTTAGATTGGTGTGTCCTATTATGCAGAAGATTTAAGTCTAGCAATTAAAATAATCCATCATTCACTTGAATATACTGCTGTGCAGATTGGATCTTTATGATATGATCCTCTTTAGTATTTTTATACACACATAAGTTGTAACCACAGCTATATTGCTCCTCCAGAACTTTGGTATCATTTTGGGTGTGCCATATGTTTGTGACTGTAGTCACTCGAAGCAAGTTTTCCTTCAGGTGTTAGCCCTTACAGAGTTTCCATAAGAACTCTCACAGATTCTGAGGAATTTCAAAGAATCAGTTTCCTAGTGTGTCCAGAAATAAATAAAGCAAATATCCTTAACAGAATTGCTTTAAGTTAGAAATAAACTGAACCAATAAGTCCCAATTCAAGCACTGAGGTCACTTCAATCCAGTCTAGAGTGGCCTTATTAAGTCTACTGCATATTTACCCTAGGCCACACCTTTTGCAAAGGTGATCATACGCTGCCTTGCAGATTCTCTTAAATCCAGTCCAACCCTTGTTTCTGTCCATTTGCATAGCCATTTGCAGGCTTCTGAGTAGCCAGCTGTCATAGCTATGTCCCCTTGCTAGATATATCCTGCTCCCCAGTCTGCTGCTTGGTCTGTTTCCCAGTTCTATGGGTCTGCTTTACAGTCTACTTACAGGCTGCTATCTATGGCCTTCTGTTCAACTTCCCTTGCACCATCCAAAGCCCTGGCCTTTCTGAGCTCTAGGGCCATGTGCAGACATTACACTTCTACCAATATAAGTGATCAGAAACCCATAACAAATCAGAAGTTTAGTACGCATAGACTGGTTTAAAATGGCAGAACCCAATCTGAGATTTACCTCCCCCTACTCCCTACTAAAGGGCAAATGTGCGTGTTCTAAACTATCTAAACTATGCCACTTACAGAAAACTGTGCAACTTAGATCCATTTAACCTCGGACTTTTTGAATGCCTGTACCTAACCTAGCAATACTTTCCTCTTAATGTGATGGAGCAATTACAACCTCCACTCCCCCCGGGTGGCTGAATATTGCACTAGGGGTTAATGCTTTAAAACAGTGATGCTTAAGCTCTGACCCATGGGCTAGATCTAGCCAGAAGAGTCATGTCATCTGGCCTGTAGGGCATCCCATGGGTCCAGAAACTTGACAGAGGGGGAGCAGTGGCGGCAAGAACTGCACTCTCCTGCTGCCATATTTCTGGACCTGAAGGGAGCCCCAAGGCCTAGATAGTGTGGCCCTGTGTGTTAAATCTCACTGGTACATGGTATGGCTGTGCAAACTTTAGGTGCTGATTCAATTCGCAGGAGATTCGGCTTGATTCGGTGGCCAAATCTCCAAATCTGAATTGAATCAGGGGACCAATTAAGAGGTCCGAATTGATTCGAAGCTCTCCGAATCATTCCGAAAAGATTCAGGGAACTTCGGTGATTCCGGCAGTCCCTGCCTGCTGCAGCAGGGAGGTGGACCTGGGCTCCAAGCTGGTACATAGGGGACAGGGGAGGGGAGAGAGTACCATGAGGGACCCCTGCCTGCTCCGCCAGCCCCACCAACCTGTACCCACTTCCCCAGCCCCACCATGGATGCCCTGCCTGCCCCAGCTCCTGGTGCTTTAAAAAGCCCCTATTCACTGGGTGCTGCCTGGCAGGGGGGCGATCCCTGCTGCCCCCCACTGCCCCATGCCATATGGAGGGCTCTGCCATGAGCCCCTGATCCCCAACCACTCTCCCACCCCTCCCATGACTGCCCCCCCGCCCCAACTCTAGCCCTTTAAGAAGCCCCTCCCCCCAAAAAACCCCAAGCTCACCAGCTCCTGTACCAGCCTCAGGGGTTCTGGGGACTCATGCAGAGCCCCCCATACAGTGCGGAGCAGTGGGGGTTGTCCCCCTCATCAGGCAGGAGTCAGTGAGTCAGGGCTTCTTTTGTTTTTCTTAAAGGGCTGGCAGCTGGGGCAGGCAGGGAAGCCACGGGAGGGCTGGGGGAGTGGGCAGGGGTTGGGGACTCATTACAGAGCCCCCCCATGCAGCATGAGGCAGTGGGGATCATCCCACCCCCATCCCACTGGGCAGCAGCCGGTGAGTGCAGCCTTTTTTTTTTCCCCAGAGAGCCAGGAGCTGGGGCTGGGCTGGGCAGCCATTGAGAGGGGCCTGTGAGATTCAGCGATTCAGCCGATTTAGCAGCAGCCAAATCTCTGAATCAGATTCAGCCAAATCCATTTGGGACAGTGAGTCAAATCACCAAATCCAATCACTGTCCCCCAAATCGGCTGAATCTGAAGGGAATACTAGCCGCTTCGCGCAGGCCTAGTACACAGCCCAGTTGGGCACATAGGGTTGCACCCACTAACTAACCACCACATGCTGACCCTGCAAAGTGTCTGGCTCACAGAGGGGCCCCTGTACCACTCATCTGACCGGCAGGGCCAGAAGGTTGGGCACTTCTGCTTTAAGAACCTGATCCAAAACCCATGTCTAGCTAGCTAGCCAAGATACTATGACCTGCATTGCTACAATTTGACAATCTTTAGGGCAGTATAGGATTACTTTACAATCTTTAGGGCAGCACATTCCCCCCAATTTACACATGGAGAATTAAGATGAAGGGAGAGCAAGTAAAGGGCCTACTTGTTCCTTGTACTGTCTAGAGAGCTAGAGAGAGAAACACATGCATATAGAGTAAAAAACAATAGCTATGGGACTGATTCTTCTCTTTCTTACACCAACATAATCCAAATATTTCCACTAATGTTCAAGTAATTGTAAACATGGAAAGTCAGGACCCCTATTCATATTTAGTAGTTTTGACACATTCTTTTCAAGAGGTAGGCATTGTAGGCACTGTTGAATACATCATTTTCTTTGCTTGAAAATGTTCTGTTCATTATAGAAATCTATTTCCTTCCTACCTTCTACGAGGTCTTGATCACATAGTAAGAAGCTGGCATGCTCTTGACTGACTTTATATTAATTTCTCTAGACATGATAAGACAAATATAACTAAGATAATTTATCACCAGAGATTACATAAGTACTGACTAACATTTTTTTTTCCAGTAATAGTCACTATTTTTCTCCACCCCACCAGACCCACCCCTTTACACACACACACACACACACACACCTTTTTTCTCCTGTTTTAGTCATCTTTGCTTGCATTTGATATGCCTCCGGATATTGCCTTAGGGACTCAATCACACACAAAAAATTGTATACTATATGAAGAACAATGCTAAACATACTGCATGATTTTGCTTGTTCCCATAAACAAGTTATTCACTTTGTCCCACACATTACAATAAATAAAATCTGCTTCTCTACTCAGATTCACAATTTGCATTGTCCCCGATTCCATCTACGATATTTCCACTGAGTTACAGAATGTAGTTAAAATGCACAGCACAGCTTGCTTGACTGACTGACTGGCTGTCTGTGAGAACTCACAAGATTTTTTTAAAGAAAAAACTATATTTTAAGAATATTAGTACCTGTTCTTGCCACTGTACAGTATGGGGGAAGTTTTGCCAGTGGAACACTCATACGTTTATTGTGCACCATAAAAACAAATGCATACTCTCAGTACATTTTTTCAATACACAGCTAAGTTACTTGCACAGCATGGCCTTCATTATCCACACACCATAAAGAAGCAATGCTATTGTTATAAATTTACTGCACATGCGCAAAACTCTCTCTCTTAATGGGCCATAATTCAATCAAATCAAAACCAATCTCCAATAGAACATTCAAAAGCAATTCTCTACAAAAATTATTTCCCATCCAAATTTCAACTTTTACCCACAGACGTTTTGGCACTGAAGCTCTTCAAAAAAAGAACATTGCAAAAAAATGGGGAAAGTGCATTTTTTTCACTCTTTTGTACCCAAGTACAGCTAATTTGTTTTAGGCAAGACTTTCCTTAAAGAATACTTTCAGGCAGGAACAAATTTCAGCCCTTAACTGTAATGGAGTTAATCTTGATTTACACCAGTGTATATTTAAGTAAGGCCCAAACTAAACTGTATTTGTGTTTTGACTGGAAATTCTCACCTCCATGTGTCCTCTTTCACAACCTCTTTGTGTTTATAAACAGACATTGCTAAAAGAAACAGATCAGTTGTAGCAAAATGCACCCCACAACAGCTTATCTACTTCATAGGTGAAAGACATTGCCCACTGCCCCGCACTGGGTAGGAGCCTGACCCCATGGGAGAACAGGTGACATGTTTCCTGTTTACTGAGAAGCACCTTGGAGATTACCCAGGGAGCACCTCTATGGGCACACCTACATGACACGTTTACTGTAGTGCTGTCTAATTAGCTACACAGGAAAGCCTCAGGCTGCTATAGATGTGTGTAATTTGCCATGCCAGTCTCTAGTCAGTCGCTTGCTTTTTCCTGACTGGCTGGTCCCTTCTGCTCCCTTGTGAGCTGACAGTTTGGACTACTACATACACTCTTAAAGATACCGAGGGTTTTTGCCTGCCACATCTTTGATGTTACAAGGTAAGGGAGGAAAACCTTGTCCCTGCCTTCTTTGGTGTCTCTTGGGGTCCCACATAGTGCTGTTGGACCTGGGACTCTGCCCCGCCTACACCCTACTTAGCACCAACCTGATGTTCCAAGATTGCTTCTCGTAATATGGTCCAAATCATCTCTTCTCAGTTATCTCTAACCACACTAGTGTCCGACAGGGGGGAAAAGGCTCTGTCTTCTATTATAATGTCTATATAACTCTTCCACCCTTAACTGCACTTAATCCAACTTAAATCTCTCTTTTCACGGTAAGAAGGGTGCGGGCACCCTGACAAGGGTGCTACACAAACCCATTTACTCACGGTCTTGCCCCTTTTCTGTCTTATTCCAGTGTTGTCATCAGTCCAGCTCTGGTCACCTGGGTCTGGCATCCACGTCTGCTACTCCAGTGAGTACACTGATTCCTCCGCGTCACCTCTGGTGTAAAGCCACCTCATCTCCAGCTTCCACCAGTTGCCCCTGCTGGGGCACCCTGTCTCACCACAAAGCATCCCTGGGTGAGGGGAACTCACTTTGGGTTCCCCAGCTGTGCTGTGGTGGGCTGGCTTTAACCTGACATGCAGGTTCCCCCTGGAGAACTGGCACCAGCATGAGCTTACAAAGCATTCCCACATCAGCGCCAGATGTTCCACACCCCGTGCTGCTCCTGTGGCCAGCTGCATGCATAATAGTCGTTCCAGCCTCTTTGGTGAGTCTCATCTTGTGGTGGGATCATTTTCCGTGACACAATGTGGCTGTTCACGTTCTAATTAGAACACTCCAGCATCACCTCACCATCACATGTATTAAGCCCCTGCATGTTTTAAAATGGCCACAGGAGCACTTTATCTAAACCTCGTCAAATAAGCTTTAGATAAAGCATCCTGCAGCCATTTTGAAATATGTGGGGGCTTAATACGTGTAACAATGATCTGTTTTAATAAGAATAGCTATCCAGGAACCACTCTAGTTAAAATGCCCCCCTCCACCCCTGAGTACATGTATAAACAACATTATTGTCCAAAAATGCAGCCCTTTTAAGGCCAGAGGAAACTAAATTAACACTGCCATAAGTTAGTACTTGTCAATATATGTACTGTCCTATGGTGGAGTTCTTTAGTGAACAGCAACACACTTGTACATACTGACTGGGCTGGCTGGGGCACGAGCATGCTTAAGTGCAGCGGCTGCCTGCTGGCTAGCCCCATACAGGAACATCCTTGTACCCCAGCCAGCCCCTCCACAGCACACTGAGCCAGGCTGGAGCAGCCCTAGGCTGGCAGGCTAATAGAATGTGTAGATGCACCCACTTAACAGAAAAGGCTGGGATTCCGTGCTTACACAGATGTGCCTGGGAGACAGCCAAGGATGCATCTCTGCAAGCAGGAAATGCTGGCTTTTCCCTCCTAGAGACATGCCCTGGGGAATCTCTGAGGCACATCTCTAAGCAGGGAAAGCCAGGGTTTCCTGCTTACAGAAACATCCCCCCAGGAGGTTGCCTGGGACATGTCTCCATAAAGGGGAAGCTGGGCAGGCACTCCCAGGCCCTGATCCTGCATGGGAATGCCCACAGCATTTAGGATTGGGCCCCTCAAGGCTTGGAGCACCTGCCTACGGCAGTTTCACGCACCATAAAGCAAACATAACTGCCGTGATAAAGCAGCAGAAATTATAACCACCTTTATCATGGCCACAAATTTTGGGCATCTGTAGTGCAACAAGTATGGACATCTGTTTTCTTAGCCTTTGTACTGCCATAATAATTTTTATACCCGCACAAAGGCAACATCTGTTTTTACCCTGAATGAGTTTTTCTTTTTAATCTACATACTGTGTTCCTTCCCCATCTCCACAGAGTCATCTTGAAACAAATGCAAACCAAAAAATCTCTGGAGCTATCCGAGTGGCTGTAAGAGTGATTCTCCACCAGGGTGCCACAACACCCTGGGGTGCCTTGACTTCCTTTCCAGTGAACTGGTGAGTGACACACAATGTCAGCACTGCTAGGTTTATAAACATGATTCATGGGATAAACCCAGGGGTTTCAAATTGAAATCCCAAATTGTGCTCTTTCTGAGTTCTTCACAATAGAAAATCTGCTTTATTATTTCCCTGAAAAATAAGAGCTGGCATTTTCCAAGGGGTGCCATGAGTATATTCAGGGGTGCCACAAATCTAAAACAGTTGAGAACCACTGGGCTATAACAACTTGATCGAACAGCAAATTCTTGCTAGCAAGCTCATTAAGGTACTAATATAACTCCCCCCCTCCCCCCACCCCATGGGATGGGATGTAAGCCTGGAAAACAACCATAAATGGGACAGGAGTGGTGGAGTGGCATGCTCCACTTCCCACCACTAAACCACAAGAACAAAATCATACTAGAGGTTCTATAACATGCTATGTATCATTACACACCATCTGCACTGCTCAAATGAAGAGGATCTTACTTTCAAGCACTGTATTCTCCTCTAAGAAATGTTCTTGCTTCTATTTTCTAGAACAAATTAATAGTTCCAAGAAAAAAAAAAGAGAGGCAGCACCCATTTCTCCCACTACTCTGCTCAGAAAATTCACAGGGCAGAAGGAATTCCATCTTACATCTCAACTCTGAGATATTTATACAATTAAGCATGTTACTAGAATTAGCATTTCTGAACCTACTGCTTCTGGAGCCATCTTGCTGAAAGTTGACCCCAGTGGCATTTATTTTAATAGTCTAATTTATTTGGCTGCATAGGTTTTGTATGGTTCATTACAGACAAATAAAAGCCCTGAGGAATTTTCAATCAAAAAAGCCAGATTCTGCCACCTTCCATTGAAATGAATAGCATTTTACTTCACAAGTAGCCAAACTGAAATTTAAAAACAAATCAAAGCAATAACAGCATAGAGGTCAGATTCTGAACCAAAATTAGACATATTTAGAAAATGATGACAGTTGGGAGATAGGTAACAGAAGACATGGGTTTACAGCCACAAAGCTCATAAGACAAAGTTAGGATGCAGACAAAGGCAGGAGTTTAGCCAGGAAAGGCTAACCAGAAGAATTTGGAAAAGAGAGGTTGCCTAACATGAGAGACTGCCAACTATTTTCTAACCAGCTGTTAGAATGGCTTAACAGATCTTTTGCCAAAAATCTTTCACTTGGATAGTAGGAGGAATAAAATAGTTCTAGTAGACCTACACTGCATCAGGACTCCAGCAGATGTGTTGTGGTGAAGGGTAGGCTTGCATCATTGAAACCATAAACCCAGGACACATCCTAAAAAAAGAACAAGATAGAAGGATACATGCAGGAGACAGTGCTGATGGTGATTTCCAGAGGGCAGATGTGTCCTCCAAAAGGCTATAATCACATCCTATTTGGTAAAAGGTGTTGGTGGAGCATCAATTACAATGCCACTAGCTGCAAGTGTAATAGTTTAAGTATTATAAAAGCAAGTGCCATTCTATTAACTTCTCACATTTCTACTTGCCCATAGCTACTTGGAGAATAATGCCAGATGACATGCAACCTATTGCAACCTATCAAGGGCATGCAGCTGTTCATGACTGAAAAGAAATTTTGCTATAGTCAATACAGAAATAGTAACTGACAACTTGCTTGAAAGCTAAAAAAAATATTTAAAAAAAAACACAGCGCATGCTCTTGGCATCCATGTCATCTTCCTGAAGTACTGTAAATGCTCCATTTGCTTCCAGATTATAGAGCCCATAGATTGTACTGTTAGGTAAACATGCTGTCTGTGGTTAACCTTAAGGAATGTGTAATTAAATCCATCCAGTAACAAATTCCCTGGCTGCTTGCTAAAACTATCATTACAACTGGAAAGAAGGTGCTTTATTACTGCAGCTCTTCCTGGTTGATACTGCTGACCAAAGATTCTGTTATTGGTACTAGCATGTACACTTTGGTTTCTCTCATTAAACTGATTTAAACAACCCTTGGCTTTTAGATGGAGGTTTTCTGTTGTAGAGTTCAACCAAGAAGCAATTAGTTCAACCAAGAGGCAATTAGAAAACTGTTCTCTACTGAGATGTAGCTCTATGACAATCACAGCTAAAGGAGAAAAAACAGCATATTGATAACAGAAGGTATATCAAAATGTATTTTCTCTGTAGGAGGGAAATATATGCTAGGTAGCTCAATTATAAGAAAGAGAGGAAATACATTAATGTTTTTCCATCCATACAACTATGGTTCAGATTATGTCTAGGAGCAGAGCTGCTGGTCCAACTCTTCAGGTGATGTAAATCAGTTCAGTTCTATTGACAACTGAAGCACTCACCTATAGCATCTACCTTCAATCTGTGTCAAGCACATTATCTTCTGTTGACCTTCACAATGTTGTCAAGTAACAGCAACCCTGAAGACTATCCGCAAAACTAAAAATAATGCTTTTAGAGTTCTGTTTATTTTCCTTCTGACTCTAGGGCAAACAACACAAAGGAGCATTCTTGGGAGGTGCCACAGAGAAGGGGACAATACTCATTCTCCCTGCTACACCCTGAAAAGATGTAATGCAGCTTCCCTTAGTGCACCGCATAGGTTGGTTTAGTCTGAGATGTGCTTCCTTCTGTGCAACCTGCATTGCACTAGGAGTTTAAAGTCTGAAGCAGGAATGCAGTGCATCACTTTTCTTGCAACTTCCCTGTTGGTCTAATAAAAGGTATCATTTTGGAACCAAGAGTTCTAGTTTTTTCTGTGTCACTGAGGTGCTCTCTAGTGCAGGCCTCTGATGGTACAGACATGCCTTTAGCATTCACATTGCCAAGCTTTTTTCTTGCACCATGAGGATAGAAACATACCTTCAAAAAAGTGAGAGCAGAGATTCAGATTTATTTGCATGTTAGCAGAGTAAAGCATTTTAAGATATTAAATACTGCAGAACTCAAATATAACAAAAGTTGACAACACTATTATTAAATCTATTGAAATACTGCAACATGTAATAGCAGTAACAGACTTACAACTTTGCATAAGACATTGTATAAAGCCTAACTACTGTACTCAAACCTTCGTTTCACTTAGGTTTGGCATGTTTAACATAGGGTCAAGGGGCTGATTATCCTCTCCTGTGGTAAGATGATATTATTCAAGAAGCAAATAAAAATTCTGTACTTGAGTTTCCTGAATCCTATTACTGTGGAAGTGCATCCAGCTGTGTCACACCTAATTGTTTCCGTTACTTCAGAAAAGAGGCAGGAGCAAGGAGCACACAGAGGCTAGTGTGGTTGCAACAAAGATGATCACTGATCAGGATAACTAGGAAGTGACAGCTAGACTGCAATTCTTTCTAGTGAAGTCAAACTTACAATATGTTGATTCTCAACACAAATAAATGGCCCATTCTTCTGTTAACCAGGTATACAAAAAGAGTTATTTTAAAATAAAATAAAATAAAATAATAAAAAAGTTGGCAATCAGTCATTCCCTATGTCTACTTAGGGCAAAATAAGACATAAGGAAGAAACTGCAACAAGGCAGATTTTGGTGAGTTATTAGGTAAAACTTTCTGACTACAGTATAACCTCATCAAGCTGGATATCAAAAATCCAGAATTAGCAAAAATCTGGCACTTCCCCCACCACTCCAGGGCCAGCCGTCACTCCTCCCCGCCCTACCAGATGCAGAGAGGGAAGCTTGCAGGTGGTGGCTAGTGCTGCCATTCACCACCCCGTGCTGCCACTCCGTGCATGGCCACTGCTCTGGGACTGGCCACTGCCCCACCCGCTCCACAACTGGCCACCGCACCAGTTTCAAAAATCCAGCATTTTCAAATTTCCAGCAGGTGCTCAGTCCCGAGCACGCTGGATTTATGAGGTTATATTGTATGAAGGGGTTTAAGGACTGGAACAAATTATGAGAGCTGCTGTGGAATCTGTGATGCTGGAAGTTCTTACATGCAGGTTAGAGACATTTGTCTGAGAAGGATCATCCTTGCCTAAACTATCTTGAGGGAGGAGGGAGGGGAGCTGGACTAGCCTTTCCCAACCCTATTTTTCTTTGATTCTATGCCAAAGCACTGAAAAAAGTAAACACAGGACTCATATTATCCATCACAAGAAGACAGTTGCATCTGGGAAGCAATGAGCATAATGGCTACAAATAGATGTTACATTTGTCCTGAGATATACCATTTTATTCCAGAACAAAATACAACCAATCATTCCTGTGTCCATGCCCAGCATAAATCCTATAAAGATTCATGGGATAAGAAGTACCAACAGTTTATTCCAGGACATTGCAAAGTACCCCTGAATGCTTATCCTGAGATTACATCATTAACTTAATGGCAGAAAAGTGGCCGTGCATTAACCCCTGATTGAAAGGGCAACGTGTGTACATGCCAATTTCAGAATATTTCTGTTCTGTGACACACACAGGCACAACTTGTCCAGGGACAAATGTAGCATTTGTTCCTAGTCAATAAGTGCTTAAGCATTGCCCAGCAACGTAGCACGAGGTTCCAAAAGTGGTTGGAGAGAACATGGATCCAGACTCTGGAACCATCTCCATGTTCCTTATGCTGTTTCAGCTGATTGAAACCACAGAGTCCACAATAAGGTATTGCTGAGTTACATTTTACCAGAAAGAAACAAGAAATTAAATTCCTATTATAATGCTGTTAATATAAATGTTATACTACAAGCACTCTGTGAGCAAACTACTCTAGCTAGTGAAGCTCTAGGGCCCAGTGCAATGAAAAAGTTCACTTGCTCCATCTTGCTGATACTCCACCCTGTCTCTCTCCAGTATCCATCTGCTTCTTCTATAGCTGCAACATACCCTCTTGTCAGAGAGTATATCAAGGAGTTTGGGGGCGCATCCAGATGAGCATACACGAGCCTCTTGCAGTGTCCCAAACCAGTTTGAGATGGTGCAAGTGGCACACTGAATGAAAAAATGTTCCCCACACTGCATATTTGCAGGGCAACATTTGTTTTAATTGTGGGAAAAAATGGATTTTGGGGTATTTTAAAGAGTGAATTTAGGATTTTTTTTTATCAGATATTTTGCAGTTTTTCATGGGAAACACCAGAATTCTTGCTAGTGAGTCAAGTGGCAGGACCCAGGCAGAGGAGACTGCTCAGAGCTGGCACCTGGGACCCAGTTGGAAGTGGCTGACCTCCTGGCTACTTGGGGCCAGGAGGGCATGCTTTGACAGTTCAAAGCAGGCCACCACACTGAAAACATCTCCCACCCAGATGGTAAGGCAGTAGCACACATGGCCTCAGTACCGCAATGGCCAACTGTGCAGCCACAGCACACTGGCAGCTGGTGCAGAGGTGCAGATGCCTCTGCTACGGCCGTGTAGTCCCCATCCAGGTCTGGCAGGCATGCAGCCTTGGGGCCACATGCTGTTGCAGGTAGCAGCAGATCACAGCCAGGCAGCAGCCCCCACTGCCAGACTGCTGCAGTGGGTAGAGGGTGCAGGGAACTCTTGGTTAAGTCTGCTTCAGCACTACAGCTGGCACAAAGGGTAATGTCCCCAGGTACCAATTGGCCGGGCCCCAGAACTTCCTGTCTATTTGTCTCATTCAATTACTGTGGGACCTAAGACCCACCTGGCTAACTAGTAGCCCCTACTTTCCAGGGGCTAATGGATGAATGAAACAACAAAATTCCAGGGGCAACAGAAGCAAAAAACAGGATGGGAGTGTTGTGTTGGCCAAGGGGTCAAAAATGTGAACATGAGTGCTCCTGAGGGGGACACTAAGCAGAGCCTCCTGGGCCACGCCCACCAGTACTCAAAGCCATCAGAAGTGTGTGTGGACCAGTTAAAAGAAAATGGCCTCACAGTCCCCAGACACCTTTCCAGCCAGAGACTCCTTACTGGTCACATACAGGGCCCGCTTGGCCAGGGCGAGGAGGAGGTTGACCAGGAGGGGAACTTGGTGGGGCCATGGATGTGGTGTCCAAAAATAAAAAGGTTGGGGATAAAGTTAATTCAGAACTTCAGGAGGAAGTTCTGGAGGTGGAGGGACTGCAGGCTGGGGCACTCAAGAGTCATGTGCACCAGGGTCTCCCTCTGCCCACAGAAGGGTCAGGAGACTGGTGTGTTTGTAAAGCTTGCCACATACATGCCCATGGTGATGGCTCCATGGGGAAGCCACCAGCTGAGGTCCCTAGTGCCTTGTGGGATGAGGGTGGAGTGCAGGCTCAGCCACTGGGGATCTCCAAATATGCCCTTGCTGAGCAGGTCTCGCTACCTGGTGTGTGGATGGGATATAAGGGCAGCATGGTGGATCATGCAGCACACAAGTATGTAAAGGTGAAAGCAACAGATTTTGGAGAAGCAGAGTGGCTTGGTGTCCTCCAGCCAGCTCAGGTAGTGGAGCAGGGACCAGCATGAGGCTGGGCAAGGCTCCAGCTCCCCAAAAAACTCCAGCAGGCTGGAGGACATGGGCAGAGTGGAGATCACCATCACGCAGGACCTGGTTTCACAGTTGGTAGGGTCAGAAGGGACTTGAGCAGATCATCAAGTCCAACCGCCTCCCATGGGCAGGAAAGAATGCTAGGGTCAAATGACCCTGGCTAGGTGGTTATCTAGCCTCCTTTTGAAGACCCCCTAGAGTAGGAGCGAGCACCACTTCCCTTGGAAGTTGGTTCCAGATCCTAGCCGTCCTGACTGTGAAGTAGTGCGTCCTGATGTCTAGCCTGAACCTACTCTCAATCAACTTGTAGCTGTTATTCATAATTACTCCTGGTAGTGCTCGGGGGAACAGGGACTCTCCCATTCCCCACTGGTCCCCCCTGGTAACTTTATAGACAGCCACTAGATCCCCTTTCAGCCTTCTCTTGTGGAGGCTGAACAGGTTTGGGTCCCATTCAGACGTGCTCAGCAAGGCTATGGCCTCTCCTCATAGGGCCTGCCCTGCTGCCCCCTGACCATGAGAGTGGCCCTCCTATGGACTCTGAATGCTGTCCACATCCCTCCTGAAGTGCAGCGCCCAGAACTGGATACAGTACTCCAACTGCGGCCAGACCAATGTCACGTAGAGGGGGAGGATCACTTCCTTGGACCTGCTTGAGATGCATCTGTGGATGCATGACAAGGTGCAGTTGGCCTTCCTGACTGTATCCCCACACTGCCGGCCCATGTTCATCTTGGCATCAGTGATGACTCCAAGATCCTTTTCTGCCTCTGCACTGATGAGAAGGGAGTTCCCCAGCCTGTAGGTATGCTGCTGGTTCTTCCTCCCCAGGTGCATCAGTGTTGAATCCCATCCTATTCTCATCCACCCACCCCTGTAACCTGTTTAGGTCCGATTGCAGCCTATTCCTCCCTTCTAACATGCCCACATCCCCCCACATCTTAGTGTCATCAGCAAATTTGAACAGGGTGCTTTTTATCCCCTTGCCCAAGTCACTGATGAAGATGTTGAACAGTGCGGGTCCAAGGACGGAGCCCTGCAGAACCCCACTGCCCACATCCCTCCAAGTCGAAAATGACCCATCCACCACTCTCTAGGTGCGGCCCTCCAGCCATTTGACTGTGTAGGTGTTGACACCACAGTCCCCCTGTTTTTTTTAAGGAGAATGGGGTGAGAGACAGTGTCGAAGGCCTTCCAAAATTCCAGGAAGACTATGTCCACTGCTACCCCTGCATCTAAGGATTTTGCTACCTGGTCATAGAAGGTCACCAGGTTGGTCTGACAGGACCTGCCTCTAATGAACCCATGTTGGTCACCCCTAAAATAACCTCCCCTGTTGGCCCCTCATGCACATGTGCCAGGATAATTCTCTCAAAAACCTTACCCAGGATCAAGGTAAGACTAACTGGCCTATAGTTTCCCGGGTCCTCCTTCCTCCTTTTTTTGAAGATGGGAACCACGGTGGCCCTCTTCCAGTCCTCTGGTATCACAAGTGCTTGTAAAACGTGCCAGGGGTCCTGCAATGACCTCAGCTAATTCCCTCAGCACTCTGGGGTGGAGATTGCTGATTTAAATACATCCAGTCCCTCCAGAAGTTCCCTAACTAGATCCTCACTGACCCTTGGCCTAGGTGCACCTCCCCTGGGGCCTGAGGGGGGGCGCTGATCCAGTCCCTGCTCAGGAAAATGGAGGCAAAGAAGTTGTTAAATAGTAACAACTATTACTATTTTGCTTTGTTGTCTGGTGTGACTACCAGATTTCCTAGCATGTCTTGCAGGGGCCCCACATTACCTGGTACCTTCTTTTTGCCCCCTATGTATTTAAAAAATGACTTCTTGTTGTCCTTGATCTGGGTAGCTAGTCCCAGTTCCATTTCCGCCTTGGCCTTCCTAACCACCCCCCTGCATCCCCAAGCAACTGCAGTATGGTCCTCCCTGGTGATGGCCCCTCCCTTCCATTGGGTGTACACCTCCCTTTTAGCTAGAAGACATTCTAGGATACTTTTGGTGAGCCATGGGGACTTTTGCGCCCTCCTGCTCCAAGTTGGGATTACCGACCTTTGGGCTTGGAGGATCATCTCCTTAAGGAGCGACCACTCTTCTTGGACACCTGACTCCCCTCCCCTCTGGGACCTCAGTACCTCCCCTTATCTCATTGAAGTCCACCCTCCTGAAATCTAGGGCTGCTGCCCTGCTGCAGGCCTTTGCCACCTTGTGCTGGATGGTGAATTCCAGCAGGCAATGATCGGTGTCACCCAGGTGGTCGAGCACCCGCAGCCCCCTCTCACCAAGTCATCGCCCATGGCCAGCACCAGGTCCAACAGGGCATCCTCCCTGGTGGGGCTGTGCACCTCCTGGGTTAGATGGAGGTCCTGCATTCTGGATAGGAACCTACATGAGCGGTCAGACCTGGCTGACTGCTCTTCCCAGCAGATGTCTGGAAAGTTCAGGTCACCCATGATGACCACGTCCTTTGACCTAACTACCTCTGTGAGCTGACTTAAGTATTCCCAGTCTAGCTCTTCCCCTTGGTTGGGTGGTCTGTAGTAGACCCCCACCGTTAAGTCTCTTTCTCCTCGACTGCCTTGTATTCTAACCCAGAGCACTTCAGAGTGCCCCTTCTCTGACCCTGTGCTACTTGACGAGGATGTATATTCCTCCTTAATGTAGAGTGCCACACCCCTGCCTTTCTTCCCTGTCCTGTCC
>NW_017729024.1:111765926-111766131 GCF_001723915.1 Gavialis gangeticus | reverse complement strand
TGCTACTTGACGAGGATGTATATTCCTCCTTAATGTAGAGTGCCACACCCCTGCCTTTCTTCCCTGTCCTGTCCCTTCTGTACAGCCTATAGCCATTGATATTCACTGCCCAGTTGTGAGTTGGGTCCCACCACACTTCTGTGAGCCCCACTGAACAGGATGTGGTTCAACAAGGACAAATGCAGAGTGCTGCACCTGGGGAGAG
>NW_017729024.1:111754591-111765915 GCF_001723915.1 Gavialis gangeticus | reverse complement strand
ACCCTGCACTGGATGGTGAATTCCAGCAGGCGATGATCGCAATCGCCCAGGTGGTCGAGAACTCGTTGACACAGGCAAGGGTGTTGGGAGGTAACAAAGGCAAGGGCATCATTGGGTGACTTGCAGCCGTAGGGCCTGGATTCTCCACTGCCAGCCCCTCCAGCTGGGGTGCATTGCTGTTGTGTGGTATACAGCGGTGCCTGCCCCTCCAAGGGGGGGCAGCAGCATGCAGCAGAGGACCCCCACCATGAGGTGGGGCAGCAACAGCAGCCCAAGGCAGGAAGGGGTGTGGCCAACTTATCTCCAAAAGCTACGAGAACAAGGCAGCAGCTAGCAGTAGCCAGAGGTAGGAAAGGGCCTACCCATCTTCTCCCGAGAAGCTCCTGAGACATTTGCGATGCATAGCTGGTGCACACAGGTATGCGTACACCCTGAGATTGGTGGTGCACCCTGTGCAATCAGCCACCACCAAGGCTGTCCGCAGCACCTGCGGGCAGTCGCCACTCACCACCCAACCCTCACCACTGACACCGGTGATGATGGCAGCAGCAGGTTATCACTGACTGCTGGTTGGTACTCACCACCCTCCTCACCCCACTGCTGTCACTGCCGCCGCCACCTATGATCAGTCACCGTGACCCCACCACAGCCTCTGGGGGCACGCATCATTTGTGTCCTGAGACCAAGCTTGCAGCAACCAGCAGCAGCAGCTGTAGCAGCATCCTGGGACAAGATGAGGCATGGCCAACTTCCTCCCAGAGGCTCCTCCCCCAGAAGCTCCTGTCTATTTGTATCTTCCATATTAACATGGGCCTTAAGGCCCACCCAGCTAACTAACAGCCCCTTTGTGGGGCCAAAGGGTGAAAGATGCAACTAATTTCTTAGGACAACAAAAGCAAAAACAGGATAGGAGTGACATGGAGGAACAAAGGGTCAAAATGTGAAAATAAGTTCTCCTGAGGGGAACACCAAGCAGAGCCCCCAGGCCACACCCACTGGTCCTCAAAGGCATCCAAGGAGCCATTGGACACTGCCCACTGGTACTTTGCGTGGAAACATGCTCAGACAAGTGAAAGAAAAGCAGCCCCATGGTTTCCAAGTACCTACCTGGCCAGAGCCTCCTTCCTGGTCAAGTACAGGACCCACTTGGCCAGGACCAGGAGGAGGTTGACCAGGAGTTCCCAGGACTTGGTGGGGCTGTGGATGGGGTGGCCAAAAACAAAAAGGGTGGGAGGTGGAAGTGGAGAGGCTGCAGCCTGGTGCACTCAAGGGTCATGTGCACCTGGGTCTCCCTCTGCCTGCAAAAGGGCCACATACATGCCCGTGGCAATGGCTCCATGGACGAGCCACCAGCTGAGGTCCCCAGTGGCTTGTGGGATGAGGGTGGAGTACAGACTCAACCACTGGGTATCCCAGCCACATCCTTGCCAAGGCAAGGCACCAGCCCCACAAGGCAAGGCAAGACAAGGCAAGGCACCAGCCCCACAACAAACTCCATGCGCTGGAAGTCACTGGAGGTCAGGGACCACCACCACACAGGACCTGTTCAACAAAGGCAAGGGTGTCAGGAGGTAGGGCAGAATTCACCTCCTGGACCAGATGGCAGGTTGTATGTGTTGTGGGTAGATCTATGTGCTGGGCCAGTGCAGCGGGATCCACCCACTCCTGCCTACTGTAATCCAGGAAGTCTCCAATATGGGTGACACCAGCCAGGATCAGCCTGTGTCGCAACCAGGACACCTCTGCCATTGGCACCTCCAGCTGGGGGTTCCAGAGGAGGGGCTTGATGAGCAGGTTGGTGTCCCAGGTGAGTGTTGCAGGGGACCTGTAGGTGGAATCCAGCCTCCAGGCCCAGAGGAGGTCCTGGCAGAAATTTGACAGCCCTCACAAGTCCTGCAGAGATAAGCCCCACCAGCTGAGGAGCTGCCAGTCATATCAGAGCTCCCAGAGGTGGAGAAGGAAGGCGCGCCCCAGGTGTCCCCATGTCAGATGGCTACTGACACCATATAGCAGTCATTGAAGGGCCTGTAGGCAGAACATCAGGGCCTGGCTGCACAGGCAAACCAGGCCCTGGCTGCCCTTCCACAAGGGGAGGCTCAGGAGCTCCACAGCAAGCAAGTACTGTCCTAGCCAGAAAAACTCCAGTGCCCATATCTAGAGCCCCACCAGGACCTCAGGGGGCACAGGCAGGATGTGTAAGCAGTGCCAGAGCATGGACAGGACCAGCTAGTTCAGCACCAGCACTCTCCCATGGAGGGAGAGACACCTTAGGAGCCCTGCCCATGCCTGGAGCCACTCCACCACCCTTGCTTCCAGCTGGTGCCAGTTCTCCAGCAGGGAGGAGTCTGTGGGGGACAGATAGACCCCCAAGTAGAGCAGCAAGCCCACGCTCCAGAAGATCTCTCAGAGCATGGGTGAGAGTGAGTCCACCTGCCACCCATTACCCACCATCAGGCCAAAGCTCTTGACCCAGTTGACCCAGGCAGAGGAGGCTCCTGGACCACAAGGAGTACATCATCATTATACGCTGACAGGACCGGCCACACTGCCAGATCCCAGAGCATCATCCCCACCACCTGCCTCCACAGGAGGATGAGGAAGGGCTCCAGGGCCAAGGCATACAGCTGGCCTGACAGTGGGCAGCCTTGATGCACCCTTCTCCTGAATGGGATGGGGTCTGTCAGGGTCCGGTTGAGCTTGACCAAACACTCTGCGCAGGCTCTCCAGCTGCTGTACACCTCTGCAAAGTGGGGTGCCTGTGAAGTAGCTGTGATCTACGCTGTCAAATGCCTTCTCCTTGTTTAGGGATGGGAGGATGAAAGACAGGCCCCCGTGGTGCGCTACCTCCAGGAGGTCCTGAACCAGGTACAGATTGTTGAAGATGGAATGTCCGGGCACCAGGTACATCTGGTTGGGATGGATCACGTTCATCAGCACAGACCACAGGTGCAGCGAGATGGCCTTCACTGCCACCTTGTAGTCCATTCAGAGGAGGGACCCAGGATACCAGTTGCTCAAGTCATGGGGATCCCCCCTCTTTGGCAGGAGGGTCAGCACAGCCCTCCGGCAAGACAGGAGGAGTTCCCTAGTTCCCTCGGATTCAGCCCAGACTGCAGCAAAGTCAGTGACAGGCACACCAGATATCCACCAGGGAGTAGCCCATCAGGATCTCCCTGAGGACACTCACAGCAGCCTGATTCTGCTCTCTGCCCAACCCGTCTCGTGTCTATGATGATGGTAAAGTCCCCATCAAGGACCAGGCACTCGCAAGGGATGAGGGTGCTGATGTAAGTGGCCACGTGGGAGAAAAAAATCTGCCAACTCTGGGTCTTTTGCAGGGGTGTAGACATTCAGAAGGTTCAGGACCAGCCCCTACACTTGGACCCAGAGGTGCAGCAGGCAGCCTGGCACCACCTTAATGTCCTGGAGAACCTCTGGCTGCAGGCCTGGGGAAAACAGGGTGTCTACCCTGCAAGAGGTGGCCCGTTGGCTGGAGTCGTCAGGGTCTCCTGTAAGAATGCCATGGGGTACCCCCTCCTGAAGGAAGGAGAGCACCTAGCATCTCTGGAGACCCTTCCTGCAGCCACAGACATTGAGGGTCATGATCTTAAATGTCCTTATGGCTGGGGGGGTGGGGGTGGAGTAGACAGTTCAGCAAGGGCCTCACACATCTCAACGCCCAGTGTGGGCTGTGTTGGCTTGTGCAGCACCCTCCCATAAGTATAGCGGGCATCTACAAAACTATGGGCCTGCCTATAGATCTGGGAATTGCAGCTTTTGGGCCCCTTGCCTTCCCCTGCCAATGCCCTTGCAGTGGTGAGGACGCTGTCAAAATCTCCCCAGCAGTCCAAGGTAAGCTGTACCTTAGTGGCAGGCCGCTGGGCATAATCGTGGTCAAGAAATGCAAGTAGCTCAGCTGTGGGGACCACCAGGACTGAGAGGTCTGCAGGCTCTGTGATGGAGCCTACCAGTTCTCGGCCTTCTTCCTCCTGGTCCTGGGATTCAGTGGGCTCCTTGGGTATCGCCTGAACTCCCTGGTCTGCTAAGACCCTGGATGGGATTGCAAGAGCACTGCAGCCCTTAGGATGGGGATGGGGATGGGGGCAGGGGTAAGGATGGGGAAGGGGTTCCCTCACAAGATGGCAGGGCAGAGCTGGAAACCCAGGGGGTTTGCATGGGGTCCCTGACAAGATCAGACTGTTGGTCTGGGGACTCCACCCTGACCCCCTCTGGCATGGGACCATTGAGTGGGCTAGTAGCAGGGTTTGACTGGGAGTGGGGAGGAGGATACCTGTCAGGCACCAGGATGGCATCAGTGCTTGTCTTGGGATCCTGGGAGAGGGGATTTCCCCACTCAAAACTCACCGGGGTGAGCCCCAGGGCCCCCACCTCCCAAGCAGCAGTATGCAGTGTGCAGCAGAGGAGCCCCTCAATGTGGGGGGCAACAACAGTAGCAGCAGCAGCCCAAAGGAGGAAGGGGTGCAGCCAACTTACCCCAAAAGCTCTGAGAACAAGCCAGTGGCTAGCAGTAACTAGAGGCAGGAAGGGGCCGGGCCATCTTCTCCCCAGAAGCTTCTGAGACCAAGGTTGCAGCAACCAGCAGGAGCAGCAGCCTGGGACAGGAAGGGGCATAGCCAACTTCCTCCCAGAGGCTCCTGACAGCAAGTAGCCCTGAGCTGCTTGCCAGGGCAGCTTTTTATACTGCTGGGGCTACCACAGGTGCTGGCCCCGGCCTCTAGCGCCCCCTGGCTGCAGATCTGGGAGGAGCTGGGCAGGGTTATTTTGCCACAAGTGACACAACTTGCCCCACACTAAAGTGCATGTCTGGGCACATATGCCAAGGCAAAAAGCCCCAGCTCAAATGTGTGCCACTCTTATATGAGCTGCTGCAAGCGCACGTGCCTGCATGTGTGGATGCACCCTGGGAATCAACTTCCTAGCAGCACAGTTTCAGTGCTCATTTAGTCCATGGCATCCTAAAGCAGCACTTTTCCCCAGAGTAAAAAGTATAGTACAGGTGGGAATGGCAGCAGGGGAAGGTATCTACCACAGCCTCCCAAATAACTCAAGCTTCTTACCGCAGTCCAGCTGCAGAAGATTTGAGGGTATAGTCAAGAACCACAAGGAAAAAGATATTCCAAACCAAAATTCCTAAGATTCTGAACTGGTAAGTTTTACCCACTTCCGGTTTCTATCCAGAATCAGAAGCAAAAGGTAACAAAATACTGTGAGAAAGGCTGAAATTCCACCTTAAATAAAAGAAAAAGTGCCAAAGAAAGAGTGAGCAAAGCCTGGGATAGCAATACTGTGAGCACAATTTTGAAGAATTGAGAGGTTTGGATAAATTTCAGAAAAGCATCTCAAATTTTAGGTGCTCACCTGAAAAAAATTCAGTCTCTGAAACTTGGAGCGCTCACTTCACAACCCCCACTCACTGTGCAAAAAGCCATTGTGTGATGAAGCGGGAAGAGAAGTTTGCAAATTTAATATGAAGCGCGGATACTAGAATACCCAACAGCCAATACTTTTTCCCCTACTCAGTCCAAGTAAAGTTTTATGGCTAAAAGCAGAATGAATTCCTGCACCATCACTAGCACTGTTCAGCTTGTGGACTAAGTGAATCCACACAAGGGAAGAGGTCCAAAATAGGGAATTTTTTTCCAGCAAAGCACACTTATTGTATCCGGAGTTCATCAAGCGAAGGGGAAGCAGGCGTGGAGCAGGGTTGGGGGAGGAAGAACAGACTTGCTTCCAGCCATTCAAACAGGAAGACCCAAATCCCACACCTCTATAGGAAGCATAATAGTTTAAAATAGAGCCTAGTAAATTTGACTTAAATGTGATTTTAAAATTATGCACTCTCTAGGTGCATCTACAGGTTCTTTAATGCATGCTGGCTATTTCACATTTAATTTAGTATTTGTATAATCAAGTACTAAATAAATGTGCAGTAACTGGAGCTAGTGCATAGTAGTGCTGGCGAACACTTTTTTAGTAACACTACTGTTCAGTAACCTAATAATACTGCACATTAGTGTATTAGTGCTGTTTGGACTGTGACACGTTACTGCACACTATTATTAAGCTACTGAGCAGTTAGTGTCTTGTGTAGATGCACCCTCTGAGTTTCAAAATGTGTTCTTACTGTCATAAGGGCTTCATTTTGCTCTTCAGCATTGGAAACACTCAGCCAGGCACTTTTTGACATGCTATTTCTTAAACTTCTCCATAGCTAGTGAAATCTAGCATAACATAGCTAGTAATTTTCAGGACATAACCGATTATAAACATATTTGCCTGTCTAAGGGGAGCCGAAAGATTTCAGATTGCCAGAGCAAATGTGGTATGTGCATGTGCAGATGTGATGAAAATTGCTTCATTACAATTACTTTACTTCTGATGCTCAGCTGGTCTCAAGGAGTTTGTTTCCAGTAATACTGTCCAAAGTTTAGCCTCAACATGTGGCTGGAGTATTAAGTGCAAATGTACAGTAGAGGCAACAGATCTAAAGTGGGCCCAACCTGGGGAATGCCAACTCTTGCAATTTAATCACCAGTCTCACAATTTTTGCTACTTTTTTCTAAAACAACAGTTCCTCAAATTCAGCAACCGTCTGAGAATATCAGCTTTCTTTTACACAAAAGTAAGTTTCTAATCCTCCTAACTGTGAAGAAAAGCTTGAAGACATGATGCAAGCATACCTTAAAATGCTCAAGAAATGAACGCCAAATGCTTTAACTTTAAAAAATGTAATGATTCCTGATTTTTTAATATTTGAGACTAGTGGTACTGTAAGTGCCTCCCCACCCAGCTGCTAAGCTCAGAATGAATCAAACCATTTTCCATGGCTACAGCAGCAGACTTGGAGTCATCCTGATATGGCTGTGCTAACTCCACCCCAGCATGCTGTCAAGTCCCCACTGTCAGTATGCTGGGGTTAGTAAAATCCCAGAACCAGGCATGTCCTGCCTGACCTCCAACAAAGGATATTTTGCCATCACCTCCAGCTGTGACATGCTTCCACACTCTTGCCTCTAGCCATAAGTTCACTGCATTTCTCCCAGATGTGAAAGCTGCTTGTAAAAAATGAATGAGTCAAGAAGCAAGGAAGCAAAGCAAAGCAAATGATCCTAGATAAGAGGAGGAAACAACCAAATTGACAAAGTTTTCATATTTTTCTCTGTCAAGGTTGCATCTGAGATTTAGTATGGAAAGATCACTCCTTGACTAGGTCTCCTCAACCGTGCCTGCAAGACACCCAAGGACACACCTATACTGTATGCTGAAAATGAGGGCTTTGCACATTTTGTTGGCTCAGGAAAAAGCCCATAAAATGAAAATAAAATTCTCGAAAGACTACAAGGGAAAATCTTTAGTGAACAGAGAACTTTGTAAACAGATGGGGACAAGTGTTACATAGGTACACATACAAAAAACTAGAACTCTTGGTTCCAAAATGATACCTTTTATTAGTCCAACTGGGAAATCGCAAGGAACATGTGCGATTTTCCAGTTGGTGTAATAAAAGGTATCATTTTGGAACCAAGAGTTCTAGTTCTTTGTATGTCTTCATGTCTCAGACCAACACAGCTACCAAGCACACCCTTGATATATAGGTATACACATTTTTACAACATAGCATGCAAAAATGCCTGTTTTCTAAATAATAATAATAACAATAAGTCTGTGCAGTGAAGGCAAGTATAAACATGCAATTGCATACACATTTATTCAGACAGACCAGAATCTCTACCCACTGAATATTTTCAGGATAACTTTATGCTACCATGTGATCCAGCCTTCTGGACAGCGAAGCTAAAAACAAAAGGACAAAAAAGAAACACTGAAAGTTTATAAAACAAAAAATAATCAGATAATTAAATGAAAACTTGTAGCCACTAGAGGTAGAGGATATTATCCTCAAAACAAGAAAGGTTTCTGGAAAAGAAATAGTTCACAAGATATTTCTTCCAGAAACTCTCACTTCATTATCCCCGTAAAAAGTTAAAATTGCTGAATTACCTTCAGCTATTGTGTGCCTGTTTATTTCCAGCTGCAAGTTGTGTAGAAATGCACAGGGTCCAAAACTTGGAATTTATTAAAAAGTGGTTTAAAACAATGTGAATTCCAGCCAGTTGAAAAGAAAAAGGGAGACTATTAAACTAGAAAAATATTGTTATTCTGACCTCTCTCAGCCCTATAATTTCAAGCCGTTTATTTACAGAGGCCTTAAAGAGACATGATCCGAGAAAGATCATGCTTTGGTACTGTTGTCAACTATTGTTCTCATCTGGAGAGCAGAACTTTATTGGGGAATATATATCTCTCATAGCTGTCAAATGGTCTTGAACGCTCACTAGTCCCTGAACTTTTCGGGGGGGGGGGGGGGGGGGGGGGGGGGGCTGAGGTTTAGAGAGGGAAATCGCTTACTTTTTGTTTAAATATACAGTGTGTGCATTTCCCAAGTGTAATGAGTTTAACTAGGACAGCCTTAGCAAAGGAATTATAAACCGGATTTATAGGTCCAAAAACTATATCCTATAAACTTCCAGTTTGGCAGTATCGTCTTGGAACAGGTTTTACTTTAAAAATGCAGCAGTAAAGTCAAGCCGTGATGGGGTGCTTATTTCTTAAATATTCATTTTCTCAAATAAAGGGCTGAGTCCTGTAGAATACTGAGGGGTGCTGGTTGTAGCTGTGTTGGGCTAAGGACACAGGCAGACAAGGTTCTTTGGGTAGCTTTGATACTTTTTTTAGACCTACTAGATAGTTGGGAAAATTGTTCTTTGCAAGCTTTGGGGCACAAACACCCTTCTCCAGACACAGGGAGAATCTGCTGGTGTTATGTGTTCTGAGCACTTTCAAGACCCCTGAAGTCGTCAAGTGATTTCTTTTTTGAGCCTGTATTCAAAAGGGATACGTTTTTTGAAAGTTACTCTAGTCCTTTAATTGCTTTGAATAATATGCATCTGAATTACTCAAATTATAATACTATGTGTCCAAGGCACATGCAGCAACTGACTTCTGATGCATCTTCAAAAGCCAGGTGTGGATTAAGGCTAAGACCCAGGATCATCAAAACTACAGGTCTCTCCCAGTGGCATGCATGATTACCATGTTACATTTTTTTTTCTTTTATGCAAAGACTATCATGGGTAGTATTTCATAAACATAGAATGTACCAGGAATAAAATATATGTAACACTGCCTTATCAATGTAGCTTTTGGAAGCTTTGGCACTGCTTGACTGTGCCACCATAGTAATTTATTAGCAGACTGTAAGGCAGTTTAGTGCCTGTGTATCTCACACACAATACACAACAGTGGTCAGAGGCATAACTGGGCATGTGAGCACTCTGGGCAGTAGCTGAGCACAGAGCAGCATCATTGGCTTCGTGGCAGGCAGGAGTATGGTGGCTGTGCCAGCAACACAGCTGCTGCTATTTTTGCACTCCCCTCCATCCAGGGCCAATGTCTGGGGATGGTGCTTCAGTTACCCTAGTTTTGTTACAGCACAAAGAGTATGTATTTGTTGCATTTTTGTTTGTTTTGTTTTGTATTAATGGTCTAGAAATCGTAAAGATTACTTGCTACGAAAAAATTATTTGGATGCCTTCTTTTCTTATGCTCTCCCATCTTCTATCTGGTTCTCTGCCTTACACTATACACCTTGGAATCACTTTTCCTCCATCTGTTCCAATGTTTGTTTTCCCTCATTTTAATGTTTCTGTAAATTGGATTGTTCTATGATTATATTTCTTCTCTGACTTTCCTCCTCACTTCATTCCTTTGCTCTCTCATCCACCTCCCTTTCCTTATCATCTCCTCCTCCTCTTTTCTCTTGCTCACCACAAGAATCAGTCCTCCTCCTTTTTGCCTTTGGTCAGAGGGGCCAAGGAGAAAGCATGTTTTCTTTAGTTTAGTCCCCTCACTGCTGCTAGGAGCACAGATCTATATTCCATTAACTCTGCCTGGCTGTCATAGATCTGCAGTTACCCTGCAGGAGATGGAGGCCTGTTGCTAAACGAGATATGCCGCTAGAGGTCTGCCTTAGAGAACAGGATCAAATCCATGCTTAATCAATCCACTCCTACAGGGTATGCTGCATATTAGTAGATGCTTAAATTAAGAACAGAATTAATACTGATTAAACCGAGAACAAAAATTCTAACTATCCACAGCACACAAATCTCTAAGCTTTGGGGACCAGGGAGGTTCTACTAAAGTTTCAGGTTCAAGCACACAAATGCAAACTGAACATGGAGTTTATGGTTTGCAGTTTGCAGCAGCAGAACTTTAAGTCTGTGCTGCAGTGCCAAAAATAAAAGCAGTACAAGGGGCCCCGTGCTATGAGACGACGGGGGAGCAACACAGCAGCCCTTTCCCTCTGTCCCACTGGCACTCTGAAACAGGACTAATGCTAGCCATACTGCTGCTTCCTCCTTCCCTTGTACCTCCCAAAAGTTCTGTAATGCAGGCTTTTTCACCTTTTAGCACGGATTGAAAGGGTCTACTTGAGTTTCGCTTGTTGGATACTTCAAGTCTCATCATTTCTAAGCTTGAGCCAGAACATTGCAAGAAATATGGTTCTTGCTATATTACTCATGTGGCTAACGTAGGGAGCACTGGGACTGTCACAGGAAAGTCTAATCCCTTGAGACTTCTCACCTGTTTTCCGCTGTAAAAGAGTTGGAAGGGGTCAGTTAATACACCCTCCCTCCTCCTCCTCTTCCTTCCAAGAGGACTGTCACATAATACACCTCCCCAGTCTGAAACCCTTTAGGGGGATACTTGGATCAATCCAAATCAAGTACAATTTGTTTGATTATTTAAAAACAAGAATCCTGCCTCTAGTGTTTGACAGTGTTCTCTCTATTGCTGTTTTGTCCCTTCTGTCCCTGTCTTCCCTGTATTCCAACTTCTAAATCCCTGGCAGGGTCACACCGTCACAAGCCACATGCTGCGCAGGCTGCACCAAACAAGGCATGGGCCACTAGGTTGCACTCTGCAGGGATGTTGCCCTGACATCTCCTGCTCCCTCTCCCACTGATGCACTTGGCCCCCCAACCACTGCTGCACCACTCCCCCAACATGGCTCTGATCCCAACCCTGCAAGAAGCCCCAGACTCATGCTTAGCTCCCCGTGTAGTGTGCCTCACTGACCTGCCCCCTGGGGTAGACACAGGAAGCAGCAGCTGGGGTAGGGGGAGAAGTGGGGGGACTGGAGATTAAGCAATGGCAAAACCAGCAGCTAGGCAGGAGTTGCAGCTTAACCGTTTGTGGGCTGCATGCGTCCATGGGCCACTAATTGGGCAGTATATATT
>NW_017729024.1:111746828-111749591 GCF_001723915.1 Gavialis gangeticus | reverse complement strand
TTGGGGGCTGCATGCGTCCATGGGCCACTAATTGGGCAGTATATATTGGTTAAAATTTTGGAACCACGTGTACAAATGTGGTCCATGGAAAAAACAGATTCTCCTGAAAGGAACTCAGCTACATTCCTGAACAAAGCAAAGTAAGTCTCATGTAAGCTGTACCTAACTAATACTGCATTTACTGAAATATAAGATGACCCCCTAAGAATTAGATTCTATATATGTAAAAGTTATAATTTTGTTATAATTTTCCAGGTATAGAATCTAACTATTGGAGGTTTGCCTTGAATTTGTCCTCCTCCCACTGCTACAGCAGGGAAAATAAAGCTGGGGGGGTTGGGTAGGCCCCATTCCCTCTGCTCCCCCAATTTCTTCTTCCTGCAGCCCCTTCCCCAACTTCCTTATCCTCAGAACCTGCTCCTCCTAAGCACATGCAAGTAAAGGGCAAATCTGAAAACACCAACCTTGAAATAAAGATACCTGTAGCAATTTGCATATAAGCAAATGACTATAGATACCCATAGACTTAGTTCATCTGCTTTTTTTGAAACTGCAGCAAGGTACTTCATAAACACACTTTTGAGCGGCACTTTTGTGTCTATTTGCCTATGGCACAAACTAGGGTTTTGGGTTTTTTTGATTAAATTTCATTTCTCAAGCCAAATTAGCTAAATCAGTTCCAAATTCAATCAACTGAGCAGAGCTCAGTCATCCAAATCTATGTGGTGCTGCCACTGGCAAGAATCTTACCCACAAGACTCTTCAGTTTGGGGCTTCAGATACTCCCAAATCCATGGCAGACATCCTATGTGCAAGCCCCAAGACTGGAGACCTTGAAGTTCAGATGCTCCCTAGTCTCACTTGCCCCTAGCCAAAAGGCCGTAGGAGCAAGCTAGAGGAGCAGTGCCCCATCACCACAAATTGTGTATCCAAGATCCTCCCATTGGGAGGTGGTAGTAGACACATGAGTGCAATGAACAGGTCTCCACTCTCAACTACACCAAGTTATTCAAGGCTAGGAAAAAGGAGATCTCCCCTGCCAGGTAAGAAAACCACCACTGCAATCATCATATTTCCCCTGCCAGGTAAGTAGATATAGCATAAACTAGTCACATCTATACAAGACACTGACTACACAGTAGCTTGCTGCTACTGCACAATAGCATCATGTGGCACAAAGTATGACGTGATGCTACTGCGCAATAGTAACAAGCTACTTTGCAGTCAGTGTCACCAAAAAGCCATTCAGCGATGCTACTGCACAGTAATGCTGGTTCCTGCTCAGTCAGCATCTCATGTATATGTGGCCACTATGTATGATAACAGTCTAAAGCCCAAAGGCACATGATTTACCATATAGTTTATTGGGCTGGACTCCAGCAGAGTCAACAGTATTTCAAGCCATGGTGACCCCACAGCTCAGCATTGCTCAGTATGTGTGCATATTCCACATACCCCCCCAAAGATCCATGCGCTAATTAGCCCCCATTCTTGACTGGAACGAAGTGTTCTTGTCATGAGTCCTTGGATCCTCCAAAAATATATATGCAGATGAGGCATAGGGCAACTTGGTTGCATTCCATCTCAAGGAGGGCAGGGCCACGCTAATCATATGTGCCCAGCCGAAAGAGAGAGGCAACAGAGGGATTCTGGATGAACTGTTTGGGGCCCTGTTCAGTGATGTTTTCCAGGTACTTAAGGCTGGTGAAAAGACAGGAATCATTGGAAATGATTGGTACAGCTTGTGAAGAAATCCCCCTTTTCATCTGCCTCCCTGCTCTGAGTCTGCCCAGCCCTCTCTTTCATACGCTGGCTGCTGGATCCACCTGATCCAGCTGGGTGACTAGGTTGTGAAAATTCCATAAGGAGGGGGCAGTTTGCTCTTCCTTTGTCCCGAGGGTTTTTTTGGCCAAACAATCTGGTGACCTAGTCTCTCTACCTGAGGACTGGTTTGCATCCAATACTGCCTGTTTCTGGTTGGGACTTAGTGATGAAGTCACAAAAGCTTTAAAAGGGGTCACTCCATTTTGAAAGAAATCAATATTTTGGGACACTGAAACAAGCAATCAGCCTCCAGAGATCCATCGGTCTCTGGATGAACATGTGAGTAACTTACCAGAAATTTAGTCAGTAATTTAGAATTAAGTGAACTAAATGCATATCAAAAGTGCTAACAAGCCCATTCTATTTTGCTCAAGTAGGTTTTCTTTCAATTTTCCATTGTTTTGTATTCCTTCCTCACTCTCTCCCTCTTCAATCAATAAAGCTCTCTGTTATAGCATGCCTTACTGTAAATGCTTATGAGGGTAGGACTAACCTTTAAAGCCCCCTTCACTCGGCTAGCTAAGGTGGGCACAGCTTTTTACTTTCCTCCCATACAGGAGGCTACTTGTGAATGTTTTGGGCTAAAACAAGCCCCCCAAAATACCACAGTGGGCTAAGCACCCCCAAGGTCAACAGGGTCTGTGCACTCTGGGCTGCACAGAGCCCTAACAGAGACCATGGCCCAGGTGGTGGCAGCGTTATCCCAGGCTTGCAGGTGTGCTCCAAGAAGGCAGTTGGCCAGACTCAGGCACCCCAAGGGAGACACCCAAAGTGTGGTTTTTGGTTGGGCGCAGTGAGGCAGGTGGCTCAGCACAGGAGCACCCCCTACTGGCCTGCCACACAGCTCAGCTGTGGAAGTCAAAATGTATTCTATGTAGTAGCTCACCATGACTATAAAAAGAGTTGATGTTGAGGGGAACTGCATACAATGGGCACTAC
>NW_017729024.1:111739681-111741828 GCF_001723915.1 Gavialis gangeticus | reverse complement strand
AGCTCAGCTGTGGAAGTCAAAATGTATTCTATGTAGTAGCTCACCATGACTATAAAAAGAGTTGATGTTGAGGGGAACTGCATACAATGGGCACTACTATATATCTTCTTACATATCGGCACTAACGGGATGCACTAATCTATCCTGATCGGATTGAGCAACAGCAATGAGGACAGTGAAGACAATAGCAGCACTGGAACCACCAGTAACAGTGACAATGACACAAACTAAGAGCTTAAAGCTATCAACCAGAGCTAGAATGAAAGAGGCAGTGTAAATGCAACAGGGAAAGGAATACAAATGGGTGCGATAGAGTACCACATTATGGTAATGTGTATGCAGGTGTGAGGTTTGCTTACGGACGTAAGGTTTCAAAAAATGGGTTAAGGGCTTTGAAAAATGGTATGCTAGGTCTATCTATCTATTTATATATAGAGACATATATTTTTACCAAAAATTGATCCTTGTGGTAGGTTCCCATCAGTATGTGCCACATGTTTTATAATCATGCTCAATACTGGCTGTATTCAATCAACTTCATAGTTGGTTTCCATTACTGAGCATATGCTGTTTTTTGGAAGCAGTTTAATGATAGACAATGTATTTAATAAGGATTCCTTGCATGTGACCATAAGGCATGGGGCTTTTTTTCCCCTGTGTTGACTGGGAGTGTGGGGGAGAACCTCATCTTGTTCTCAAATAAATACAGTAAGTACAAAGACCTATCACAGAACATTCATCCTAGTGTTAAATTCAGTTTTCTTAGAGCTAACAAGTTTACTAAACAGTTTCTGTGAAGGTGAATATTAAAAAAGCTGTGCCATTTTTACATATACCAGAAAGAGCAAGCAAACATGTGGAAGTGTGTATGTGTGTATATATGAAAAAAAAAGAAAAAAAAAAACTTTTCTGCCAAAAGGCTGAATTACAGTAGGTCCCCTACTGTGTACTGTACATTCGTAACTAAAACCACACATTTGCTAACAAACAAGAGATGACCTGTTAATCCTACCTTTATTTTTGTCCTTGTTTTGTATAAGAGGTGTCACTTGTACAAAGAGCCATTCCCAAATTATCCAGACCTTATGATGCATTGAAAGCTCTCAGTTGCCAATGTAACTAATGAGAAAGACTAAACATTTTCCAATCAGTCCATATGTTAAATGTAGTTCAACTAAAGATATTTTTACATAGCTCCAGAGGGAACACAATATAAAATAGCTGGCAGCTCTAACTTGAAATTTCCTTTCTGAAAAGTAAAGTTAGCCCTATTTCCACTGGCTCATCATAGCAAAAATAAAACTTGAACAGCTGAGGAGGACAATTTCAGTGTGAAGGAGGGGATTCAAAAAATGGAAACCATTTCAGAAAGAATGATTTCTAAATAAAAATGGGCTAAGTATTTTCAATACCATAACACTGACAAGCCGTAGAAATTTTCATTTTCTAATGCACGTGATATTTAAAATGCAAATTATTGTTTTCATTTTAAATCTAGCAGTAAGTCAGTATTTTGGTTTTGTTGGGGAGTGACAGAAAAGAAAGCTTTAATTTAGACCTACGCAGGATGTGACAAACACACAAGCATGTGTACATCTGCGTGTATGTATTTTTGCTTATAGCTCCCAGTTGCAGCACTGGGAAGTGACCGCCTGTTTTGTATCTCCAGTCTCAGGTATGGTGCAGACAGCCATAATGTGAGTTTTGTCACTTGGCCTTGTCAGTGACTCTAAGCTGACAGTAGATCATTGCCACATGGCCACACCATTCTCTATGGGAGCGAGAGACTTTAACTGTGTCAGCTGCATGGTGCTGCATTAAATATGGCAGTTTTATAAAGCAGACTGCTGTCTACAAGGTAACAGAGTTGAAAGCAGAAATTCTGCACTAATCGGCTTTGAAAAATACCACTTTATGGGTGGACTCCTCCTGTCTAAGGGATGAAGGGCAAAGCAGCTCCACAATAATTGTGTCACACTGTGCAGTAGCAGACACAGTGGTTTTATGATATGGAATAGTACTGGGGTTGGAACTTTGATATGGTAAATTATGGGGAAAATCTTGGATTAGTCACAGTAAAAATGTCAAAAGTAACAGGAATTATAAAGAAAAAAATCAGAAGAAGTCAGATATGTGAGAAGCATATG
>NW_017729024.1:111738037-111739670 GCF_001723915.1 Gavialis gangeticus | reverse complement strand
CTTCCCGATGACACCAGCGCCGCAGTCTTTGGTTGACTAATTGAGATATGCTGAATTTTTTTGCCTGCCTTGGAAACAAAATGTCAATTACTTTGTTGGCAGATAGGATTCTATGTATGATGGTTCCCTAGGCAGATACTTTTCATTCACTTTTCTGAAGAGAAGGTGGCTTTTTTTGATGGAGCCTGTTACAGGGTGCCACTGGCAAGTGACCCCAGCGTTCCATCCCCAGCTGGTTCACACCCTTTTCCCCGCCAAGCCCTGATGTTGAATAATCTGGGGAGGTTGCCTCACCCCAAATGAGCGAGGTTGATCCAAAGCCAGCTGTCACTGCCTTCTTATCCATGTTGTTGCTGCTAGTTGGGTCCAAGCCCCTTTCTGGAGACTCTCTGCCTTGCTGCCTGCAATGTTCTTCCCTAACTTGGCTAACAGTCCTACATATGACCCTTTTGGGACTCAAACCCAGAGCTCCCAGCTGTATAAGCTAATGAATCCCCTCCTCGGCCAGGCCTGTGACCTCTCAGCCTCTGCTATCCTGGCAGGTTCCAGGCTTTGTAACCAGCATTCTTCATCTACTGAGGATCAATTACAGGAGAGTTCATTGTTTCAGCTGTGCCGTGCAGCTTCGTCGTCATTCCCTATAGCCATGTCCAATCCATCACTTGCTAACAAAAGAGATTTTTCTCTTTTTAAAAACCTCATGCCCTCTGGGCCACTAAACCAAGTCCTTAAACATAAACTTTGCCTCACTGGGCCCAAAAGAGAGCAACAGAAAAAAACTCACAGTGCTTACTGCCGCGGAGATCTATGCATCCTGGGATCCATTCCCTGTGGGCCCCAGGGCCCAGCTGGCCAGCTTTCTGGGTTCTTTCCCTGGAGGGCAGTATGTTTTGTCTTCCCTGCCAGATCTCCTTTTTTCCCATTGTTGCAGCCAGGAATCTGCTTTTATAGCCCTGGGCCTTTCTGGTCATCTGACCTTGAGCGCTCAAGCCTACGCAGGAGGTCCTGGTTGGCAGCATGCTGCCCTTGGGAGGGACAGGTCCACAGCTTGCTCTCCCCTTCCGGCTCTATTACTCCTTGCTTCAAAGGGGTCTAACCCTATGGTCCTGTCCTGTGTCCTCTCCCCAGTAACAGGAGCAAACTATTAAGTAATAAAATGGGATCCCGGATTAGTGTTAAAGGATTCACACAACACCTCATTCAATAAATGACAAAAAGACTTTATTTATGACAAATATTCAAGGTTAAATGAGCCCAAACCAAAGCAAAGTCCAGAATTTAGCTATAAGGTGATAATTTCTCACCAAATAGGTGACAGAGAGATGGTCTGTTTCTTGTTCAGCTTCTTGAGACAGTGCAGCAGCAGTTCATGCCAGAAAGAGATTTCTCGTTCTTGAAGTGTGCCCTGTTAGGTCTTTCACTCCTCTCTTATACCTTTTAGCTTAGCATCCTCAAAGCATTCTTGTAGTTGTGCAAATCAAGAAAAAGTCCCAAGCACTATTTGACAGGAAAATAACTGATTAACAACCAGGAAAAACACAAGGTTTTTGAGGGGTGTCCTTGGAAGATCAAGAGAACCACTAGGCAAAACAAAAGTAAATCAGGAGGAAACAGAAAAACAAAAGTAAATCAA
>NW_017729024.1:111728282-111733037 GCF_001723915.1 Gavialis gangeticus | reverse complement strand
AATTATAAAGAAAAAAATCAGAAGAAGTCAGATATGTGAGAAGCATATGAGGCCAAACTACAAGTTTAGACCACCTAAGGTTGATAATTAAATTATCTATACAACACAATCTTTACTACACTATACTGATGAATAGAAGGCAAAGTCCCTGCCTTGGGGAATTTACATTCCAAGACACCAGTCTCACAGTAAGTCTCCATGAAGCCATAAGAACTAACAGGAAGGAACTTTACATTGAGATCTATATGACCCTTATCAATTTCAGTCTTCAAACTTAACTGCTGATTTCTGATAAATTTCAGTGGTGCAAAAGGGACAGAAAAGTGGCTTGAAATGGCTACACAGGAATTCTCTTTTGATTGGATAGTGTTGACCATTGTAGATTTGGGGAATCAAGGGCATCTTTGGACAGCCCCTGCTCACATAGAAAATGAGTCCTTTAATGAACTGAATGTAGAAGCAAACTTTATTAGAGTTTCCAATTATTAATACTGCTAGTCAATAAAGAATAATACAATACATATTTAGATACCCGTTTATGATCCAAGCAGAAATAAGCTGTCTTAGAATTTAGAATCTCTACATCTTAAAATCTTAGGAACTGCTCACAGGTGGCCAACCCATTAGGGAAATTTAACTCAAATTCAGACACTAAGAGGTGTTGGGATGTTCATTACAGATGGGAGCTTCAGCAAAGAATGCCAAAAGAACTAATCACAAAACATGTATCCCCTTTTTATCCTCTTCCTCAAACAAAAGCATAGGACATTACTTAATAGAAGATTTGGCAAATATGGTCAGAAAGGAGATGCCCCTTTTTCATTGTGTTGGTCAGCTAAAATGTGCTGCCCTGAACCCTTGATCAAACTTTGCTATCCCCAGAGGGCCTAATCTTTTCAAAAAGTTTCTCTCGCTTGTGACTCAGTCCTCTTTACACTACTTCCCTTAATCTCACTTTTGGTAATGTGGCCTAATTTAAATTTAATACAGCTAAAAGCTTAGTAAAGCTACTACAGCACAAGGTAAATTCTACAGGATTTTAGGTCAAACATAAAGGTCAACAATATGCATAAGAAAGGACAGGTTGATGTCTTAGAAACTGTTTCAGAGGCATGAGCTTTCATAGGCTTTTATAGTAGAATCTGACAAAGTAGGCTGTCACCTACCAAAGCTCATGCCTCTCTGAAACAGTTAATCTCTAAAGGCGCTTATATACATGACGGGTTGAGTCCTTCAGGGTTGCATTCTAGGACTTCAGGGTTCCGTTCTATGGCCCCTAAATTGAAATGGTAGGTTTTATTGTTCCCCCACTACATACACGTCATCACTCTTAAATCTCATTAAGTGCTCAGTGTGCTATTCACAGTAATTTACTGCAGGGGGCGTTGCATAACAATCCACCCCGTTGATCTCTTTGTATTAAATTACCGCAGGGGGCACCTATAGTTAACAGCATGCTATATGCAGATGACTGAAAGTGGTGCAATTTCATTACTTTAAATAATTTAAGTGTCATTTCATCAATTTGATTAATTTTTACACATATGTTTACACAGTTTTATTTTATTGAACTTTTCATCAATATTTTTTAACATTTTTATTTATTCTTTTCATTCCTATCCTTATTTTTATTCCCCTATTCCTATGCCATCAAGTAAACTTTATTTCATGTGTAAATCCGCTTGTTTGTTTTTGTTATTTCACTCAGACAACCACTTCTACAAACAGGGTGCTGACATTCTCCTATTGCTTATAATATACACACAAATCTTCACCCCATGAATGTCTTATATGTCTTTTCCCATGCATATGGGAGCGTTGTGCTAACTGGAACTCTGATAATGCACTCTCTGCATTATCTCACAGGGGGTCCCAATCCCAATCCTGGAAGACGCCTGGAACCCTCCCCCCTGCACCATGGGCGGTCATTTATTTACTTATTCAGCCCAGGTTGCATTGCCTGTAATGATCATCACTTTAGGGATCCCTCCAGCACACAGAGGAGCAAGCAGCCACTCGCCCACTGCTTCCAGAGACCTATGGGGTTCCCACACAAGAGCTGCCCCAGCCTCAGACCAGGATTTAGTGGTGAGCGCCTTTGTTCTCCTCTAATAAACAAACAAACAAATATCCAGTTCCTTAACATGGGGCAGGGGGGGAGGGTGAAATTCCTTTGGTGGAAGGGGAGCCCTCAGGGAAGGAGTGGGACCATGCACAGAGGGGACAGCCTCAGGAGTGCCCTGAGGAGCAGCACCTCCCCTCCCTTCCCCCGGCATTCCCTCACTCTGTCCTGGCCAAACCCTGCAATGGAGTGTTAGCTTGGGGGGGGGGACACTTCCAAACTTTGAAACTTTTCCTGCTTATAGCAGAAGTGATGCTCTTCTGTGTGTATTGGGTACTGAGTTAATGTGATCAGCAGTAGGTTATGCATTTTAATGTCCTTGCTGCATTTCACCCCCCCTACACACAAAGGAAAACCTTTATTATTCAGCCCTTTCTGACTCCTCCCCCCCAGTCATCACAGCCTGCTTCCCCCTCACCCCGCCCCCACCAGAGACAATGTACTTAAAAGACAGACAGAAGTGTTGCAACATATTTTTTAATTTTAGTTATAGAAATACTCAACGGTAACTGCTGAACATTTTAGCATTCAGCACTGAGCAATCGGTGGCCTACACAGCAGCCTCACCATCTGCAGCAGCCAAAATGTGTATGGCCAGGCAATTCCACATAATGGCTCCCTGACCAGCATTTTCATGCTGATCTTAGGGGGGCACTGAGCCCTTCCTGCCCATGTCTCTGTCTGGCCACTGCTTCCCTCACTTCCTCAGGCCAGGAGTCACTGAAAACCTCCCCACTGGTCTTGCAAATATTGTGGAGCATGAAGGCTGCCACAATGAATGCTGTAATGTTTTCTGGCTCCACTTAAGTCTGTAGCTCAGTGACCTCCACCATGCTTTTACATTCAACAGCCATCCAGCATTTGCTATGATAAGCAGGGGAATGACAACGCTCCAGATCACTGCATCAGAGACCCCAGGAGCATATCGTCCTTTCTCCATCATGCCAGGCAGCGATGAGTTTTGAAAGACATAAGCATCATGAGCGCTGCCTGCCCAGCCTGTATAAATGTTAGTGAAGCATCCTCAGTGATCATCTATAGCCTGGAGGATCAGCAAGGAAAATCCCTTCCTGTTGCTAAATGACCAGCTCCCCTGGGATGGGGATAGGACCAGGATGAGTTCAATGCACTCATGCAGTCAGGGAACCCCATGGCCTTGAAGCCTTCAACAATTTCCCTAGGGTTATGGAGGCAGATGAAGCCATTTGCCACAACATTCTGCAGCAGCCAGCATACCTCACATACCACCAATCCAGCCATGCAGCAGCTATGCCAAACTGGTTCCCAATGAAGCAGAGGTTGGTACGGGTGGCCAGTTTCATGATGGCCATAACCACTCTTTTCTGGTGTGATGGGGTGACTCATAACCATATCCTGGTGCTCAATGTGCAGCAACAGCAGTGCAACATGTGCAAAAATGTGTCCCTACTCATGTGGAAGCTCTTGAGCCACTGCTGATCATCCCAAGTCGACAGAATGATGTATTCCTACCCTGATCTGCCCAGGGCTGCAGATAATAGCACTTAGCAAAACAATGACTAGATCTGCCACAAAGTTTCACCCCAGCAGCTATGCACCCAGCATAAGCCAGGGAAGAAAGGTGGGTGTGAGGACCCCACACACTTTTTGAATATGTCCCATTAGCACATCAAGAACTGTGCCAGACATTGAGGCACCATCACCAACAAGTAAAATCACAGTCACAAATGTCCAAAATCTCCCTACACCTGGTTTTTGATGTCATGCACTCAGTGGGGGAAAAAGCAGGCACTGAGCAGAACACAAAAATTGCAGAACCCCATATTAAGGGTTGGTGAATAGGAAGATCAGCATTAACAGCCTGCTCTTTACATGTCAAGTCCTACGCATCCCAGGTTCCTGTAACCGCTCCTCCTGTAAAAACTTGGGGTGTCCGCTGACCCCATAAAACCCATCAACCAATCAGGGCTGTGATAATAGCACTTCCCATACTCTTTTTTAATAGGTCACATCAGCACTGCTCCTCTTGTAAGAATTTGGGGTTTTAGGGCTTGTGGATTCCCCCTGAAATCTGTCAAGCACTCAGTGGAAAAAAGGGAGGCACTGAGCAGAAGACTGATTAATGAACACAAATTCCTGCCCCCCCCCCTTCAAACCAAATAGACCCCCAGGAGCACAGCTGAGCACCTGATAACTCAGAGAGTGTTGCCGGGGGGAGACGGGGGTGGGGAGCGGGGTGCTTGAAGGACCAGCAGTTCCTTTCAACCTGCATCAAGCTGAGAGGCAAAGGATTTTGGATGTGTGCAGAAGCAAGCCATTAAGAACTATGCTTCTGGACAATGGAGGATCTGGGACACAATTTGAGCAGGCTCTGGATTTCAAAGGTGTTCTGTTAGGAAAGGTAATGTGAGCAGATTTGCTTGAGTGCCAGTACTGACAGATTTCACACCTGCAGAGGTATGCATATGTGGAAAGTCAGACCTGCACAAAAAGATTCTACACATCTATTTAACTTCTCTCAGCCAGGGGAAGAAAGCATCTCAATCCTGGGGAAACTCTTTGAGAAGATCATCAAGGAGCACATTTGTGATGGGCCCGCATCAGAAATGATGCTCAGGGGCAATCAGCATGGATTCATTAGGGGGAGATCATGT
>NW_017729024.1:111720034-111727428 GCF_001723915.1 Gavialis gangeticus | reverse complement strand
GCTGGATGCCTACCTGGCTGGACTCATTTGAGTCCCGCTTCTTGTTTTGGGGTTTTGTTGTTCTCTTGCCCTGGCGGGGGGTCAGGCTAGAAGATCTACTAGGTCCCTTCCGACCCTAAATCTCATGACTCTGGTCAGAGCATAGCGACCCTTCTCTCAGTGACTCATTTTGGTCCCAAAAATATACTCAGTGGAGGTGTCAAAGAACAAGTCATGCCTGCTGGGCTTGGAGCAGCAGCCAGAAACATCTGTTGGAGCTAGGGCAGAAAAAAGGCAGGTGTTGAACATAAGGCTGAATGGATGAACCCCAAACCATAAGGGCAGCTAGCCACCCCACCCAGCTGAAAGCATCCTCTACACCAAAACCAGTGCCCCCACAAGGGAGTGACCCCACCACCAACAGGAACCACCACCCAAGGGAACTTTGGGGACCCATTGAACTCCTATTAGGTATTAAATGGTCAGAGCAGAACGCACCCAACTTGGCCAGCCTTCACCCACCCTGTTGCAATTTTTTTCAGCAGGCAGGGTCATGATCAGGTTCACAGAACTCCACTGGCCAGGTTTACGTATAAATCGGCAAGCTAATTAATGGTATTAGGGAGATAATTATGTGGCAGCCAGCCAAAAAGGGACATTTTAGAGTTCCAGGATGGAGGAAGGGGCACACAGTTTTCTCACAGTTGCTGGCGGGTAAAATCTGGGGATTTTTGCTGGGCACGCAAGAGCTAGGTTCTGTGACTGTTGCAAGTAGCATCACCACTGTGGTGCTACCTGTCTGCACCAGTGGCAACTTTTTCTATCTTATGGGCATGCTTTTTCTGGATCTGTTTTAGCCCTGCTACATCCTTTAGCCCTGTGTATGCCATGGTACAGTAGCAGGCTGACCAGTGATCCATGTGTCAAGACAAGAGGTGCACAGATACATTGGTCTCATATCAGATCGAAACCAATATAAAGAAAATTGACTGTATCAGAAATCTGCTTAATATGGCTGATCACTTGGCCGATAAACGGCCCTTGCATGTGTGCAGCCACAGCGCAACATGTAGGTGAGAAGGAGCACAGCCAGGCAGCTTGGAGAGCTGCATGAAGCTGGTAAGTCTGCTGTGGACAAAGGGAAAGGGGGAGAAAAGGGGCATGAAGGGCAGATCACACCAAAATCAAGGCTAGTACCCTAGCCTTGATTTTGGTGCCTGCACACTAAAATCAAGGCTAGTATCCTAAGACCGGGTTCCCGCTTACTGCTTTTAACTGGAAATAAAACCACACTCAGCAACCTACATGAAGTGGGCAATCTGTTATTAATTCCATGCAATAACCCCAAACCCTGAACTAAGGGAACAGGATTTTTCTTTCATCAGCACAGGTCTTTTTTATTCCATTGAGTGGTTTTGCAATACCACTCCCAGCATTAACCCCAAGTTAGGTGCCCAGCATTCATTAGCATGCTTCACTGTGCAGTATTTCTTTAATAGTGCTGAGGGGGGTCAGGGTACACCATGTACTGCATTATCTCCAATAATGGAGAAGGGAGCATATCCAACACGCACTGATTGAGCTCCAAAAGAACCCAGGATCACCCCAATCTGCAACCCCACAACACACCCTGAGGCCCTTTGGACACCCACCACACCAAGTGAAATGGGAAATGACAACAACAGATCAGTGTCTTTGAATCCTTTATTTATTAAAATAATAATACAGTCAGCAAAAGATTGATTCATTTTGGGCTCTGCAGCTACACCTAGTGTCCTAAAACATTTATTACATACACATGCCTGCAAATTGTAGCAACACTTGGTAGACAAAGAGGCTCACTACATGTCATTTAGTGACTTCCCATGTAAACATGACTGGTTAATGGCCTCATCATTCCAAGTTGTGTCATTGCAAACTAAACTACATTGGGATGGGGATTTGTTTGTGATGATGCAAACTTATTTAAATCACCAAAAACTCAAATATGTGTACAGTGTGATGCCATTAAGCCACATAAAAGGGAAATTTTTGTCATGTGTACATTGTCTTGGCATCACGTGTACAAGCACCCCAAGGTGTGGACCTACATTCTGTCCAACCCCAGACAAACACAGTTAACCACATCTCTTTGCATAGGAAAAAAAAAAATCACGCTGACTTAAAGGCATCCAATTATTATTAGCCTGTTAACTCTTAATGTCTCTTTATCACCAGCTCCTGACATGATAAGGCGGGGAGGGGGAGGGGGGGGCAAAGCAAACTGCACTCTGAAGTTCTCAAGTTGATAGAGAAATGGTCTTAAGTTTAATTCAGAGCAGTCTCAAGACTGTTCTCATTTCTACCACAAGTGAAACTATACATCACAGACAAAGTACTGAAAAACCACAGACAAAATAGTAAAAAAAGATCTATGCCTAGAGTAATACTCAGACCCTACACTAAATGCAAGATGTAAAGCTCCTCTGGGCAGAGAAATGGTCAGCAACTGAGGAGCCTGTGCCTCAGTTTGCACTATTGGAGGAACACACTGTATCCTGGGCAAGGAACAGCCATATGCATTACAGTGTAGCTACAACTATGAGCTACGCTTTTCTTTGGAGGGGTTTTTTCTGTCCTCCATATCATGACAGCTCCTAGTAGGATTTAAAGATAATAAGCAGCAATAGTATTACTATCGGAAGAGATGGAAAAAGCAGCTGGAGAGGCAGCTGCAGTTAATAGTCTGAATTAGCTCTAAAGACACTACTGAACAGCATTTTCTTCCCTCCCTGTCTATAGTGTACATCTTCAAAAAGAGGGCTAAGTAGAAGATCTGACCCTAAGTGAGAATCCCATGGTTTATGAAACATATCCAGGTGCTGCTGAAACCTGTATGCTAGACTGAGTGGCAGCATGATTAATTTAATATCCATTCTTTTAAGGTGACTGGAATTAAATCCACTCAAACATAAGAACGGTCCCCCCCATTAAACTCATCTTAATCCTCTGAGTTTTAACATGATCTTATTATGTGAGTCATGTCAATATAGGCAAACAAGGGACTGACATACACAACTTTGAGGCCCATTTACCATATTCCTTTCTTTCAGAGGTATTTATTTCCTTGCTAAAAATCTGTCCTTCATAGAAAAAAATATTCAACCACAAGAAAGTGTTTGGGCCTTGTAAAACTAGCTTTTGAACTAAAAAGTTAGTAGAGGAACACTTGGTAAATGAGTTACTCAGTGGATATGGATGAGCCATGTCCTAGTAGATTAAAGATGTATTGATTATTAAATAGTCCTTCATGTTAAGACATTAGTGCAAATGAGCTAACTACGCACTACATTTATCAGTGTGGACTGGATATCAGCAGTGTCTCTATGGAAACTACCTAAAGGAAGCTGGTGGGTTATACTTGTTGTGGAAAAAAGGGAATAGGGAATTTATGCCTGAAAAAGTGGGGAGATTTCCTCCCTTACTATTCCCATCAAAAACTAAAGGAATTTATCTCTTTATTCCAGCTTAAGGAAGCATGAAGTATTCAACCATAAACATTAAAAAATCTTGGGAATATCTACCTCCCCACTGCAATCATGAGAATTTTAGAAGTAACACATTAAAGGTTCTTAGTTACCAGTTGTTGAGCCTTTAGGGCTCATATTCCCCAGCTTTCCTCCACACCCATAGGGACCAGAAACTTACTTCCTTTTAAATGAAAGTAAATTTCTTGCAAAATTAAATGACTACAGAAGCTGAGGCTTTAAAGGGAAAACCCTATATTGTGTGTCTTTCAATAATATCTTGAGACTTGGCAGAAAAACAGCTAACTACCTTGGGAAGAGAATCAGACAGCCTTCCCTTACCTACCCTTTGTCTCAATGATAGACATAGTGCTGTTTCTTCTGTATAGAGATCCTGCTCACATCATCTCTGTTGGAAGGCACACACCAGCTCACACATGGCATAAATTGTTCATTCCATGGTTTGCTCTGTTTGCAAAGCTGTTTTGCTTAACTGCATTTAATCTTATTAAAGCTCTGATTATTTGTCTTTAGAAGCTTCTTCCTGAGTGTGCAGCAGCTCCCTCAGGCATTGCTCTGGGAGCTCTCCCACCCTTGTGCTTAGCCCTGACCTGAAGCAAGTTCAGACAAGGCCATGAGTTTCCTTCTGCCTCTTCATCTAAAAAGCATATTTTTCCCTTTATTTGCCCTCAGATATCTTTTCCCCTAGCAGACAAACAAGGAACTGACAAGCCTCTCTTCCCAAGACTTAAGCTAGGGATGCTGAACTCCAGGCCTGTAGGCCAGATGTGGCCTATGGAGCTGTATCATCTGGACCACAGTGCTCCCCAAGGGTTTAGAAATTTGGCAGTGTGGAAGTGATTGCAGCATTAACTGCTCTTCTCCTACTGCCAAATTTCCAGACCCATGGGGAGCCCTGGGGGTTGAAGGCAGCTATGGCATCCCCTAATGGCCACCCTAATCCTTCTTTCACTCCACCTTCTCAGTGTACTCCCTCACTATGGTGCTTGCCATGCTTTGATCTATATAAACAAGGAGGATGCCTTTGGAGTCCTGGAGGGCTCCTGGATGTCCCTAACTGACCAATCTGGATGCTTGGACCCTATTTCTCTCTCTCTGAAAACAATCTGATGCCACCACAGTTCTTCAACCAGATAGCACCTGCCCTGTCCTCTAGGCAACCCCCATGGCCCTACTGGCCCTATCTATGTCTCAGAGCAGTAAATCAGGGCCTCCAGTCACCCCTATAGCCATGCCCATGCCTTGTAGATCTCATTCAGCCCTCTTTCATTGGATCTACTGGTTCAGTATTAATTTCCAGTCACTCAGGTCCCTGACCAGTCTCTAAAAGTTTCAACCTGCTTGGCCTCCTTGACCTCTCTCTGGCAGCTTCAGCCCATTCTTTCACTGGGCTCCATAATCCAGTCTTCTCTATGTCTGGGTCCCCTGACCCTCTTTACAGAGCAACCCATTCACTGCCCCTGCACAACTTGCCTTTGGCCTATACAACCTCCAGAGTCCTAGACCTTAGGAGGGGTTTTACCCTGACCTCAGCCCCCAATAATGGGGAGTGGTTCCCAGCTACCCCACTCATGGTCTCCACCACCCCTGTAGTCCCAGCCTGATCCTCCAGTCCATTACAGTCCACAGTAGCCAAACCCCCAGCCTTTCTCAATTACTCCCTGGAGTCCACTCCTTCCAGTCACATGCCACTGTCCAATCCTAAGTGTGACCCATCCACACAACGAACAGCCTACTGTTGTCAACTACATTTGGCTCAGCTGCAGCCCTTCCTCCCTGCATTGAGCTCTGATCTGTTTACCTATTGCCTGGCTAGTTCCAAAGTTGTCATACGTAGCTCCATAATCCTCCTCTGTACTTCCTTCTGGCTACTTCTTTAGATGCAGCTGGCCCTGGCTCAGCTGCCTGCAACACAACAGGACTTGAGGCTGTTTCCCCTCTTAAGTAACAGAGGCTCTGTCCCCCTCTTACAGTAAGATAGTGTAGCCCTACATGCCAGATTGCTCTGGCACAAAACCAGATCTGGTAGGCTGGTGGCACACAGCTGGATTCAGCTGACGTAGAGCCAGGCTGGAGCGGTGAGCCATGAAGCCAGATCAGGACAGGACATGGCTGAATCAGGGCAGCAAGTAGCACAAGGCTGGATCAGAGTAGTTCAGGATTAGCCCACAGACTGCCCCATGCTGCTCATCTGGCCTTGAGGGCCAGAAGGTTTTGTGCCACTGCCTTAAGTTAATGCTGTTCGGTTTGCAGAATTACAGACAATTTTCCAAATATACCTTGCACTCAAGTTTGCCACCCTTATGAATTTCCATGGAGTCACAGTGCTATGCAATAAATACAAATGGAAGGAAGCAGGCACACACACAAGATGAAAGTCTTCAGTGATGGACAGGGTAGAGTTATTACACATGAGCTGGGAATTCCCACCCTCCTTTGCATTTCCAAACAACAGACCAGAAAGGCAATGAAGCGAACTCCAAGGCAGAGAGAATGTGGCCTAGAACAAAAAATAATCTCTGAATATTTAGTAGTTCAGACTCATACTGAATAGTTCACATACGTTATTCACATTGTCCAGTCTGTTTTGGTGTAAAAAAATTAATGGTATAAGTCTGGGTAAAAAAAGCTGAGAGAGTTCCATTCTTTCTGGTTAAAGCAGGACCACTACATACAACATTGCCCTCTGTCAAGTATTTCTGCTTCCAGTTTTGGCTAAAACCTATGAAAATGTTCCCAGCCAGTTTGATGGTCTCTTCAAATGGTTCCTCTGCCCAAAAGGCCAGAGGAGAAAGAGGAAAGTCATGTTGGGAAAGATATTCTGTAATATCAGGGATAGGTGGTTTTGAAGGATCCATGCTCAGTGCTTTCTATTCATAAGGCTAAATTAAGAGGGCTTTATTCCAACTGCTCTCTCATTAGTGGAAGTAAATGTGAGCAAGGATTGAAAAAAATGGAACAGGGATCCCAAAAAATTGCTAATGCCTTCTAAGACACTTAAGGATAAAAGGCGTTGGCACTGAAAAGATAGAATGAAGCAGAAGTAGAAATAAGAAGTGAGATGAAAATGGAAGAAGCTTAGGGAGGTGAAACATATATAATAAAACATGGGAAAAAGATTCACAGAAAAAAGAAATGGGGGCTTCCCTCCCTCCCTTCCCCAAACCTTCATTCTAAATTCAACTGTTCTTTTGAATGAAAAGCACACTCGGACGATGTATTACTGCTAAGTTGTTTATCATGTTCACTATGAATAAAAAAAAAAAGTTTGGAAACCTGCTCCAGTCCCTAGAGTTGTCTTCCACAGTCTATTCCAGGATGCTCTGGAATGCTGGCAGACCCTGGAAAACAGCAACATGAAGGGAAATTTCTGGCATTCCCAGAAGAATTGCAGTATTTTCTCTCTTGAGAAGCTGTTCAAGAACATGCTGTGTTATAAAAGCAACTCCAAAAGTGCTGTAGAACTGCAGTATTAATTTTTAGAGGCTCTTTTGAGTCACAGAACTCCACATTGGAATTTCAAGACTGAAGATAATTGCTACAGCTAAAATGCATATAAAAGAATCCCTACTGGCAGTCGTAAATGAAACTGTTCTTGTAAATTACTGACCAAACTCTATGCAAGTATGCCTGAAAATATAAAACTTAATGGAAGAGTCCAAAATAACACCACACTGGATGAAATAGGAAAGGAATATACATGTTTGTGTTTAAGAAAACAAATACTGACACTGTCATCTCATTACTCTGATCCTAAATAAAGGATATTGAGACTCCTGAAAGAAGAGGGAAAGCTGGGATGTCAGGCTTTTCAAGTGGTAACAAAAAGTTGGAGTGCACTTTGGATCGCCATTGTTTAAAAAAAAAAAAAAAAAAAAAAAAAAAAAA
>NW_017729024.1:111685633-111719947 GCF_001723915.1 Gavialis gangeticus | reverse complement strand
TTTTTAAAAAAAAAAAAAAAAAAAAAAAAAAGAATCAAAACATTGTTTAATGCACACAGAATTAGGGCAGAAAACTGGACACAGCTAAGTTCCCTGCTGATGTACTGCAAGGGCAACCCAAATCTAGAAGAGAGGAATTAGCCCACTGGTGTTCAGAAGTGCTGCACAGAGTTGCCAGAGGGACAGGTACAATTCAGCTGTTACAACAGCTCACAGTATATTCTTGGACAACCAGCCTTTTCATGTTGTTTAGTCCTGGATCCAGAGATAAGTTTGGGCCCTGGGCAGAGCCCCTGATTTAACTCAGCCAGGGGAGTGAGAGGCATTGCCTTCCCCTTCCCCCAGCCCACCACTGAATTCAGCAGCAAGAAAAAGAGAAAACAAGAAGAGTTGGTGCTCAGCCCATGCAGTCTGGAGCTGTGTGGAAGCAAGGGCTATGGCCAGAGCCTGCTCCCACTGTGTGGTGAGCTCAGAGCTCACAGCACATGCAGAGCTCCAGCAGAAGCTGCACATCAGATCATAGCACTGGGGACGAGGTCACTGCACATGCTTCAGACAACTGGAAGCAGGGTGTGCCCACGCACCCCTCTTGCTGCCATCCAGGATCCACCCATAGGGACCATTATCCTGACAGGAATTGGATCTTCCTTTTCAAATTCAGGGTTTAGTGCAGGTGGCCACTTGACTAATATATAATTTCCTTTTGACAGAATGTCTTCCAATGATGGCCCAAGAAAGAGATCTGAAAGTTTCAGGCACTTACAGCCTTGAGCCCATAAAACAGAGCCAGAATATTTGAAAATAGCCTCACTTAAGATTTCTGCTACGTCCAGTTTCTAACCAGACTTGAAACACTAGGGACCATATTTTCTTAATTATTTTGACATCTAATCTCAGGGGAAGCCAGGAGTTACAGGAGGGGATGATGGAATAATTGTGAAACTGGAAAATTTTAAAAGCTACCAGCTACTAAGCTATATCAAAACTACACACACACACACACCTTTTTAAAATGCTCAGAGGTGCCTTTGTAAAACTAACTTCTGGGATGCTTTGCTCTTTAGACTGAAGACAGATTTTGTCCCAGATTACTTCATATTTACATTTACAGAATTGGTATTTATTTCCACTCTTCTTTACAATGAAATGTTCTTTATTGCCTAATATGTTTGGTTCCTGTTAAACCCAAAGTTCAGTTCAGAAGAAGAGTTTTTCTATCCAGTACAGAGATAAGAAACAGGCAGAAGGAGCACAGCCAAACTTCCCCAGAGACCACTGCTGGCTAAATAGTGGGTTTAATTTAGAAGAGATCTTTCTTGAAATCCTTTCCTCTCAATTCTGCAACACCAGTCTACATCACTTTAGGAGTGAAGAGAAGTTCTGTAACTATAGCAATGTTAATATTTTATAAATACACACCTCTAACAAGAATATTAGAAGTGGGTTAAAATTGGATGTTTAAAAGAATCCTATAAACAGAACTTCTTCATTCTCTAATTAATGTAGAAAAAAACTTTTTTGGTTCAAAGTTCACCAATTTTATTGTAGATTTCTTGAGATGTACTTCTCCTCCCTCCTCTCTTCCTCCTCCCCTTCCACCAAAAAACTGGTGAAAACAGACAGCCATCTTTTCCTTTGCTTTTCTGTCATCTGGTAGGAGGGGCCTATTATAGAAGAACAATCAGAACCAGCCTGTGTTCAAGCCAAGTAAAATTGAAGGCAGAAGGCAATGCTGTGTTGTGCCATGGTATTACATCAGACCAGAAAAGCCTCCAAGTATCTATTTCCAGTGCTGAGATGAGAGTAGACTAGGATTTTTCTTCATTAAGCCAGCTCTCTTTTATTCACATTCACTGTATTCCTGGAAAACTAGCTGAAATGTCTGTGGGATGGTGCTCTAAAGACTCATATTGGGATATCACATCACCTCACAGGATGGGTTCTGACTCACTAGAATCTGTGAATTCTCTAAGGATTTATTCATTCCTAGTAACTATTCATGAGAAACAGCATTTACTTTATACTATATGGGTCAAAACCAGAAGCACGGTGCACAGCCTGGGGAATGTGCTGTGCTTTGGATCTCTCTGCATGGTGGTAAGGGAAATCAGGTGCTGCATGCTCCATTTCTTGCAGAAATGTGTTCAGAATAATGGCTTAATTCCAAGCAAGCCCATGCCTGCCCGATTCTTCCAATATAAATCAAGCAGGAACAAGCATATCTCCTATGTGAGGACTGTAAGTTTTCCAAGTCTCTGTATGCAATATATAAACTATTGCTCACCATCAGTTGATTTCACCAACACTACGAAGTGGCATCAAGCCTCTAGTTCTTCTACCAGATGTTATTTATTTGTTCATAGCAGGTTAAGTTGTGAAGATGCACACTCAATGCTGCTTTTGCTATCACACAACAAGAGCCCTGGCCTAGCAGCCCAGTAGGTTAATGCAGTTAAGGCACACCAGTTTCTGTAGCTAATGGTACACAAGGGAGTGGCGTGACTGGCATCACATCTGCCCTCCTTTGACTTCCCAGCCCAAGTGGCCAAGTACCCATGTAAAGGCAGGGTGACTGCAGGCATCCTCCAGACTCTGCCACCCTCAGTCAGACATAATCCCCTCAAAGACAGAAGTATGACAGGATTCTGCAGCAGTTTTATTGAAGGATAAAGCAGAGACAAAACTAGTTTCTATTTCTATTTCTTTCGCCATGCTTTCCAATGAGTGGTTCAAGCCTCAAACTCAACCTTTCCCAAAGTGTTTAGTATGTTACCCCCTCAACCTCAGGCCCAACACTGATACCAGCTTTCTGAATACACATATCCCTCCCACCAATGTACTTGTATTACATTACATTACATACCTTCCCTCCTGGATGAAATATTTTCCCTGCACTGATTCATGAAGCTCCTGTGCTTCCATCCTCCCAATTTCTTTTTACACTAACCTAATATCATGGAGCAAAACAATGAACCAGATCATGAGTATATCAACAAAGTATTATGAACTAAAGAGGGAGCAGGAATTTATTGTGCATCAGCTGCTCCTTGGTATCTGCCCACATACATATTCTTACCCTACAGTAAATGAAAAGAAACTCCTAGTTATTTACCTCTTACTGAAAGGGGGCTAAGCTAGTACAAGTTACAGGAGTAAGAACAGCTGTCAGATGGAAAGTCCCTGTCCCCATCTAGCCTGCACCCTCAGCCATCTTCTGATGACTAGAATAGTCTGGGATAGTTAAGGCACCATGTCTCCTTGTGCTCTTGTACCCACACCTGGCACAAAGTAGCTCCAGTTTCCTGCACACCATGGTGTAAACAAACAAGAGGAGGCCCAATTCTACTTTCCACGTCAGCCAACAAAAAAATGTATGATCAGTCTACATAACCTTAGTCATTTTAACCGATTTCTAGGCAGGAGGATTTTGAACTAGGGATAAGGTCAGTCTCCTTTTCAATGAAAAATCATTGCATTCAACTTGTGTTTTAGAGGGAAAAAGACTTCAAAAAAGAACTACACAGATCCTAATTCAAAGATGGTAGGTTGGAGTCATCTGCCTTCCTATTTGGTTTTGCCAGTGACCATCTTACAGTATATATACTGAAAAACAGCATTTACCAGTGTGATTCTACACATCCAACCCCCCTAAGAGGAGGCTGGAACACGAAAGGAAACATCGCTAGACTGGAACCTGAGAGCAACTAAGACCTATTCCCAGCTGTGCCACTGACCCTCCCGAGTTAGACTGGGTAAATCTCTTTGCCTCTCTGTATCTCAGTTTCCCTGCCGTAAAATGGGGATAATGCCAATTACTGCCTTTGTAAAGTACTTGGGAGATCTGCTGATAAAAGCACTATAAGAGGGATATTATTAGGTCAAAAGTAGGAGCTATTTACATTAATATTGGCAAACATTGCCAGTTTCAAAGGTTTCTAGTGTTTACAAGTACAACCTTCAAAACAGTTTTATCTTTCACCATTATTGACAGCATATTTAAGATGTCTCATTTGACAACATCAGTCATTTTCATAATTTCCTCTAACATAATCTCTCTCTCATTGTTTGCAAGACTCCTTCCTTTCACACAACTACAGGGAGCAAAAAATATTTTTTAAAACAACCAAGAAAAATGTGAGATAAAACTTCAGCAACTGACAGAAGAACTTGGGTTCAATACCTGAACCCACATTTAACTTGACTTGTTCCAAGATGACAAAGTCCTTTTTAAAGGCTCCCACAAGGGCACAGTTGAAAAGGTTTGGCAGTTCAACTAGGCAGGCACACATGCATCAAGGTATACAAATCTGGAGCTGCTAAGCTGCACAGGAGCTTTTGCATTTACTTAAGCAGGGTCAAAGGTTCACCCTGGATATTTTTCTGAATTTAGGTCTTCAGATTTCTCAGTCATAAGATCCTTTATGACATTTCTTGTTCTCCCACTCCCACCCTTTTCATCCCTCCAAGAAGCAAATAGTGATTCATCACACAAGTGAGAAAGAGAGCTATTTGTTTCAAGCTTCCAGAAAAGATCCAACCAAGCAGAGTGAAGGGACAGCTTGATAATCTGATCGGGTTCAGCCATTCTTAGAAGCAGATTTCTTGTTCCTCAGTTCCCAGACATGATTATCAGTGACACTTGCTAAATATCATCAAAGGTACCAAATCTATTGTACTGAAAGTGATACCCTAGTTAGGCAGCTAAAGATAACAGGTCATTACTTTAACATGCTGAGTTTATTAAAGCAGAAGCAAAATGACTATAATGCTTTATTGTGGCATACCAGGAAAAGAAACATGGCTGGCAGAGAAACTCTAATGCCCCACCCCCAATTCTCCTGAGATGAATCCTACTGATCAGCAGTCAAATCCAATATACTGTCATGGTTTCTGAAATCCCTTTGAAATCAAAGGTGCTGCTTACAGAATGTAAGCTAATACTAGCATGGCAGAAGGATGTCACCTCTAACATTAGTATGCCAAAATCATCCCTAGTGTAAATCCAGTGATGTCATTGGATTTACACTAGTGATTAATTTGGCTCATTAACATTAGCAGCTACTACTACTCCACTGGCAGTCTATCCCCTTTCTGAGTATCATTCGAAAAGGAACTGCTGCTTTGGAAATCTGGCCTAAATCTCTCTATCCTTAAATTCCTATCAAAACTTCATCTCTTTTGGAAATGATAGGCTTAGTATATTTTTCTTCCCATGTATCCATCTTTCATTAATGAAATTACTGCAACAAACATTTACAGGACATCTAAAAAACACTAAGTACCGGCCAGCACCTACTTAAAATTCAAGTACACCAGCAATTTAATAAAAACAACTCCTCCAGAATGTAGCCATAAGGAAAGAGTTTGCACAATCTGTTCATCTGCATAATTAGTAATTGAGGACCTGAGAACAGTTGGAACATTGCTGTGGGAGACCCAGGTCACATCACTGATAACATAAATAACAAAGATACAGATTTCCAAAAGCTACAAACATCAGAATGTAACTAACAACAACCCTAATAGGAGCACACAAAACAAACAGAAAGAGGAAAAACTCTGAAAGCCACAAAAGGCCATAAGACTACTGCAAAAAACAGTCATGATGTCATAAATTCCATCTGAGCCATAAAAGAGTACGAGAAATAGTAAGCAGATAAAACTGGTCAAATGTAGAATGCATTGCAGCTACAGATACAGATTATATGTACACAATTGTACATGTATTCCTAAAGCAGCCATTCCAGACATATTTACAAGCATTCCACTTAAGCAATAAAACTCAGAAAGAAATCCCACTTATCCTGATTTATTAACATAAATAATAATGCTAAGACCAAAAACTTTCTTAAATCAGACTACAGTTCCTTCCCTTTGCTTTGCATATACTAGAAAAAACTGTCTAAGCAGCTGTACCTGCATCTAGTGCTATGATACCTGGTGCCAAGGACATAGATTTAATGGTATTTTCATCTTCTAAAGTGGGCATGATAACGCATAATCTACTCATGGATTCACTTCATTACACAATATCAGAAGCGATGCTTCCATTAGAGATGGGCCTGAACTGAAACAAATCCAGACCTAAATATAAATGACATAACTTGACTACTTCAGTTGCAATACCTCCGCACAAGCTTCATAGCTTTTCCCTAAAATAAAATCTTTAAGAACTGAACTGATGGTTACCCAGGTTATCTGCATTTGTGTCTCATTCTGACCTCAGGTTCTGTTGTATAAATAAGCAGTAAGACATGCAAAATCCACCACGTCCCATCAGCATAAAATGAATATGCAATCAAAACCAAACCCAATGAATAGGGGGGAGAGGGGGATGCAAGAATTACTTACCTTTAGCAGAAGCATCAATTCAGTGTAATGCCACTGCTTCTGAAGTTTGACACAACCTCTGACAGTTAAGTGCTGCAGATTCAACACACCTATAAAAAAACATTGGGAGCCCTGAGTCCTCAGCACCTCTTAACTTCAAAATTAATCACTCTCATACTGAGCATCCAAAAAGTGAGGCAATAATTTTTGTAAATGTTGGCCCTTATCTTGTAGCCCACAGTATGTACCCTAGCACCTTTGATCTACATTGCTCTTTAAGAGTAACAGAGGAACATAGAAATAAAATATTGAATGAAGTGGGAAATAAAAACTACATCAACTAGCCCACATGCAAATGAGATGAATTATGTTTAACAAATGTTTATCACAAAGTGCCATGCTGGTTTTTTTAAAAAAAACCAAACAATAGTAACTACACACACACACACACACACACACACAGAGAGAGCAAAAAAGCTGTTGCTTCATATTCTTCTTTACTGCTGTGGGTAAACATACCCTTTTAGCACCCTGAAGCACCCAGAGCAAAAAATAGTACGAGCACAAGGATTACATCACTGTCCTGATGCTTGGTCAGTTTGTTCTGGTTCCTGTTCTATCTGCAAAGCAATAAAACAGGCTGCACACAACGTGCAGTCAAATGCACAAAGCAAGCAAACTGGAAAAAGAAGACTTCTTATTGTGGGCAACAACGATAGATATAACACTACTTCCCTAAAAGAGAATGTGTGGCTGTACCCAAATACCCTGGATGACCTGCCGGGATGGATTGGGTCAGAATATTCAAATGAACCCTCCCCACAAGGGCTACCCTTCAAATTACTGATCTACACTTCCCCTTCAGTGAACCTGAAGCTGAAGGCTACAAACTAGAAATTACTTCTCCATAGAAAGGAACACTTAATCTGGCTGATACCAGCCAGTAATTTTTACAACAAACTGAAAAGAAACTCTTCATATCATGCAAAGAGATACAAATAAGTAGTGTAACTCACTTCTTGGTTGCTTGTTTAAAAGTTACTTGCTTCTTGACACTCTCTCCACCAACGGCTAGGTCTGTTTGGTAGAAGAATCTAAAATGGAGTTCAGCTCATATATGGAATAAGCCACTTCCATAAGTCTGATTTTATAACTAAAAGGGTAGCAGAACAAATGTCCAATGTACCGAGTTTTGGTTTTTAAGCAATGAGTGTAGGGCTTGAGTTAGAAAAGAGTTGACAAAGTTCCCCTCTCAATGTCACTGATTTCATTCTGGTCTGACAGTATACTACATAAGCATGTCATAATAACTATATATTTTTTCACAAATGCCCCAAAACTAGATATTGCTGCTATTTACCACCTCCACTGACCACTAAGCAAGCCAATGTGATGTGAGCCATGAAAACTGACTCCCTCTCTCCAAGTGTGGTTAATCAAGCAATTAGCTTTCTTGTGTATTGGGGAATGATTAAGGAGACCAAAAAAGGGAAGAGACTGAGCAAGTAAGCTCTGCATGTGGGAACTAAAAAGATGCAAAGCAACTGGGAATAATGAGAGTCTGCATAATACTTAAGTAGCAACTAGTTTAGCTTAGTGCCATGCTGAATAAAACTGGATGAAATACTGTTGACTCAGTGCCTCCATGAGATATTATTCCCAGATAACCCTCTCCTGCAGTATACCCAAAAAGCTGAACTCCAGCCTCTCTTCAAGTTGTAACAATTGCCTCTCTCCTGCTACCAAAGTCAGTAGGGAACAAAATCAGCTGACAGATATCAACTGTGGAATGCAGACTTCTGTGTTCAATTGAACTTGTAAAAGGGACTACCAAGGAAGCTGGGGAACTGGAGGTTGCCATCCCACCTGTAGTTTTTGCCCACCCCTTTCTCCACTTAGAACAACTGTGGAAGAGCAAATGAGTTCCTAAGCCCTGTTAGGAGGGAAGGGAGAGGAACATCCCCATTAGATAATATAGTTTGGGTCTCAACCTGATTATGATTGTAGAGCTTAATGGACTTCATCAGATTATTGTAGAAACATATATCACAGAGGCATAACTAACCAGGGTTGGAGCCTTGGATGGTGTCTTTCATTGTTGCACCCCCTTTAAGGGGGTTTCTGAGACTGGTGCCATAGTTGCCCCCTCATTGTGCTACTGGTTTATCATCATGACGTTTGAGGGCCACATCCTTCCTAAACTCAGAGGAGCTATGCCAGTTTTTACCAGCAAAAAATCTGAAGTCTTGAAACAGCTTGGTATGGAGACTCATCAACTGCGGTTTATTAATGGAACAAAATAGAACCATAACTCAGCAAAGCCATTTGAAGAGAAAGTACCAACTATTCTGACAAATCATCATGATAATCAGCACTTTTACATCATTTTTAATCCCCAAGGAGCTGTATAAATAGAATTCATTGATCAACCAAAAAAACCTCCAAAACCCCCCAAATACCCAAACTAACGAAACCCTTCCTTCCAGGGGAATTATTGTCCAAAAGGCTTTATTATTTTAGAAAAGGAGCAGGGGGTGGGATGAGGGGGACTAAGGTTTGAAAGCATACATCATTCTTGGAGAAAGACTCTTGAGAATGTGTTTTAAGAAGATCTGGTCTACATAATAACTCGTATGTAAAGGATGTTGACACACAGCTAGTCTGAACTGGCACGCTTCTACTGGCTTCTAAGCAATTTGGTTTCTTCTACTGCAAGATGGGCCAAACTTGGATCCCAGCAAGTCAGAACTTTGGATATCGACTCCAGATTGTATTTTACAGCTTGGCCCCTTCTCCTATCATTATGACATATTACTAAATACCAGTGGATATTTGGACTGATAATAGTGTTAATATTATTATTTTATTTTGACAAAGATTGTAAGCGCCTTTGAGCAGGGCCTGTCAACTACAGTTTACACACTATATACAAAGACTGACAGTTATTTAAATTAATATATTATTTAATGACTACAGGCCTTTATTTCAGCTATAAAACTTAATCCAATCCAATAACAGCATTTTAAGTTAAAACCAGCATCTAAGTCCATGACATTCCATCTTTTCAGCCTAAGGGAAAATGTTATTCCAGAGAAGTCAAGAGGTCACAATCAAAATTTTGAGACAGAACTTCGGCTGTTACTCCCTTTGTGGGACTCCAGGCATTGCAAAGGTAGCAGAAACCACCTATGGAATATCCCACAGGCTAGAATTTTCCTCCATTTTCTGCAAAGCAGTTTTTAGCCAGAATGGGAGCTATAACAGAGAAAGAAGAGCAGCTGCTCTAAATACTTCCAGCTTTTTTCAGAGGGTACACCTACACTACTTCAGGATTTCTAGGAGAGCTCACTGCCAAGCAATGCATCCTTTTTGGGAAGTAATGCATGAGGAGCCGATATAGTGTGCTTCATAGTGGTGCTCCATATTGCGGTCCTGAGGCAGGACAGATATGCCCAGGGTTGCCCTCATGACTGCAGCAGGAGTAGAGGGAGAATGTGGAGACTGCCATCTTTGCATTTTGTCCTTAATTCAAACACTTCAATTTTAAAATTGCAAGGCATAGCTCAGACAGTTTATTCTTAATTCATAACTATATATCCATTTTCTTTTCAACCAGCTTACCTTCTTAGGTGGCAGTGTAGAACCTTAATAGGCAAAAGTAGCCCCTCAGACTCAGGTTGGATATTTATGATCTCTGTGGTATAAATGGTCCATGTACTCAGTATATTGGCACTGCTGTACTGACAGTGTCACCAGAATCTCTCACAGCCTGTTAGCATAATTGACCATTCAACAAGCAGCAAAATGATGGCTTATGAGCTGGAACAGTCTTTTTGAAACAGGGCCATCACTTGGTTTTAGGCTGCAAGAAAAGCCAAGATCCCAAGAAATACAAGTAGGAGGCCCAAAGAGGAATAGGAAATGTCATAGTCCCAGATTTAATGGCAACTTTGTACCCTTCTTGGCGTAGTTAAGGAGATCAAGTCTCCACCCATCACATTTCTGGAAGGGGAGAGGGTGGGAAGCCGCCACCTTACCTATAAGGTGGAGTATTAGGATATGGTACGTTTGCAAGTCACTGTGATAATACAAGCAAATAAGTTGAGCTCATCCTGCCACTAATCTGATCTATTGCAGGGGCAATTCTCACATTAACCAGAGTCCAACTAGTTTTTAAAAAACACAACCCTGCTTGTTCTGGACAAAAGGATGATAAAAATATGTAAAACATTAAAGAGCCTAGAGGTACACTAACCTTAACAACATACTTAGCTTGCCAAGGTTTACCTTATCCTAAGTATAGGCTGTTGCCAGGTCTACACTCTAGTTCAGGGGCAGGCAATTTTCAGGCAGAGGGCCACTTACTGAGTTTTGACAAGCCATTGAGGGCCACATGACAGACAGCCAGGAGCAGATAAATATTAATTTTCTACATTTTTGGGGGGCCCCGCAGGCCGGATAGAATTGCCTGGTGGGCCACATGTGGCCCACATTTTGCCCACCCCTGTTGTAGTTTGTCAATTCTTATGTCTTATGCAGCTCTTATGTTCCAGATCAGAACTCTCTTTATGTCAGTTATAGGGAACCTCCACTTAATGCTGTTTTGCTTAGCACTGTTTTATTATAACTCTCATTTTGGATTGATACCCAATTTTACTTAGCGCTCAGCGAGTTTCATTATAACACTCATGGGCATCATATAGCTGGTAGCAGAGAGTGCACACTAGTGCCACAGTACATTGGCAGCATGCATCCTCATTGTGCAATATAGCCTGCCTGTGCTATATAGCTGCCCACGCAGCACCTAGGCCAGGTGCAGCAGGGCAGGGACTAGTGCTTTGACTTGAACTGGGGAAGCCCCGGGTGCTGCACCCCACTCCCACCACCCGGAGTGACTGTGGCCATGCTCAAGTTGCTACTGCTGGGTGTCCTGGTAATGAATTATATTTTTTTAACATTAATTCTTATGGGAAAATGGGTTTCGATTCTGCTTAACACTCAGTTTTCCAGGAACCAATTAAGAGTGCTATGTGGGGGTTGCCTGTACCTTTTTTGCTCATCAGGAAGCTTTAACCTACATAAACCATTATACAGTGTTTCCCCAAAGGGGTGAGCCTTGTTATCTGCATTAGCAATCTGCATTATTTATTCCTTACCAACCAAAAGGATTCTAATTTCCATAGGAAACTCACCCATTGCACCAAGAATACAAAGAATAGATCAACAGAAAGACAGACAGACAGCTTTTGGGTTTGGTGGGGGTTTTTTTTGGTTTTTTGTTTTTGTTTTTTATATTTCTGTGCTTCCAAAGCATCACATCTGTCACAGGAACTACCAGAGTTTTGGTACCACACATTCTGTAAAGCCTGGAAATTAATGGGATTGAGTAGAAGTGATGGGAAACTAAAACAAATAGTAGTTAACTACCACCAGACAGAGTAAGTATTTAATAAGGACCTACCTGGATTCAAATAATACTTGTGCAGAAAACATATCTGCACTTTTGTGTTCCATTGATTGCAAACAGATTAAGGGATGGTGACCCACCCCTCCTCCTTCACCCTAATCAAAATCAAATTTGCTGAAAGGCCTTCTGGTTAAATTCTCATCCCCCTGTCAGGATTACTCAACTGCTGAGCCAGTCAGCTGTTTCATTGCAATTGAATGCCAGGTGGACAGATTTGATGGCAAGGAGGTGGCGTTACGCCCAGTTAAGCAGCTTTCAAGCCTCCAGCCATAAAGATGAGCTTCCTGGCCCTCCTTCCTTATGCAGAATACTACAGAAATATTGCCTGTACTTCATATCCTTACTTTCCTGTGCCCAGGTTATATACCCTTCAAGTCCATGTGCAAAACTTGACCAGCTTACTTGAGAGTACTCATCTCATCATTGGCACTTGGGAGAGACAGAGTGGAAGTCATTTAAGAAGGCAATTCTTGCTCTGAAGTCTATCAAAGTGAAGGAGTCCATTGTATGTCTAAAAAGATTGAACTACATATCTTTGAGAAATATAGCAGGAAGGAGTGAAACTGAGGTTTCTCTGATTCTAGCTTCAGTTAATAATTTATAGTGTTACTTAAAACAAAATCGGAAGATAGTAGCCCGTGTATGCCAGGTCAGGCTGTGCTCACTGACAGGGCTCAGCTTCTCTGTCTGAGCTGCAGCTGCTGGAGAGGGCCCCACCCCTGTGGTCTGGCCTAGACACATGTGGCTGCCTCGGGGCTGGGCCAGGCCATGGGGATGGGGCCCTTCCCAGTGGCTGCAGCTCAGTGACAGTTGCTTCCCTTGCCCAGGCTGAGCCAGGTTGGGCAGTGATGCACAGAGCCCACTCATGCTCCATGGCAGTGGGGAAGACGAATGGAAAGAGTGCCCCCCTGGGGCCAGGCAGCATAACACAGAGCCCTGCTCCCCATCCCGTGGTGGGGGTGGGGAAGGAGGAGGGAGAAGAGACACCTCCCCCTCTGTACCCCGCAGTGGCAGAGGAGAAGGAGAAGGGGGAAGAGTTCCCCTCCAAGGCTAGATTGCTCCTGGCAGTCAGGGAGCCGCTGCTGCAGGCAGGGCTCTCCCCCTCCTCTTTCTTCTCCGGGGGCGTCTGGCCATGCCCCCATCTGGCCAGGCTCCCTCTTCCCTCACCCTCTGAACCCTGCAGGCCAAGGTGGGGGTGTTAAATCCCTCCTCAGTCATACTCAGGCCTGCTTGGACCTGGCCATACACCCCATCCCCCTCAGCTCATCTTCCCTGTGCTTCTGGCCTGAGCCACTGCAGGTAGGTGCCTGCATTTCTGGAATTAAATGCGGATATCTGTCCTCTTGGAAATCAGTTTAATCTCTGCAGTCTAATCTCTGTTAGACTAACCTGCAAAGATTGAATCAATTCAGGCTCAGGCTTTTTGAAAGTCTGTCCCTAGGCCAAAAGCTCATGTCTCGCTGAATGAGTTGGTTTATAAGGTACCATCCTACCCTGATGGCTAACTACCTCTCTGTATATACATCTTTGTGTTTTCTGAATAAATTTAATCTGAACTGATCCCTGTTTTTTAGTTAAATTTAGTTTTTATAATCCTCCCTGCCAATTGGTGATAGTTTTAATTGAATTTCATTCCTTCTAATAGTTTGCCACATGCATACTTCAATTATTTTTAATTATTCCCTCTGCATGATTGGTTACTAACATCACATTGCAATTGTTCTGCTGTCTAATTGGTTGTCAGCATTTTTAAAAAGGAGAATAACTAAAAACAAACAATGAATTTTCCTAACAATTTTCAACACATTATTTGGACTAAAGCTCATAAAATATTTGGCAATCTCAAACATTTTTATGTATATCCAAGGGTTTTCCAATCTCTCCAAAATAACTTTCCTCAATTAACTAGAGCAGATTAAACTTTATTTATAAAGATAGTTATGAATCTGATTTTGGTAGTGGAGTTTGTTTATTTTTTACAGCTCTGCCAGGTCTAATCAGCTGTGATCAGGAAAAGCCATCTGTCTGGATGAATAGAAATGATGATGTGCATATATACCTATCAAGACATATATGCATACAGTATATACTGTAGAGGTCACAAAGTAGCTTTCACTTAATTCCAAATACATATAGTTGTTAGGTCAGAGATTGTGAAGAATAGAAAGTGAATCTGAAAGTGGAACTACTACACGTTATGTAACTCTGCCACTAGCAAGCCAACACTTAATTTTAATTCCCACCTTTGAGTCCCACTTTCTAGAAGGAAAGTAGAGACCACAAGTCATAGAACAATAACAGAGTATAGTTCAAGGCCTTGGAGAACATTCAAACCCTTTGGAAAAAAAATAGTGCACTGAAAAATCAGGACGTGCAGCTCAGTAGACCCTAACCACAATTCTATTCTATTGAACACAGTAGAAAGGTTGTCATTGACTTCCATGACTTCTGAATGGGTAGGTGGGTTCTGGAGCATCAGAGTAAATTCCTCAAGGCCTGCTAAATTGCCCAAGTTTGGCTGACAGTGGGACTAGCCTCTGTTTTCTCCCCAAAACTGTGCAGTAAAGTTGAGTGCAGTAAAGACAGGTAGCCATGATCAGCTAATATAATAGGACAAAACTATTCTGGATTTGGGAGCATCAGAAATAGGGGAGCCAGAAATGCACAGACTCAGCCTAAACTTAGGTGCAAAGAATATGCCCAAGCTTGACCTAACCAAGAGTTCTTATTAAGTTGGGCTTTGATTTATCGCAACTATACTCAATGATGCATACACAATAAATTGGAATTGTAGTGATGCTACATCTGACCATGAACAAGCTTCCAGTGACAGTGGAGTCAAAACTACCAAATGGATGCTAAGCTGTTTAATCTCAGTTGACTCCAAGCCAAAACCAAGACCACCCTGATCTCAATCATTGAGCTCCAGTATGCTGCTGATGCTTTAGTCTGTGCTTACTCGGAAGCAGACCTTCAGGAAAATGTCAACGTCTTTACCAAGGCATACAAGAAAATGGGACTGACACTTAACATTCAGAAGACTAAAGTCCTCTATCAACAAGCTCCCTGGCTCTGGTCAGTGAGCTTCATGATTAGACCCCTTGAGACCACTGAGTATTTCTCATACATTGGAAGCTATCTAGCACAGAAAGTTGACATCAACATCACCTCAAATGTGCAAGTGCAGCCTTCAGATGTCTGAGGAAATGAGTGTTCAAAGATCGCGACATCGGATCCAAAACCAAGCTCATGGTTTATCAAGCAGTGGTGATCCCCATTTCACTCTATGGAGCTGAGACATGGACAACTTACAGGAGATACCTCAAGCCACTGGAGAAGTACCATCAATGTTGCCTGCGGAAGATCCTTCGAATCCAGCAGGAAGATAGATGCACCAACATTAGTGTCCTTTTACAAGGAAACACCATGAGCATGAAGCCGATGATCATCCAGCATCAACCCTGTTGGGCCTTCCATGTCATCTGGATATCCGACTCCAGATTCCCAAAGCAAGTTTTATTTTCCCAGCTCAGTCAAGTCTTATGCTAAAGAGGGCAGCAAACGTCCTCAAGGCCAACTTGGGAAAATGCAACATTGACATCAACTCATGGGAGACTATCATCCAGGACCACCCTAAAAGGAGAAATAGTCTGCTGAAAGGATCTCAGTACTTTGAAACCTTATGATGACAGCTCTCAGAGGCTGTACGGTCAAGGGACATGGTTGTCATGGGTGACCTAAACTACCCAGACATCTGCTGCAAGGAGCAGTCAACTAGATCCAACCGTTCACATGGGTTCTTAACCTGCATGCAGGACCTTCAGCTAACACAGGAGTTGTTCCCCCATTAGGGGAAAAGCCTTACTGGACTTGGTCCTGGATACAGGGGATCTACTGACACAAGGCAACCTAGGGGATAGTGACCATCACTTGATTGAATTCACTACCTGGTGAAAGGTGGGAAAGATAACCAGTAGGGCAGAAATGCTAGACTTCAGAAAGGCTAACAGGGTGCTCGGGAGATTAGTTAGCGAGGCAGTGCAGAACAGGAGAATTGGTGAAATAGAAGTCCAGGAAGGATGGTCGTTCCTAAAGGGAGTGATCCTATGGATGCAGAAGAAGACAATCCCTTTGCACAGGAAGGGGGGCAAAGAGGCCAAGAAATCCTCTTTGCTGAACAGGGAAGTCCAGGAAAGCCTAGGGTCAAAAAAGAGGTGTATAGGCTGTGGAAGCAGGGGGTAGCTATCAAGGTGGAGTACTTGGCCTGCGCTTGGCCTACACTTGCAAGGAGGCAGTCAGAAAGGCCAACACAGAAATTGAACTTAGGCTGGCAACAAAAATTAAAGATAACAAAAAGTCCTCTTTCAGGTATATAGGGAGCAAAAAGAAGGCACAGGATAGCATAGGCCCCCTACAAGAAAACTAGGGCAATTAGTGACACATAGGGGCGACAAGGCTGAGCTCTTCAATGAGTTTTTTGCCTCTGTATTCCTGAATTCAGGTCAGGACAAATCTCCCAACTGGATCATAGACAGGCATAAAGGGAAAACCAGCCCACCAACTGTTAACACCGACTTAGTGAAGAGACACTTAGAGGAGCTGGATGTGTTTAAGTCAGCAGGCCCGTATGATCTTCATCCAAGGGTGCTGAAGGAATTGGCCAGTGTCATAGCAGAGGCACTGGCACAGCTACGTGAGCACTCTTGGTGCTCAGGTCAGGTCCCAGAGGACTGGAAAAGGGCCAATGTGGTCCCTATTTTCAAGAAGGGGAGGAAGGAGGATCTGGGTAACTATAGACCGGTCAGTCTCACCTCTATCCTCAGGAAAACCTTTGAAAAAATTATTAAGGATCACATTTGTGGGAGTCCAGCAGGGAAAGCAATGCTAAAGGGCAACCAGCATGGATTCATAGCATGTAGATCCTGCCTGATTAACCTTGTTTCTTTTTATGACTGGGTCACAAAATGCTTCGACACAGAAATCAAGGTGGATGTCATCAGCTTGGATTTTAAGAAGGCCTTTGACATGGTATCTCATTATATTCTCATAGATAAAATGAGCAACTGCAATGTAGATGATTACACGGTCAGATGGGTGGCAAATTGGCTTAGGGATCACACCCAGAGAGTGGTAGTAGATGGGTAGGTATCGACCTAGAAAGATGTGGGCAGTGGAGTCCCACAAGGCTCGGTCCTTGGACCAGTGCTATTCAAGGTTTTCATCAGTGACTTGGATGAGGGTGTGAAAAACATTCTGTCCAAATTCGCAGATGATACCAAATTATGGATTAAAGTCAACATACCAGAGGGTAGGGAATGAATCCAGACAGATCTGGACAGGTTGGAAAAATGGGCGGAACAGAATAGGATGCAGTTCAATAAGGACAAATGCAAGGTGCTGCACTGAGGAAGAAGGAATCACCAGCACACTTACAGGCTGGGGGAGGACCTTCTCAGCAGCACACTAGTGGAAAGGGATCTTGGAGTCACTGTAGACTCCAAGATGAACATGAATCATCAATGTGACAAATTGATCAGTAAAGCTAACCGCACTTTATCATGCATTAGCAGATGCATGACAAACAGGTCCAAGGAGGTGATACTTCCCCTTTATGTGGCATTGGTCATGCCCCAGTTGGAGTACTGCATCCAGTTTTGGGCACCACACTTCTAGAGGGATGTGGACAACCTCGAGAGAGTTCAGAGGAAGGCTACTTGTATGGTATGGGGCCTGCAGGCAAAGCCCTACAAGAAGAGATTGAGGGCCCTGGAACTCCTCAGCTTCTGCAAGAGAAGGCTGAGAGGTGGTCTTGTGGCCATCTATAAATTCATCAGAAGGAGACAGCAAGGAATAAGAGATGCTCTGTTTACCAGGGCACCCCTTGGAGTAACTAGGAACAATGGCCACAAACTGATGGAGAGCAGATTTAGGTTAGATATCAGGAAGAACTTCTTTTCAGTAAGGGTTGCCAGAATCTGCAATAGGCTTCCAAGGGAAGTAGTGCTCTCCCCTACCTTGAGGGTCTTTAAGAGGAGGCTAGGCATGCACCTGGCTGGGGTCGTCTGACCCCAGTGCTTTTTCCTGCCCAGGGCAGGGGGTTGGACTGGATGATCTGCTAAGGTCCCTTCTGATCCAAACATCTATGAATCTATGAGTCATCTATGAATCTTAAGTGAGGAAGTTGATTTCTTCCCTGGAATGAAAGCATGGCACCACTGTAATGGCTGCCAGGGTCTGTGCTTGTCTCTGGCCAGCCCTCATCAGGGGAAGAGTCCACTCTTCAGTGTCAGGAGTAGAATTTTAACTCTCTCACAGCCTCTGCCAAATTGATAGTAGCTTTTTAACTGAGCAGCCAAAAGCTGCTGCCATTTCAGCAGCAGCTGTGAGAAGATTTAAACTCTAGCTTTTTCCTGAGCAACTAGTAAGCTGGCTGAGGATGAATGAACTGTTCCATGGGTCAGCTTTCAGCCATGACTCTGGAAAAATATCCTGCCTATTCAGTACAAGGTGTGTGTCTTACTTGGGGTCTAGTAGTATGTGAGAAAATATAGCTTATCTGGACTACAGTTTGAACACCTCAATCCTCCTGCTAAGCAATTAGTCATGTAAGTGTTCTCATTTGAAGTCATGGGTATTACTTGAATATGTACCTGCTTAATCAGTTAGAGGTCCTTGGCCTGGCCCTAAGGAAACCATCGAATAAGTATAATACATATCCAAATTTGAAAAAATAGCAGATACGTAATGGCTATATCAAATCTAGAGTGAAGTTCTGTCATTTCTGCCAGCAAGTGTCTTTTGGACAAGATGCAAACTTGAGAGTCTGACCACTTGTGGTTACTAAAGATCCCACAGTACTTTTTGTAAAAGTAGAGTGTGTTGTCTCTAGTGTCGTGGCCAAATTTCAACATGGGTAATTATATTCTGCTAACATAATTTCCCTTTGACTTTCAGTTGGATCACTTATTTTTTTATTTCCTCCTCCTAAAACACTGTTTGTTTCTTCTGGAACAGAAAAGCTACCAGTCCCCTGCACCCAGAGACAGCTATATTCCATTGGTGGTTGAAGCTTTAAGTAAGCCTTACTGAAAGTGCAGGAACAAACCATCCTGACGCGCAGGAAAACTAGCAAGTATGACAGAAAAGCAGGTTGGCTTAGCAGGGAACTCTTCAGTAAATTAAATTAAAAAAAGGAAGCTAATAGGCAGTGGAAATTTGAAGAAATAACTAGGGAAAAATATAAGAGCATTGCTTGAGCATGCAGGGATGAAGTCAGGAAGGCCAAAGCACAATTGGAGTTGCAGCTAAGTAGGGATGTGAAGGGTAACAAGAAGGGTTTCTACAAGTATGTTGGTAGCGAGAGAAGGATCAGGGGAAGTGTGGACCCCTTACTAAATGGGGTAGGCAACCTTGTGACAGAGGATGCAGAAAAGGCTAAAGTGCTCGATGCCTTTTTTGCCTCCATCTTCACAGGCAAGGGCAGCTCCCAGAGTACTGCACTGGGCAGCGGTTTGGAGAGGAAGTGAGCAGGCCTCAGTGGTGAAAGAACAGGTTACGGACTACATAGAAAAGCTGGAAGTATACAAGTCCGAGGGAGCTGAGGGAGTTGGCTGAAGTGATTGCAGAGCCAATGACCATCATCTTTGAAAACTCATGGTGATCAGGAGAGGTCCCAGATGACTGGAAAAGTGAAAACATATTGCCAATATTTAAGAAAGGGAAAAAGGAGGATCCAGGGAACTTTAGACCAGTCAGCCTCACCTCAATCCCTGGAAAAATCATTGAGCAGATTCTGAAGGAACCCATTTGTAAGCACCTGGAGAAGAAAAGGATGATTACGAACAGACAGCATGGATTCACCAGGGGCAAATTATGTCTGACCAACCTGATTGCCTTCTATGATGAGGTGACTGGCTCTGTGGATGCGGGGAGACCGGTGGATGTGGCGTACCTTGATTTTTGGCTTTTGATATGGTCTCACACAACATTTTTGCAGGCAAGCTAAGGAAGTATGGGCTGGATGAATGGACTGTAAGGTGGACAGAAAACTAGCTGGAGCATTGGGCTCAGAGCGTAGTAATCAATGGCAGCTGGTATCAAATGGAGTCTCCCAGGGATCAGCCGTGGGGCTGGTTTTGTTCAATGTCTTCACCAAGGACCTGGAAGATAGCATAGAGTGCACCCTCAGCAAGTTTGGAGATGACACCAAGCTGGGGGAAGTAGTAGATATGCTGGAGGGTAGAGCTAGGATTCAGAGTGACCTAGACAAATTGGAGGATTGGGCCAAAAGGAATCTTATGAGGCTCAACAAGGACACATGCAAAGTCCTGCACCTAGGATGGAATAATCAAAAGAACAGTACAGGCTGGGGGCTGACTGGCTGGGCAGCAGCTCTGCAGAAAAGGACCTGGGGCTTACACGGGACAATAAGCTGAATATGAACCAGCAGTGTGCCCTTGTTGTCAAAAAGGCTAACAGCATACTGGACTGCATTAGTAGGTGTGTTGCCAGTAGGTCAAGGGAAGTGATTATTTCCCTTTATTCAGCACTGGTGAGGCCACATCTGGAGTATAGTGTTCAGTTTTGGGCCCCCCACTACAAAAACGATGTGGACAAATTGGAGAGAGTCCAGCGGAGGGTGACAAAAATGGTGAGGGGGTTGGGGGACATGACTTATGAGGAAAGACTGGGGGAACTGGGCTTATTTAGTCTAGAGAAAAGGAGATTTAATAGCAGTCTTCAATAGGGTTACCATATTTCCCAGTCCAAAAAAGAGGACACCTGTCATGGACGGGGAGGGGGAGGGGGAGGATGAAGAGGGGGCAGGAGACAGGGAGAATATGATGGTGGGGCGGGCAATGACGTGCCAGGGCCCTGCCCCTGCCCATTCTGTTGCCCCTCACTGACAAGCCACACCCCCAGCCCTGCAAGTGCTCCTCAGTCTCAAACAGCAGTGCCCTGCTCCCCCCCCACCCGCTGGTGCCCCTCACTCCTGACCCATAGCCCCCTGATGCTGCCAGCACCCTGCACACCTAACCCACAGTCACCCTTCCCATTCCCTGTGCCCCTTGCTCCAGACCCACAGCTCCCTGCCTCCCAGCCCTGCTGGTGCCCCTCACTCCCACCCCACAGCCCCCTGACTGCTAGTGTGCCACACACCCAAACCACATCCCCCATGCTCCTCACTCCTGATCTGCAGCTCCCTCCCCCCTCCCAGTCCTGGCGGTACCCCTCACCCCCTACCCACAGTCCCTACCCCCCAGCCCTGACAGTGCCCCTCACTCCCAAACTGCAGCCCCCTGCCCTGCCCCCCAGCCCTACTGGTGCCCCTCATTCCTGACCTGCAGCCTCTGCCCCCCAGCCCTGCCAGTGTCCAGCACTCTGGACCCACAGCCTCTGGCTCCCCAGCACTGCTGGTGCCACACACACACACTCTCTCTCTCTCTCTCTCTCTTACCTGGGAGCTTGCCGGAGCCTGCTTGGGGAGCACATGAGCCCCAACAGCCAATCAGGTTGCTTGCTGCTGCCACCCCCAGGCAGCCAGCCCAGAGATCAGAAAACCAGGACATCTGCTCTTATTTTAAAAACCCACCTGGACACAGCACAAGGGGCCAAAAAACAGGACATGTCTGGGAAAACCCAGACATATGGTAACCCTAGTCTTCAACTATCTGAAGGAGGGTTCAAAAGAGCATGGAGCTAGGTTATTCTCAGTGGTGGCAGATGACAGACTAAGGAGCAACAGTTTCAAATTGCAGCAAGGGAAATTTAGGTTGGATATTAGGAAGAATTTTCTCACTAGGAAGGTAATAAAACACTGAAACAGGTTACCTAGAGAGGTGGTGGAAACTCCATCCTTGGGGGTTTTCAAAACCCGGTTAGACAAAGCTTTGGTTGGGATGATCAAGTTGGGGATGGTGCCTTTGAGCAGGGAGTTAAACTAGATGACCTCCTGAGGTCCCTTCCAGCCCTAACTTTCTATGATTCTATTAATTGATCACTATATTCACACAATTGGTAACATATTTTGACCTGCTTTTGGATAAAAGTCCTTTTATGTATGCAAAATATTATTACAAATATAGCACACTATAATGTGTTACTTACAAAAGTCCTAATTCTGTTCTTATACCAGTTTTCCTCATGTTTAACTCCACTGATTTCAGTGGGTTTATTCTTGATTCTGGTCTGTGAGGACAAAATCCAGCTCAAAATAGTTCTTGTTGTTTCTAGTGGTATTTTCCAACACATAGGAAATAATTTTCACAGTGCTGCATGGTATTTTATGTCAATTCAATAAATAATACTCCTTATCAATGCAGAGCATAACTATGTGCCTTATTGCCGTCTCTCACATATATACAAAAACACACACACTAAGCATTAAGCAAGAACGACCTTGATTTAGGACATAGGCTTAGTGGGTGGCAATTTTTAAAGTAGCCTAACACAAAACACACAACAGAACTATAAAAAATGCTCTGGTTACACTGTTTGGCACTTAATGGTTTGGATCCATCCCAAAGCCAAGCCACTGAAAAATCCTCCCACACCAAGGGCTGCACAAGGTGACGAAGCCACCTCTAAGAAACATAAACTTTGCTAACACTGTTAAGCTTGCCAATTGTTCCTATCCAGTAAATCACAGATTCTGTGAACGTGCCTGGGGACTTGCAGGGGGAAAAGGCATGAAAAGTTAAACTGTGCGGTTGATGAGGAAAGCTCTGGCTCTTGGAATCAATGTGCTCAGTGTGCAGTAGAGTAAGAACCCTTCAAACATTTTGCTCATCTAGGCAAGCAGCACCAGGAAAAATCATTTTCCAATTAGTCAGCAGGTTTCAGCATCATTAGCTTCTATATCAGATTTGCTACCATTCAAAAATGCATCAGGAGACTATGCAGGAAGAGTTAAGTATCTTTACTGGAATCTGAGGTCTGTAAGGAGGTGAAATTAGATTAGCTTCATAGAAATAGGGAGGGTTTACATTACCAGAGGGGCTCTACCTGTCTCTAGGCTTAACAATGAACAACGCCTTCAGCATATGGCATTACAATGGATTAGTGATCAAGTGCGATTAATCCTAATATATCCTCTCTTGAACCTCAGTGGCTTGTTAGGTGGAGGAAAAAAAACCCTGCTGTCCCTAACGTGTTAGGTGAAACTCTCATTTGAGGTAAGACTACCATGTGGAGACGTGACTCCATCTGGTGACTTCCTTTTGTGAGATTCGACCAGAAGGTGTTTTAATGAGGCTTTTATAGCAGGCACCACCTGCCACTGATCTTCCTCTCTAAAAAGGTATAATTGAAGGTTGGTTTTACAGTATGGCTTCAATCCTAACCTTGGGAATTCATCAAAAAATGCAAATCCAGAAGGGATGTAGTAATCCTGAAATGCCATTTTGGCTTTTGGTTAAGAGTGAAGTGGTTACAGAAATTTGCGGTTGGCTAATTGCAACCAGTTATATGGTAGCTTCCCCCTTTTCAGATGGATTAATATGTGTGTCATCTCAAAATTAAATATCCAAGCTGATGGTGACCATATGTCTCCATTCGGTTCCTTGCATATTCAAGAAAGAGCAAAACTGCACTCAGCTCATGAAGCTGAAGGACTTGAACTTTTAAGTTTTTATTGGGTTTGATTTCCTAAATGATTGCAGTCTGATTAAAGCTGTATTTTTAAATAGTTTAAAGTGAAAAAGAAACAAGGGAGCTGTTTCTCCTGGCAAAGAATGAAACTGTTTTGGGTTCAAGAAAATTAATGAATGTCTCCCAATTCCGGCACCTTATTGAAAATTCTGGCCTTCTACTGCCACCCAGTAGTGATACAAAATTTATGGATACTTCAAAAATGTAAGTATTCAAGTTGCACAGACATTTCTGGATTACCTGTCAGGGGAACATCAGAAGTGGCCAAAGATGCAATAAGATCTGTTCTTCTGCCTGCTACTTTTTTTTTGTGGGGGTGGCAGGGAGGGGGCTGTAAATTCTCCTCACTAAAGGCTGGACACTCACTTAACAACTGAGATGAGTATAAAGCAGTTCATAGCTGAGCTAGTCTCTGGATCTGAGCAGGAACTACACTGTGGCTCTGGGAGTCACAGTCCATTCCTGTTCCCTACTCCTGGTAGCTAAAAGGACTATAATCTTTTATTGGGAGACTCTTTCCTTCCCCCTGCTAACCTTTGGGTACAACAGACATATTGCAGGTCTTAGCTAACACTTTCCTCAATCCTCATCATTACCCATGCACAACTGCAGAAGCTCTGGGGTGATTACCCTCCCCACCAGAGAGAGATCAGTGATATGGGCAGCCTGTACAGCCCGTATATAACCCTGATGTATGCCTCTTACTCCACTCTGCAGGTATGACAACTGAAGCCTAAGGGTATGGACACATATACACCTGGAGCTGTTTCAAAAGGGGAGGGGAGAACTCTTCCCCTGAACCACACCCCAAGTTACTTACTCCAGTTTTCCCACAGAGCTCCCAGGACTGGCAAATGCTGGGACATGTCACTCCCAGTATACGTTCATGCAGCTTAAAGCTGTGTGAACACACACTGGGTGCACAAACCCCTGTACACACCCCAAGAGAACAGCTACTGGAAAAAAGCAATATTATGAAGGCAGTATGTAAAGCCTGTTTAGAAAGGATAGGCTAAGAAGCATTCCTTGAAAAGCAGCCTGCAGTAGGAATGGAAGGCAGGGAGTCTAACCTTCTTTCCTCAAGGAGTGTTGCTAATTCTATATATATATAAAGGGCTTAGTCTGTCCGTCTGTGTGTCTGTCTGTAATGCTCTTAGGGGGCATGGCTCCCATTAGGGCATGGCTCCAGCCAGTGCTGCATCAAGAATGCCCATCAAGCATGGCAGGTGCGGCATGGCTCCAGCGGAGCAGGCCAGACAGAGTGGGCCAGGCGGACATGGGGGAGGGAGTGGGTGGCACAGGGCTGGATATGCAGTGGCTGGTGGGGTGACTGGCACAGGGTCAGATGCTGAGCAGCAGGGGGGAGGTACAGGGCCAGATGCACAGCAGGGCAGGGGGGTGGCGCACAGCCGGATGTGGAGTGGCAGCAGTGCGGGGTGCACCCCCTGCAAAAAGGTGCCACTGATACTGTCAGTGGTGCCTGAGGGTGGTTGCCACTCACCACTCCCTCCCGTCACTGCCAATATTGGTGCGGACATCTGTGGGCCGTCCCCAACTACCACTGGCTCCTGCTGATGCTACCAGTGGCATCTGCAGGTGGTCACTGACCACTGGTCAGTGCTCACTAGCCCCCACCACTGCTGACAGCACTGTGGCCACCAGCGGGAGCTCCCCGCTTGCCACCGCCACTCTTCCACCGCTGACATCACTGCAGTCACCTGCGGGAACTCGCCATGCCCCCCCAGCCTCTGGGGGCATGTGACATTCATGTTCAGCAAGTTTGCAGATGACACCAAGCTGGGGAGAATAGTAGATGCACTGAAGCATAGGGCTAGGATTCAGATTCAGAGTAACTTATACATATTGAATAAATGGACCAAAAGAAATCTCATGATGTTCAACAAGGAGAACTGCAAAGTCCTGCACTTAGGAAGGAATGACCCAATGCACAAGTACAGCCTGGGAGCCAACTGGCTAAGCAGCAGTTCTGCAGAAAAGAACCTGCGGATGACAGTGGACAATAAGCTGGATATGAATCAACAGTGTGACCTTGTTGCTAAGAAGGCTAGCAACATACTGGGCTGCATTAGTAAAAGTGTTGCCAGAAGACTGAGGGAAGTAATTATTCTTCTCTATTCTGCACTGATGATGCCACGTCTGGAGTACTGTGTCCAGTTTTGCTCCCACTCCTCCTCCCCCCCCACTATAGAAAGGATGTGCACAGGTTGGAAAAAGTCCAGCAGAGGGCAATGAAAATGGTTCAGGGGTTGGAGCACATGGCTTATGAGAGGAAGCTAAAAGTCTGCAGAAGATAAGTCTGAGGCGGGATTTGATAGCAGCCTTTAACTACCTGAAGGGTGGTTCCAAATAGGATGGAGCTAGACTGTTCCTAGTTATGCCAGATCCCAGAACAAGGAGCAATGGTATCAAGTTGCCCAAAGGGAAATTTAGGTTGAATATTAGGAAAAAATTCTTACTAGGAGGGTGGTGAAGCACTGGAACGGGTTACCTAAAGAGGTGGTGAAATCTCTATCCTTGGAGGTTTTTAAAGCCTGGCTCAACAAATCCCTGGCTCAAATAATCTAATTGAGGATGATTCTGCTTTGATCAGTGGATTGGACTAGATGACCTCCTGAGGTCCCTTCCAACCCTAATTTTCTATGACTCTATGATTCTACGATAATTCCACTAACACTAAATGGGGAGGTATTTATAGGTCCAGAGCTCAAGGTAGATCCAGACATGGGGGTCAGGGCCCAGTACAACAAAAGGCACAAGCCTAGGAGTCATAGAACCAGAAGTCCCAGAAATGGGGCAGCAGAGGGGGTGCTAGGCAGGGATCCAGGGAGAACTTAGAGACTAGAAGCTAGGCAAGTTGTAATTGTGCAAATTAAGGCAAAAGCTAGAGGCTAGGCACTACAAAGGAGCACCTGAGGAGTCATTAAAGTAGCCAGAGAGTTCTGAGAAAGTGACTGCTTATATGTAGGTCACCACACCCATGCTGGTCACTGGGACTGGCTGGAGATTATTAGACAACTTGCAGTTAGGGTCTGGGTAAACAGGGCCAGCAGAAGAGAAACCAGATTGTGTTTTGTTTTAGTTCCTAACAGCACTCTTAGCCTTAGGGCACCTTCCAGGGCCCGTACAGCCAGGTTTCTCAAGGTGTGCTATGTGGAAACCCTTGACCAGTTCTGGGGAACATATGTTCTCCACTTATTCCAACACAGGTCCACTGGGCAATATCCTCCTAAGTCACTCAGGTCAAATAGTTTCCACATACCTGCTTGGAGTCTAAAATGTGTCAAATGATATATTCATCATGCCCTTGCATTGGAACAAGTGGATACGGTGGCAAACCATTGAGAAGGTGTTTCCTACTTAGGGTTTAAGGAGGAAGATACTAGGTGGATGCTCATGGCATCAGGGAGCTGAAATCTGAATGTGATAGGATTGACTCTTCTCAAGTTAGGCAGCGACAGATATTATGATGTGAGATGGTATTTGTCCACTTTCTGTGTCCACCATTCAATTCCAAGGTCAGGAAGGATCAACCAGGGAAGGCCAAAAACAATGGGAAAATAGGGGGGAGCAATCAGGCTAAACTGGTCTCCCAGGCTAGAGACAGACATTCAAAAAGCCTGAGCCAGAATTGATTCAATCTTTGCAGGTTAATCTAACCTAACTAGGCTGAACCAATTTGCAACCATAAGACATTCCCTCTGGACTGAAGAAATGCAGGCACATTCTTGTAGTGACTCAGGCTAGAAGCTGGGAGGTGCTAGAGCAGCCCTCCCTTCCCTTCCAGCATGCTGAGCTGAGGGGAGGTGTGGTCAGGCCCCAGCAGGGCACTCTTATTAGGGAGCCCCCTTCCCTCTCACTGCTCTTGTCCAGGGAGGGGGCCAGCAGGGAGTTGATAACACAAAATTTAGCACCTTATCCAGAACACAAATGCCTCTCTCATTAGTTCAAGCTCTTCTTAAACATCTTTTTCCAAGGAAGGAATGGAGGGACATTACCAGCTGACCTGTTGATTAGCTCCAAAAAGCCCTAAGCAGACACTGTCCTGCCTGTCTTGGTCCTGTCTGCCTGACACAGACACCTCTCAGCATTAGCTAGCATACCACATGCTGGCTACAGTCTGTGCTGTGGGACAGGGGAGGAGGGAATCCCTGCTTGAGCAGGGAGTGGTGATGGGGGGGATGGGCAAGGGGAAGCCAGGCAGAGGGGCAGGGCCAGCCCTGCTCTGGAACAGAGATCCCCACCCAGGGCTGCAAAGCATCTGGGATGCTGGGGGACTCTGGTTTAAGTTAAATCAGGAAGGGGTCTGCGACAGACATTGCATATACTGGTTTGACCCAAATCAGTTAAGTCAGATACTACATTCAACAAGGTTTATCTCAAACCAGTTTTGCCATTTTCAAACTGGTTTATGTGCACTGAATGTCTGTCCTGTTACAGGTTTAAACCATCTTCTGATCACTTAAGCCAGTTTATGTGTAATATCTGTCCCTAGCCGCAGCACCCTTTTATAGTCACTATCAAAAGAGCGATTTCCATTATGATGGAACTATCCATTATGATGGCAATCCATCTATGGACTCCACAGATTCTGGAGTTGATTTGAATCTAAAAGGAATATTTTGAACTTTGCAAACTGAAGGTCCATAATATTTCCAAATACACTTGAATCCATCATGGCTGGCAAGAGAGACATGTAACCATGCAGGATGGTGTGTGAGAGCTGCAAGGATACCTTGAGATACTCCATGGGGCCTGAAATGGGACTGGTCCCTACTGTTGCATTTTGAGGGGCAGACAGAAGTAACATTCCCACAAGATTCCCCATAATGCAGGCAAAGACTAGCATCCTGATGGTGATCTTTCTTGACCTTGGGCAGAAGTGGCCAGGCAATGTCCACCTGCATGGGTTCAGTGGGGGATGGTCAGGTGGTGGTTCCTGTTTTACCAGTCAAGGCCCCAGAGAATGTTTTGGAGCTGCTGTTGTGTTCCCAATGTCTTTCTGTTAGGGAGTCACAGTAATGTGAGATTACCACTCTGGCAAGTTCATCCTTCAGTACTTCACTCAGTCCCTGCCAGAACTGAAAGAGCTGAGCAGCTTTGTTCCAGTCAGTATTTATGACTAAACACCAGAATTCAGCCATGCCATGGGCCACAGGCTTGTGACCCTGCCTTAGGGCCTGCAGGATTCTTTCTGTCAATCTGGTCTGAGGGGGTCACCACAGAGTAATGCCAAGACCTCAGTAAACCCACTTAAATTGTCAATGGGTGTTCATGGTGGGTTACTCAAGGACTTGGACATGGTGGGGGGTGGTCAGGGGGTCAGGGCAACAAATGTCACAAGCCAAGAGTGCAGAGCCAGGGGTCATAGGCTGGGATTCCAAACAGTAGAAGTTAGGCAGGGATACAGGCAGGACCTGGAAATTGGGAGCTAGGCAAAGGTTCAGGCAGGAGCTAGGAGCTACACAGAGGGACATGTGGGAAGTGGCTAGATAGAAATCATGGCAAGAATTTACAGTGATGATATATGGCTGTTGCACTCAGATAAAGTAATGGCATCACAGAAAATCACAAAACCTTAATATCCAACTTTACAGTACAGTTGTTCAACCTGTCCTTTACACAGGTGTGAATCCTGGACACTGACAAAGGCAAATGGGAAAAATCTTAAAGTGCTGGAAAACAAAGTGTTAACGAAAATATTTGGTGTGGTAAAAGAAAGCAGAGTATAGAGAAGACATAATGAAGAGCTAGTGGATCTTTACAAAAGATCTGATGCCTTGAGCAAGATAGTGCAGAGAATGAAATGGGTAGGGCATACTGTGAGAACAGCCAAGAGAAGTCATGAGGCAGATTTTGGAAGCTGAGTTGGAGGGTATCGGACTTTGAGATAGACTAAAGCAATGTTGGAACACGCAAGCAGAAACCAGCTTTCCCTCAAGGAAGGGATAGACAAAGATGCAACAAAGTAGAAGGAGACTGCATGGGATAGCAGGAAATGGAAGGCTATAGTTAAAGCGGTTATAGGCCCTCAAAGCTTGTGAGGCCAGAGAGGGAAAACATATTGTTCTATGATATTTAAAATAAAATGTATATGAAAGTCAAACATGGGGGGGGATCATTTTTTAAAGCGATCATCCCCTTTGTAACTGGTAGTATCATGAAACTGAAATCCGTTTAGTGGCAAAGCACATGAATTTAACAGAAACAGTGTTACATTAATCTTATGGGATTGGGGGAGAGAATTTGGTGAACAGATGGTTGCAGTATCTACCAACCCCTTTAGTCCCATTCCAAATTTTACCACAGTAGGAACTATCTAGTCCAAACCAAGAGGTTTCTAGCAAACAATAGGTGCTGGGATCAGGAAAGGTCCCTGGGACCTGAATGGGTATTTGACCCCTGCATGCATGTATGTGAGGGCAAGGAAAACTTTTTGCACCTTCTTGCGCGCACATACAACAAGCAGGCATAAGCTGCTCCAAAGCATGTATCAGTCTTCCCAAGAAGGTCCTCAGGAAAGAGTCATGTGAAACTTTCTAGCTCAGCTTCACATTACACTTTCTCGATGCAGCTAAATTAGGTTCACATGCATACACATTGTGGCTTTCCTCACATGCACTCAGTATGAGCTTATCGAGAACTGCATATAAAATGAGCTGTGCTGTATGGCATTCTCAAAGCCGCAGAACTCAGTTAAATCAAAGCCTATTTTTCTCTGCAACACCTAAAGGCACTTCCCACAGGGGTTGTTTCCATGCCTGATGTTCATGGTTAATCCCCAGTCACTCCGAACGTCGGGCTGTTCCAGGAATTGTTACAAGAATGTCTTTAAGAAGGGAAAGGGGGCGGGGGTTTTCTCCCCACAACAGCACTCTCCTTTTAGTCCAAGATGGCTGACCCATTGGCACTGTAACTTAACAAAAAAAAGGGGAAAGAAAAAATCTCTTTCAGAGAGAGACAAAGACTGGAAAGTCTTTTGCCTGAAAGGTGAAAGTTGTCAGTGATTGAAAACACAGGGGATGTGGGGGCTGGAATGGAAAACATTATACAACCTTAACTGTGGAAGTAATTAACACTTCCACTTTAATATATACACATATGTGGCACCGCCTATTATGTGGCCTTTGAAGAGGGGTAGAGGGTAGAGCGATCATGCTATAGGTTAAAGTATGGGAAATAATAGGACTTGATTATGTGCTGCTGCCTGGCGGAAAGGGGTGAGTTGACTGTGTTGTGCTTTTGATTTTGTAATTTTAGGCAACTGAAGAACTCATAACAAATGAAAACCAAATAAATATGGGATCCATCAGAATCCATGTTTTATGCTTCACTGCAGGTATAACAAGGACTTGTCTTTGAAATTTCAAGCCTTTCAGGTGAATTAATTCGTTATAAAATAGCAACAGTACTTAAGTTGCTTTTAAAGTCAGTATGCTAGTAAACTTTTCTTTTAGAAAGCAGATAAGGATGAGCATTACTTTGAATAAGGTTTGTTTCTGTGGTATGTTGCCCAAAAGGCAAGAATTTGCATAGCTTTAATGCTAGATTTAACTTGAGCCTTCAGTAATAGGAGTTTAGCCAACTATACCGTGGAGCAATGCAAATTACTTTCACAAGGCTTGTAATATGCCATTCATTAAGAAGACTCTCCTGGCGTCCAGTGTGGGTGTCTTCTTGCTCTACTATTGAGCCTAAGGGAATAAAAGGGATGCCAAGCCACTAAAATAGCTGAGAAGTAGAAGCCACTGTGGTCACAGGGCTAATGCCAACACCAAAGGCATGTACCAACCAAACTACAGATGTTAACTTTGGCTATGTAACTCAGCATGTGGGCCTTTCAGATTAAATGAGCTGAAAAATTACAAAAGTTTTCATCCTCTAGCTTGTGTGCATATGTCTAAATAGGCCCATAATTCACAATTGCTCAGCTTCATCTTTTAATTTTTTTTCTTCTCCCAACACCTTCCCTTTCCCCCTCCAACACTTGCTTTCAGCAGACATCTTTTTAATAGGCTGCTGTAGGTTCCAGTGAATGTTTTATTAAGAATAATCTCCCTTTTGTATTAAGACAGTGCTGGTAGGTGTACATCCATAGAGATGAGTCATTATGGTCAGCACTGAAAGCACATGAAATTATTTTTGGTGGATTTGTGTGTGAGCGATTTCAGACCCAGTGAAATAACTGAACTGCAATCTCCTTTACTAAGCCTTTTCTACAAAGAAATTAGTATTCAGAGGTGTGATTGCTTAAATCAGGATAGTGATTCTACCCTTTCTGTTTTTCCTCAGTTACAGGAGGCCAATTTAGAACTGAAGAAACATCACTAAATTCAAGGGGGTTGCACCCAAAAAAGTTAGTATGAGAGAAGTCCATTTTCTGAGCATACAGTAGCCTGACACCTTAACACATCCTACAGCTGATTGACCAGTTTGCCACAAATTATTGAACTGCTGAATTTTGCCTCTTTTCCTGCAAGCAATTTCCTTTGATTTGCATTTTTCAAAATTTGCTTGCTTAAAACATTTGCAAAACAGGTTCTCTGCAAGTATTTGGTTTCTGTTATGTGACCTGTGTGTGTTAGTTGTGATTGGTAAGGTAAATCATATATAGTATGGATTTTTTTCCTGGACTGGATGAATGCACTTAGCCTCTGGCAAAAATATTCACTTCTGCTCACTCAAAATTTGATTTCTGCAAATGCACATGACTAATATTGATATCTTTTATCAGACCAATTTAAGTAGTTGGAAAACAATTTTTAAGCAAGCTTTTGGGTTCAAAAACCCTTCATCAGCCTAAAGAAGTTTCGGCAGTTGGTGTGTGCTCTTCCTGGATGGAATGAAAAGTAAAGAAGCCAGAGGCTGAGCTGGTATGCATGCAAGACAGGCACTCAGTGAAGATGTAGATTGAGGAGTCAATGGATGAGAGACAGGCTGGGTGGAGGGGAGAGAAGGGGGACGAATATCATATTCACTCAAAGAACCCTGTCTGCCTATGTCCTTACGCCAACACAGCTACAACATACACCCCCATGACTGATATTTGCTTTCCCTTCATACTACTAAGAGCAGATTCCATGAATGTTGCCTGAAAGAGAATGCAAAAAGGATGTGATCGCGCCCAAAATAAATGTGACCATTTCACTTTAAAAATGATAGCAGCTTAGTCAGAGAGCATTCTATAGTCTGATATATGATAGCACATATTTGGACAGAAGTAGAGATAAGCTTTCAAGTGATGAGACACAAGGATTACACAAACACATCCACAGATAAGCTGTATCTGCAGGATAACTTTACAATGATCCATATTTACAAGTTAACAACTGTATCCTGCCCTAAATAAACTAGGAGGCTGAATGCCAAGGTGCTTGCCAAACCAGGCTATACTTATTACTGAATTAACAGACTGCTCTCAAGCTATTATTATCTGTTTAAGCTATTAAAACAGTATTTTTCTCGCACGTCTCACTTTCATCTTGTTTGTCCAATTGCTACCTCCACCTCAAAGTTCACCCCCACCCTGCACACATGCTCACACACACACACACACACCCACACACCCCTCTAGGCTCAGAAAACCAAAGCCAGGTCCAGAACTCTTCCACTACATCCTGGCACCCACCATGACTAGCTGAAACATTCTCTGTATAGCACTACCCCTGTGCTTTCCTGAGAATTGGCTTGAGTGTCTTTACATAGTATGGTGTTGTTGCAATGCCAGACATTCCACAATAGTAGAATTGTGGAAGGATAGCTTTGTTTCCAAGGGGTGTATTAGTGTCAGTCTCAGCAAGAGCCCAATGCAAGAGGTGCTCACAATACACTGCATCAGCTGTACTTAGGGATTTACACAAATCAGGCCAATCAGAGATGTGGGGAGGCACCATGATAAAGCCATGAAAATGGTGGCTGGCCCCATGATCTGCCCGTGAAATTGGCTACCTGCCTTCTTGAGTTGAGTAGACCCCTACCCATGCTGCACATATGCCAATATTTTGGAAGGGTTCACTAAAGAGCACTAAAAATGAGTTCCACGTATGATCTGTGTGTCCTCCTTCCTCCCTGTTCCCTGTATATCCTGGATGAAGCTAAATGGATCTGCCTACCAGTCTGACTCAGCAACAGTTATCCTGACTGCTATTAGAGACTGTTAGCATCTAAACCAAGAGATGCTAGAGCCCCAGCCCATCACTTTGCTCTCATCCCCGGAATTTGTTTTGCTTTCTATTATTTTTCAGCAAAAGCCCTGTTATCCAGCACCCCAGGAATGGGGGATGCCGGTTAATCAAATATGCCAGTTAATCAAATATGCCACATCCATTGCACCAGGGCTTCCACTCTCTGGCATCAGTGTGCTGGGGGACAGGGAGGGGTCCCATGCAGGCTGCTTTGCCCAGACCATGGTCCACAAGGAAGAAGTGGGACTCGGCTCATAGCTGTGAAACTGGAAGTGGGACTTCCGGTTTCGCTTTTCGTTCTTGCATCCCTTGGAAGGCATATTTGTATTGACAGGTGCCGGTTAGTGGAGCTTTCTGGTTGGTAAAGTGCCGGATAACGCGGCTTTTGTTGTAGTTGTCTTTTTATTTGTCCTTTCTCCATTATATGTCCCTCCTAATGTAGACATGTATAAAGTGTATGCCCCTCTGAAGCATTAAATACAAGATCAATTGTAGTTGGGCCCCCATTCCTCCACATTAGCTCCCTACTACTGACATGAGAAGAATGGCAGGACCAGGCCACCTATGGGCAGCTCATAGACACAACTGAGAAATTCAGCCAACAGCAGCAGTGGCCATCAAATTCCCTCTTAGTCCCTGCCTAAATTCTCAGTATCTGCACTGAGG
>NW_017729024.1:111684242-111685622 GCF_001723915.1 Gavialis gangeticus | reverse complement strand
TTGTTGTAGTTGTCTTTTTATTTGTCCTTTCTCCATTATATGTCCCTCCTAATGTAGACATGTATAAAGTGTATGCCCCTCTGAAGCATTAAATACAAGATCAATTGTAGTTGGGCCCCCATTCCTCCACATTAGCTCCCTACTACTGACATGAGAAGAATGGCAGGACCAGGCCACCTATGGGCAGCTCATAGACACAACTGAGAAATTCAGCCAACAGCAGCAGTGGCCATCAAATTCCCTCTTAGTCCCTGCCTAAATTCTCAGTATCTGCACTGAGGGATAGCAGTTTCCCACTCTTCCATTTCCACATTTTGGTAAAAGCTGAGGTGGCTCGGGAGAGTGAGCTGAGAGCACATAGGATCCTCAAACCCAGCCCTTTGTCTCAGTTCACCTTATGAATGGAGAAGGAGAGAAAAATACTCATTTGAGAGAGTTCCAAAAGAAGCAATGGAGACCTGGACACTTAGGACACTTCAAAATCCAAAGCCAAAAATCTAAAGCCAAACTCTAATTAATCCAGTTTGTAAACAAACTCAGTAACAGTCCTTCAGCAGCAGGTACATAGGCTACATGAGCTACTAGGGCATCTACCATCTCCATTTTCCAACAATGTGTTATTGATATTTTTCTTCCTTTTCCTTACTTTTCATTTCCAGAGAGATGGGAATTCTGGTATAAACGATTCAGATCTTTTCATAATTCACCTTAAATTTGTTGTCGTGTCTTTCCCGCTCCCCCCTCCCTACCCTCTGTATTATGTTCAGAAATCTATTTGTTAAATTTCCCTTTTGCACTCCTCCTCTCCATGTTGGTCCTGTCACAGCTCCTGTTCCCCACCTGTCTCAATGCTGTAGCAAGGCATTTTCCCTCCTCAGAAAGGGGACTTCCCCAGCTGGTCCTGTATATTTTCCCCATATGGCACAGGGAAGCATTTTCTTGGAGTCAAGTGATAAAGTTGCACTTCTGTTTCCAATGGCAGACATCCAGCACCAACACAAGGTTGAGAATTAGAGTGACGGGACTGTCAAAGCTCTGTTCAGTTGGGTTACTGTATACAGTAGTGCAGCTGGAAAGAGTTTTCTCATTGTTGTGCCCTGGGACTGTGGTTGGATTCAAATTCCTGCAAATCTAACTAAAAAGTGTTTGCATTTTAGCCACAATATCCAACACAAATTATGCTTCACTATTCATCTCAAGTACTGAAAAGATCCTGACCCCATCAGCAATGCCCAAACCCAGATGGTGAGGGGTTCCATTCTAATGAGAGCCACTCAGTCATTATAAACAAATGTCTCCTCCAACCTGTCATAATGTTTGTGGTGTCTGCTTTTTTGTTTTTTGGTTGTGTGTGTGTGTGTGTGTGTGTGTGTGTGTGTG
>NW_017729024.1:111675958-111684231 GCF_001723915.1 Gavialis gangeticus | reverse complement strand
TGTGTGTGTGTGTGTGTGTGTGTGTGTGTGTGTGTGTTTCCCTCCTAAAAACATCACTATTTGCAGATTCAGCTCCAAGGAGTTTGTGTAGCTAAGGAATGCCCTGCAAAAAGTTTTTGTGAAGCTCACCCATTCATTTGGGGAGAAATTAACCCATGTGCAAAGGGCCAGCACAAAGTCTATACACCACTTCAGCCCCAATTAAGCCCTCAAAATAAGGCTTATGTGGGCTTGAGTGGTGCACAGGACTGGTACCCTCATTCTTTTGGAGAACTTTGATGTCACTGAGAAAAATAACATGCAACCCACTATAAAGCATTCATTGTCAAGCAGAGTCTCTTGTTGAGCATATTAATAAGGATTAATTAAAATAAAAACCCTCTTAAAAATCTCATCTCCAAAGCTGTTACCCTTGTAAACTTAGCATTAGAACAAGCCCTGTTCTTCTCCAAAAATGATATCCACTCTGGGGTCACCTTGAAGAAAAACAGCAGCACGGCAAAGAGGAGGAAGAATTTTTCTTAGACCTAGCGTATGCACAGAAAGTAAAATCATTAGAATATACTTTGAAAGTAACCATATGTCCTTTATCTCTGCTCAGGATTGCTCACTGGAGAATCCAGCAGTACAGAGGCTTTTTCTGTGGTGTATGGAGCTTTGATAACTGTGGCACTGTGTTTCATTGTTGAAATATTAAGGTCCTACACATTTTGCCTGCCCTAGCTGTTATGTATTTTAAATTGCTATATCTAGTGGATAACAACCCCTTTGTTGTATAACTTTAGAAAATGTGAAGGTGGATTTCTTTCTACCCAACTGCACCCCTTTGTTGTATAACGCGGCTTTTGTTGTAGTTGTCTTTTTATTTGTCCTTTCTCCATTATATGTCGCGTTATACAACAAAGGGGTGCAGTTGGGTAGAAAGAAATCCACCTTCACATTTTCTAAAGTTTTGGGAAGCATATTCATAGATTTCATAGACATTAGGAAGGGACCTTGGAAGATCATTGAGTCCAGCCCCCTGCCCAGGGGCAGGAAGTCAGCTGGGTCAAAGGATCCCAGCCAGATAAACATCCAAATGTTTCTTAAAGGAGTCCAGAGTAGGTGCTTGCACCACCAGATTCTGAGCAAAGCAGTTATTCACATGCCAAATGATTGTTCTTTATGCCTTCTTCATCCTAGCATCAAGTCTGAGAAATCCTCCTTTATACAGTTCTACAGCCATTCCAGCCTTTTGCCAAGTCACAAGGTAAACTGTTCACATTTTAAAGCATATAGGTTTTATGATACAATGGTTTCAGTTCATCTGTTTCACCTGCACTGCAGCAAAACAGCAGAAACTGCCTCTGTTTTGACTCCTCTCCCTTAAGACAGCAATCGGTCTTTGCAGTAATTAGAAAAAGACTGGTCACATCTGACTTATAAATACCTTCTTGAGTAACTTTTCAAGATGCTTTGAAGTTCATCAGAAATGAAGCAGAGGTGGCCACAGGTATATCAACTTTCTAACTGCACGCCATTCTGTATGCCCTCTTCCTCTGCCATAACTCCTGAAAGATACATATCAAGAAACCACTTATAACCAATACATCTACGTCTTCAAAAATCACAGGTGTCAATATGCTTTCTGTATGGTACAACTGTTTTCTTCTGGGCCTTATGTTCAATTTCTGCCTGCCTTTTAAAATCTCTGACAGACCTCATGGTTCTGTTATATTTTTTAGCAATATCACTCTTGTTGATGCCTCTACCCACTTCTTTTATAATCCATAAGCTGTATTTAAGAAAAAAATGTTTATAAGTCCTCTCCTTCTCTATTGCAATGCAAACAGACCAACACTGGCATGGAATACACGAATGGGGGAGGCATGGCTTGCCATGTGATTTCCTGGACACAAGGCCTATATGAAATATAGTACAGGCAAGTACATAATGGGAGAATAAAGACAATTTTGCACAATTCAGGTAGGTATGTTTCCTTTTCATGTTTAATTTCACTTCTTACTGGTGTATTTACTATTGATATTAATTTTATTGGTCTTAATATTACACCCAGTGATATCAAATTATGTTAACCTGAAATTAACAACACAGAGATTCATTATACTGCAATGCAAGTATATATGTTTGTATAAGAGATGGGCTGGAGATTTGCTTTTTGTTCATTCTACTGAAAATTTTGTCCTAAAGCTGTTTGTGATACTGACATTTGCAGGACACCACAATGAAAATAAATCCAGCTGGTATTTCTTATAAGTTATTAACAGTCCAGATGCTAATAGACTAAACAGAACACAGTATTAAGAAACCCACAGGATGAAGTCTCAAGATTTTTATGTGCAATAAAGCGTGCTGCTTCAAAATAACAGAGGAGAAAAGAAACAGGTAAAAGTCACTATAAGAAAAGAGCTGGGAACTGTGATTCATGTGGTTGATGTAAATAAAGAAAAAAAAGAGTAGGAAAGGATCCAGTCCAAAGCCTTTAATATTCAATGGGAGTCTGTACCCTGCTTTGATAACTTCCCCAAGCAAGTCAGCTCCATTCTCATCTTCCAGAACAGTTTAATTCTTTACCAAAACATCAATTTTACAACACAAAACCAAAACCCATTGCCTTTTCTGAACATTAGGAGAGGGGTGACTCTAGCTCTTGGTGTCTCCTCTCAGCACTTGCCTCTTGGAGTTCATAATGTTCTTTGTGGTTCCACCTTCACTATCTGGTCATCCCTACCAGCTGACCACAAGCTTCCCCATCAGGAAAACTTTATTCACTGACCACCTGCAGCTGGGCTCCTAGGCCTTGAGTGGCAAAGTACTTTCTTACAGAGTCTTTCCACTAACTTCTGTTGACTTTGGTATACGCAAATATTAACTAGTTGCTAGATAAAAAGATTCCAAAAGTAGAAAGGCAAATGGTCTTGCTATGAATATTTATTCTGAAAAGTTGTAGATTAGGAATCCTTGCATTCTGCCCTACCATAGTAATTTGCTACAGCAAATGAAAGAAATACAAAATAAAATGAAAAATTCTGAAATAATAGCAGCTATGGTATACCTTGTCCATGTACATGATAAAGGCTAATATTTACATTTCTGACTCATACAAACAAAAGGACAGGAAAAAGTGTAGGACAAATATGATTCTGATACAAGAAAGAAGAAACAGAGTCTTTTCCACTGAAGGATGGAAACCTGAACACATTTCAGCTACCCCCTGTAAAAATATACTGTTGGAAATGAATGGCATATTTTATTTCCAAGCATTGCTTACCCTTTCTTGTGTTCAGGCTGAACAAATCATTTCTCAATATGACAAATGGCAGAGGTTGCAACTGCCATTAAATTATGCCTTGCTAACCAGAATCAGAAGGGGAAAAATTGGAGAGAGGATGATTGGGCATTTCCCCCCTCTACTAGATTCACAATGAATTTTTAATCTCAGCTCCAGTGACCCCATCGAATGGCAGATTATAACCAAGATGGTGGCATTTTTGGAGCTTTCATCCTCCATTTGGCTGTGATCCATTGGCCTTAGGAGAGGAGATAAGAATTTACATTTCTTATCAGTCACCAGATGGTTTTTAAAACCAGAGGCTGTCTGCTAGGTCTTAAGTTAATGAACAAAAGTGCTTTTATGAAGTACCAGTATGTGCAGTCAGAAATGTAGCTCTCGTTATTCAAGACAGTGCAAGAGACTATATCTCTCACTATTTAAACAACTTAATCTACCAATTGTATAGCAATATTTATGACTTATTTTCCACAGGCACTCTAAGTTTCTGAACAAAAATGGATTTAAAACAGTATTTATAAAGCTTTAGAATTGTGCAGAGTTCAGGTTTAAATAGAATTTTAGTGCTTCTCGGTGAATATCGATTCAGAATTTTATGACTAAAAAAGGTTTTTTAAAAGAATTAAAGCCAATAGTGTATTCTATCTCCTTTTCACATAAAGAAACCTTGCTTGTATTTTCTATGATCACTAAAAAGTTTCTGAGAGACAATGCAACAAATCTAGCAGAAAAGTAATAAATCTGCAAAAATGTCTCCTTTTCTAGAAATAAAAGTTGCTAGCAATTCAAACAGGACAAAATCCTAGCAACAATCAGTGCTATGCTGAAAGCCAAAAGAATAACTGAAAGAATAACATCAATGTTTTCTGGAGCTATTTCCTTTATACAGCATTAGTTAAATTTGTTAAGACCGTATGTTAGTCATATTGAGGAAAGCACGGTTTGACTTTATGAATTTTGGAACCCTCCCAGCAAACTTTCAAGCTCTGATGTTTCTAACATTTGTTGAATTGCTCATGTAAGAGTGAATTGTAGGTTCAGGTTAAAGCAGAAGAGCTGATAGCTGAAATAAAAGTCATACTATGTTACATTTGCCATCAGCTCCCATTATAGTTCCTATTATTAGTTTCTTTATGAGTAGGGCTAATGAAATTGGCTGGATGTGGAAGCTGCCACTTTGATTTTTTTTCCTTCAAAATCTGGAGAAAAATCTATAGAACATCCTGTGTTCAAGTTATTACACCCATTTAAAATTTTGACTGGTATAATTTCTTGCTGTACCTCAAAGGGCTTACAAGTAGCCATTGAAACTTTGTGCATATTTAAATTTCCTTTTAAAAGGTGTTTGTAAACTAGATTTTCAAATAAGTTTCCGTTAAATATAAATTAGTCATGGCCACTGCATTTAATGGAAACATTTACAGGACAAGCATTTCCTTAGCAGTTTGCCTACTAACCATTGCTTACAGTTGAGTGGAAATATGGAGATCTGACTAGTTTTAATCCATGCAGTTAAGGTTTCTCTTAGCTCAGCTGCATAGCCTTGTGTTTTCAAAGTCCAGAGACAGAATTCCAAGCAAAAAATTAAATGGGTACTCCCTTCCTTGAGTAAGTAGTAGTCTCTATCCCTGTGAATCTTCCTTATGCCAGCAGCCACAGACCCTGGTTCTTCATTGAGTGTGCTACTATTTTTAGTGTCTACAGTCCATAAGTTTTCATATTAAATTTAAAAAGGCATGCATAAAATAGGAAGCACTATTTTCCTCCAGTGCTAAATTATATTCCACCATCAATTCTTTTCATGGTGAACTCAAGCATCCTCATTTTATTAATTATTTTTTCGCCTTAAGCATTTTGCACTGAAATGCTGTGAGGCTAAAATTATTGTGAAATAATTTTTTGTTTAGGTGCTGCAATGATGTTAGGCCTTCACTTTGCACTGAACAGCACCTCAGGAATTATTGCAAAGTAATTCACTTCTCATGCTTTAATATCATAGTAACAACACTTTACATCAACAAATGTGGTCTAAAACATGCCATAAAATATGCTATAACCATTCCCATTAGATGCAGAGAAAGATGGCCAGGAAATGATATACATCCCTTTAAATGAAAGAAAAACATCCAAAAATTAAATGTTGATTGAGCAAGGTAAACTCATCCTGGGTATGTCTACACGTGCAATGAAGGTGACACAATAAACTCCAGCATATATATCCCGGAGTTTATTGCTCTATATGCCAGAGTTTATTGCTACACGTGTGCCTGGGACTGCAGCATGGTGAGCCAGGTCAGAGCAACCCCAGCTGGCAGGGGTTTAGAGAGCCAGCCTGCCAGGCTGGGACTGCTTCAATCTACCTTAACATGCTGTGAGGGGGCTGGCTAGTAGGGCTGTGCAAAATTTCACCGTCTGTTTCGACATTGTTTCGACTCGTTTCAAGCTCAAAACAGTGAAATCAAAATGAAACAGAGCTTCAAGACAGCTTCAAAATGAAATGAGGCAAGTCGAAACGTTTCGAAATTTTCAAAATATTTCAAGTTTCAAAGCTCAAGCTGGGCTTGCGTGCAGGGAAACAGAAACTAAAGTGAGGAGAGGGAGGGGGAAGAGGGGGGAGGGGGGTGGAGGAAGGAGTGCTCTCATTACTGACTGTGTAGCTGGCTAGTGACTGTCATCCTTTCCTGGGGTCCCTACCAATCCCAATGCTCTGGGGGAGGGATGGAAAAACTGCATAACAGGCAGCATTGTTTGAACTGCCTTGCTTTCTGCCTTGGTGTCAGTCAAGTGAGGGCGCACCTTGACACGCACAGTGTCACCCACCCATGTCACGAGTTTTGCCTGTCAGAAGCCAGAGGTGCAGGGCCCCAGAACCCAGACTCCCCCTGCACCAATCTCCTTGAAAGCTGGCAGGCTTCATGGCCACAGCAGGGCCTAGCAGGCCTGCAGTTTTCACCCTGCTGTGCCTTAATACACACAGTGCCACCCACGTCACGAGTTTTGCTTGTCAGCAACTTGAGGTGCAGTTTCCCCAAAAAACCTGCACCTGTGTCCCTGAAAGCTGGCAGGCTTCGTGGCCTCAGCAGGGGCTAGCAAGCCTGCAGTTTTGACCCTGCTGTGGCTTAACACATGTGTGACATGAGCTTTTTGCTTTCAAGACTTTGAGGTGCAGTTTCCCTGAACCCCTGCACCTATCTCCTTGAAACCTGGCAGGCTTCATGCCCTCAGAAGGGGCTACCATTCCTGCAAGTTTCATGCAAATCAGGCCAGAAATGACAAGGTTATAGGCTGTTCGGAGCTTCCCCATTATAGCCTATGGGCGAAACGTTGAAACAGCATCAAAACAGTGTCAAAATAGCAAAACTGTTTCAACAAAATGAAACGCTGTTCCGTTGCAACACTGAAACTCAAGTCGAAATAGAACGGTACCATTTCACACAGCCCTACTGGCTAGGGCACAAGGCTACTCCAGCGTGGGGCTAGCCGGCAGAAAGCCCCTGCACTGAAGTGCCCTCATGCACCAGCCAGCCTCTTTAGTGTCTACATGTGCACTGAGGCACATTAAATGATGCCACCATAGGATAGTACTTGTATTGACAAGTACTAACCTATGGCAGCATTTATTAGTTTTCTGCAGCCTAACAGAACCACATGTGTAGACACTGAGACTTTACTGAAGAGCTAATTAGCAATTGCAGTAAACGTCTTGTGTAGATGTGCCCCCTGTGTATTTGATTTATTAACAGAAAATATGTTTATGTTTCAAAAGAAAAAGAATGTAACATGGACAAAATGTCTGTACTAATGTTGCCAAAGCAACCCTAGCTTTTGGAATTTCCTCACTTTTGAGTGCCTGAGCTCACAACTTTATTATTGTATTAATGAGCCATTCCCCCTTTGATATTCCTCACTCCCCAATTTAATTGCCCAGGATTTTTTCAAAGATATAAATGTAACCTGAGTACACCCAAGGGTGTGTCCCATCTGAAAATGGAAAGGATGAGGAGTCACTTGATAGTGCTGTGAATGGGATCTCGTCGTCTCTGTGCCAGTTCCCTCTATTCTCTATATAACCAGGCCAGGACAAGATGACATAACTATTTGCAGATTTATTAACATACATACACACATATATACACATGTGCACACACACACACACACACACACACACACACACACAGGTAAAACCTTCACTGATAATAAATATGTACAATACTACTTTACATACAATGCTATCTTCAATAACCAAAGAGAACTATACCACCGCTAGTGGCCTCAAACCCAACACAGGGTAATAGTGAGTCCTGAAACAAATAAGGCAAAGCAAATGCCAACAGTCCACACCCACCACAGGTGAGCAGATGGATCCTAGAACAAGTAAATGCAGGTAAATACAACAATGTCACAAAAAAAACAACAGGTAACTATTTACAAATGATAAAACCCTTTAACCAGAAATCATTAAATAAAAGATATATACATATACTCATGCTCATAAAATAGTGAGATCATAACAACCCAAATATAACAAAATATAAGTTGCAGACTGACAAAATCTAAGGCGCTCTTACATCCCTTCAAAGTGCCCATGAGGAATGAAATACCTGGACTTCCCCATTCTTCGATGGGAGTCCTTGCCACTATTTGTCAGGGAGAGGTACAAGATCCCAGGTCCTCCTGCTGCTTGTGGGTTGGATCAGGACTCTTGCCCTGCAGGACCCCCATTGCCTCCCCTCCTGTGGGTTCCCTCCCCAGTGGGAAACCCCTTTTCCCCACAACTCATGACTTCTGTCATTGCATGGCTGTCTCTGGCTCCAGCCAGGGTGGCCCTCCACTGCCTGGGCTCTCTCTCTCCATGCAGCAGCACACTTATGGCCCCGTGCACCGACCCATTCTTCTGCCTGGATAGGTTGGAGGCGCAGACTGTCTTGTGCGGTGCTGGAGCTCACAGTTTCATAGTTTCATAGTTTCTAGGGTCAGAAGG
>NW_017729024.1:111670230-111675947 GCF_001723915.1 Gavialis gangeticus | reverse complement strand
ACAACCCTGTAGGGAAAGAAAAAAACTGTCAATTTCCTCCTCAATCAGCTCTTGGGCCTTCTGGCCCCACACTGTCTACGTCAGCTACCTGGCTGCATGCCAGGGGATGGGACTTGAACCACCCAAAGCAGCTCCCAGAGCACTGACACACTACTGGATCCTCCATGCACCGATCTCTGCACCACGCCCTTGGCTGCTTGCCAGGGTTATAGACCAGGACTGCCTCGAGCAGCCCCTAGGGTCTGAGATCTGTGCAGCAATCTCTGCACCACCCCCTTGCCACCTACCAGAGGATGTAGACCCAGACAGCCTTTTGCAGCCCCTAGGGTCTGAGCCCCATGCGCCGCAAATGGGGCAGTAGCGGCAGTACCAGCGAGGGAGTCTTTGCAGCTCTTCTGGGCATTGCTCCACCCACTAGGAAGCTCTTCCCCAGCTCTCCTCTGATCCTTCTTCTCTGTCCCCCGACATGTCTGCCATGTGCTGGGCACACATCTCCTTTTATTCTCTTCGGAGGCTCTGGCCCCCGAAGTTCTGCTGGACCGGCAGAGTGCGGTCTCGAACCAGGTCCAAGGCTTTTCCTTTTTTTTCCTCTCTCTCTCACCTCAAGCAGGGGTGGGGCAAATCCCCTCCCAACAGTAACCTGATTGGTGGGTGGGCTCCATCAATCACAAAGAGGATTCTCTGAGCAGAGATGTGCCAGGCTGTATTGGTAAGTCTGCCACATAAAGAAAATCTGGAGGCAATCAGTCTGCACAGCTTACATAAGCCACATGAGCCCACAGTGCCTCGCTTCATACTTATTTGCTTTTTCATTTTGCACACTACCTTTCTGCACAGAGCTTGCATATTTCTTTCTTTTCAGACATTCTCCACACACAGTTTTGTTGACAGAACCCGTACATCCCTTGAATTAGGAACTATGCAAGTACAGGCCAATCCTGCAGCCCTTTAATTGAGTGAATAAGAATAGTTATGAAAGCATGTGCTCAGGGCTCAAATCCTGCATAGCAGGTTGTGGCCTGAAGCACTATTTGCCCCACCTTGATTAGGGATCTGATCCACAGCCTTTAACATCCTTCACCGTCCTGTTATGGAAGGTGGAGAAAGTATGGAATGACCCTTTCATTCCTTCTGTGCCACACTCCACAAATCATATTCCATTTTTACCTGTGCTACATGTGCAGGGAGACAGCCAAGTACAGCATGCAGGGCCGGACACAGGCATGAGCGAATGGGGAGGCTACCCAGGGGCTGGACAGAAAGGGGGTCCAAAAATGGTAATTTTTTCATCATTACTATCATTATCTCTGGCGAAGGGAGTGTGCTACCCATGGCTGCCAGGTGTCTAGATACAGTGCTGACAGCATGCACAAGGTACACACCAGCCGTGCTGCAACAGACTAGCACAAGAGTCATTAGCAGAGGAAAGTCTGCATCTACAGAGGCAGGCGTTTCCCCGAGGTACATACCTATATTCCCATGGTGATGCTTTTTGAACATGCTCTATATTCAGTTATCAACCTATGATATGTTGCTTACATCTTCAAACTATTTAAACAAGCAAAAGAACTTCATCAATGAGGACTGGGTCAATACTCATCTTCAAACTTCAGTCTGTTTTGCTGGAGCTGTTGATGAAATGCAGTCAGACTATTTTCTCCTGGATACACAAATATTATTTTCTCCCTGTTCACATTCCAACATGATTGAAGATTTTTTTCTTAACCTCCCTAAATTCAACCTCAAGCAGAAAACAAACCCAGACCACTTCAGCTATGAAGGGGAATGTTTTATAAACTTAGAAATATGGGGAAACAGACAGAAGCCCTTTTCTTCTTTAAATAACAAAAAGCTGGCTAGCTAACTGAACCCCAAAATAGCCCTGAAAGGAAAAGAAAAAATCAGAAAGAAAAATCAGCCAGGAAGTCACTGTGGTTGTTGTTAATGAACTGCATTTGGTGCATTTCTGGTAGCTAGAATGAACTCCAGGGCTGTTGGACTCTCCTCTCAAATAGTCTCAAAAACATTTGTAAGGACAGGGTGAGGGAGAGAAGCAACCAAAACAGACACTACCACCCTGGAGGGATGTCATTTTCTACTCCTTGCCAAGTACATGTACACAGTAAATGCAGCCATAACACAATAAATATGGATGCATATTTATACATATATGTGCATATGTACATGTATATTTACGATCGTTATTTATGGTTATGCGCCCAAAAATACACCTAGCTGTTAGTTCTAAAAGAATTGTCAGAGTGTGAAGACTGCTAAGCTGGTGGTATTTTATGTCATTTCAGTAGTACGAGGGGGGGAAAATAACTTTCTGGAATTTGAATAAATAATGTAATGGCTTTTCTGCCCATCCTTGTACATATGCAAGTTGGAACACATCTGCCACCCCAGTTTTTCTTTTTAAAAAACCTGTTTAAAGTCCTGCAGGTGTGACTCATGGGGGATAGAACATCTGTGACTCGTAGCAGAAAATGGAAGGGAATATATGCAAAGCTGGCAGATGATATCAGCTGCTAGCAAGTAACAACCATTGCACTACTTTGTAAAGCTTCACAAATTCACAGATTATGAATATGCAGCTTAGAGACCAGTAAATTTTTCCAGCTGCACATTCCTAGCTTCTGCAATCTATTCTGGACATTTGATAACTGAAGATACTGTTTCCTACATATTGAGACTTGTCTTACAATCTTCAGCATATTCTTCATTTGCTGTTCCACATAATCTCTAAGACTAAAAATACTGTTCAGCATTTAGCCAAGAGAGTGTCAAAAGCCTTCCTAATCATAGAGGCTTTAAAACTAAATGCAAAAAAACAGAGTAACAAACACTTATACAGCATTACCTGTATTGTAAAACAAGCTATAAGTTATTGTGCAAGAGCCAAATTCTGCCAACGGTTCTACCCAGGCAATCTGTTAACATATTCAACAATTCTAATTCATGGAAAAAGTTTTATGGCCAGGTCATGAAATTTTTATGCAAGCAAAGAGTCCTTGTGCGTTACTCATTATGGGGTATGGCCAACATTTTGGTGCCTACCCAGTGGTTCTAACCAGGCAGTCTGTTAACATATTCAGCAATTCTTATTCATGGAAAAGGTTATGTAAAAAAATCACATAAATAGTAGGGCCATGCAAAGCTTTGGTCACTGATTTAATTCAGAGGTGATTCAGCCCAATTTGGTGACTGAATCTCCCAATCAGAATCAGATCAGGAGATCCATTAATCTCTCCAAACTGAATCAGAAGCCTTCGATTTGAGTCAGAGAGATTCAAGAAATTGGCTATAGACACAGCTTTATATGTTTTTTCTACATACCTCGAGGTACCAGGAGCAGCTTGTGAATGCTGAGATGGTGGGACAGATGAAGCGCCCCACGGGAACATGAGGGGGGAGGGTCCCTGCCATGCTGGGCAGCGGACCCAGAAGTGGACCAGAAGTACTTTTGGTCCACTTCCGGGTATGCCAAGTGTGCGGGGGACCCCCTACCCTTCTGGCTTTGTGACTGGTGTCTCCTGGGTTTTGGGGGGCACCCAAGGTCCCCCTGCAGCTGATTGCCAACCTGTGGGAGTGCGGGGGGTTCCCCCCAGGCTCAGCAGTGCCCCCCCCATTCTCCCGAGGGGCACTCCATCCGCCCCACCATTTGAGCATTCACGAGCCACGCCTGGTACCTCCAGGTATGTAGAAAAAACATATAAAGCTGTATCTATGGCCAAATCACTGATACTCCAAATCAGAATCAAATCGGGACAGTTATCCGAATCAGCGAATTGAATCACTGTCTCCCGAATTGAACCGATTCTGAATCCAAATTGAATACTGCCTACTTTGCACATCCCTAGTAAATAGAATTACCTGATATTTTAGAAATACCATGCACCCCCAATTACCATCATTAATGTTTAACACCTTTAAAGTTCTTTAAAGGCAAGTGAAATTTGCAGTACAGTACTGTTCCAAACCTATAATATGTTGAAGCATTTGTGGAATGTCATGCATGTTTTCTTGAAGTGATGTTACTGGTAAAATGTTTGTGGTATCTTTGTATAAGTAGCATCAAGCTTTATCGTCCATATACGTTTATGCATTGTGGTATTTGATATAAATGTATTTCTTACATGTTTTAGTAAGGCCAGGATTGCATGACATGTTAATGATTGTTAGGTGTTACTTCTCAAACTATGAGTTTTTCACCTGGGAGAGGATCAAAGCCTATATAGCTGAGAGAAGTAATCACTAAGAATTAGCATCTGACATGGGTATGTCTAATGGCCAGTCAAACAGGCCTTTGTGGACACTATTTGAAGCATGTGAGCTGGGGTTTTCTGGACAATGATGAATTCACATCTTTAAAGGAGAGGCCTACAGTTAGAATGGCACCTAGCTATTTAGGGAAGGACATTACTCAAAACTGGAGAAGTGAGTGATTTGAAAATGTCTGAAAAGGATGCAAATATTCCCCAGATCATAACTGGAGCAGGAAACACTTGTGGCCTGTTTAACAAATACAACCTTTGGGGGAAGGAAGTTATATGCATAGTATGGTCCCCCCAACAATCCAATAGATAATGCATGTAAATAGTCAGATAAGAAACATACTTAAGCATTGCCACAGCAGCAAAGCTAAATTTTGTCTAAAGTTTCCCGGGCATAAAATACTTCGGTCCCTCATCCAGCAGACTGATTGTAATAGACTGATAGGAGAATTTGTAAGACACCCTCGGCTTGTCTACATGTGCATTTGCTCTGGGGTGGCTTTACTGTAGAGTAAACTACTCCCGGGCAGGTGCCTACACATTCAGGGAAGCAGAAACAGATTTGCTGTTTATGGCAGCAGTCTGCTCCTGCTCCCTGGGGCCTTGCATGGTCCCCTGCTGCCACCAGAGGGAGCTGGAGGTGCTAGCCATAGCTCCCTGTGCACAGCAGCCATCTTTAAAAGGCAGACCCATGGACTGCTCCCAGGCCACCTGCTTCTCTGGCCCAGAGCAGGGTGGCAGCATGCAGCAGCTCTGTTGCCGCAGCTTCTGCCTGCCGCCCATGGCCCTGGCAGCAATATCTGCTGCTCCAGGTTCCTGCTGGCCACTTTGCTGGCCCACCATGGGGGCTGCCACCTGGTCTAGGGAAGTCTTGGCCCTGGTGCCACTGCTGTGCCACATGGTCACCTGGCCTGGCTCCCTGTGGCATCCCAAGTCCCCTGCTGCTGCTGTACTGCTTTCACCTGGACCCCATGCTGCCACCCAGACCCCAGCAGGGACACCAGTGACATGCTCACAGATACCACCACTGGGGGCATCCACACTGTTCTGGGCCTTCAGTCCCGCTGCCTCTGGGCCTGCCCAGCAAGTCAGGACTGGTGGCTGTACATTGTCCAGACCACCTGGGACAATGAGCAGCGGCTTGAATCCTTTGCATGACCCAGGCCACCTTCCAGGACCTCTTGGAGCAGCTTTACCCATACCTAGAGTGGCAGGACACTACCATGCTGCAGCCCCTCGCCACAGACACCCAGCTGGCCATCATCCTGCTCAAGCTGGCTATGCCTGCCAGCCCCTACTATATCAGCCACCTCTTTGGCATGAATAAGCCGACTGCTGAGGAGGCTGTCTTGGAGGTGTGCAGCAGCCTCCAGGAAGTTCTGGAACACCACCACTGCAGTGATAGCAGGGTTCCATGCCCTGGGCTTCCCCCAATGCATT
>NW_017729024.1:111658537-111665230 GCF_001723915.1 Gavialis gangeticus | reverse complement strand
CTGTCTTGGAGGTGTGCAGCAGCCTCCAGGAAGTTCTGGAACACCACCACTGCAGTGATAGCAGGGTTCCATGCCCTGGGCTTCCCCCAATGCATTGGGGCCCTGGATAGGACCCACATCCCTGTCACCTGCCTGCCCCATTGTGACTTCCCCTGCTACACCCAGTAGAGCTTCTACTCCGTGGTGCTCCAGGCCATAGTATACCACTGCAGCACCTTAATGAACATGAGTGCTATCTGGGCTAGTAGTGCCCATGATGCCCGTATGTTCTGCAACTCCACCCTGCCAGCCCTGGTGCATAGAAAGCACTTTGTGCCAGAAGTGTCAGACCTCCAGCTGGGCACAGTGGTGGTCCCACCCATCTTCATCAGGGACCCTGCCTACCTGCTTCTCCCCTGACTCACGTAGTCCTACACTGACCAGCTGGACCCCCACCAGGACCACTTCAACAGGTACCTGGGCCAGACCCATGCCCTAATGGAGTGCACCTTCAGCCAACTGAAGGGACACTGGCACACCCTCATAACCTTGAGGTCACCAAGGCCAACAACCCGTAGGTCACTGTCACAGCCTATGTACTACATAACATCTGTGAAGCCTGGGGGAGCTTTTTCATGAGGCATGGATAGAGGAGGTGCAGCAAGTAATGGACACCTGGCACTGGGAGTGCCAGCTGCGGTGGCAGCAACAGCAATGGGCACCTCCCACTGAAGCCCTGGGTGAGCCAGACACCCACCAATCAGGGCCAGGGTACCAGGTCTGAGAAGCACTGACTGACTACCTCCTCCTTCACTCCACACTGTAGTTCATCTGGGCTGCCACCCACGGACTCCCACGGCACATCCCCAGCAGCACGCTCACTGTGGACAGTTCTCTGAAAAGCACTTTAGTCCTCACGACAAACACAGAAATCCCTCTCCCTTCCCTCTCCCACAACAGAACCCATCCCCCCTTCCTCCCCCAAAACAGTGCCTGTTCCCCCTTTCCACAGAGCCCCTCCACCACCTACTCCACCGACCACTAATAAAACACCCTCTTCGCCATGCAGGCTGTTTACAGTGTGAACTATGTATCTGCAATCCTGGGGTGGGAGCACCTAAGGGGTGGAGCCTGGGAACTAACAGCCACCACCCCAGCCTCTGGCCACTTTCCTCACATGCACACGCCATGGGTGGGGGCCTTGCCTGGGGGCAATGGTGGGCATTGCTCTGCTGACACGCCCATCTCCCCCTCCTGCAGCCAGTGGGCCAGGCCAGTATAACCCATGCACAGTCCTGCCTCACTGCAGGCAACTCCTGCTCCAGGGCCATATGAAGCCAGGGCAAGCAATGGGTCTTGCCCCAGGCAGAAGAGCTGGGTGGTGGAGGACCTGGGAAGGGCTGGGACAGGGGCTCCTGGCCCATGGAGGCACCACTGCACCTCAGCCCAGCCCCATGATAGGTAGGGGCTGCTGCTAGATGGCAGATGGCAGCCAAGGGGCAGGTGGGGCTAGGGCCAGGCCCAGGGCCAGGGCAGTGGGCAGCACAAAGGTGACTGCCAGGGCCAGGATGCTGTCCAGCACCTAGCAGTCCTCCTTTGTGGGATCCACTGCCCTGCCCACCAGGACAGCCTGCTGCTCTAGGGCCTACATGTGCTTGCTCCTCCATGTGCTGCTATACCCTGAGTGTACCCCTGCTGTGAATGTGCCTGGCGTGCCATGAGGAGCTGTTTGCATGGACTCAGGGCTGCCCAACTCAATACACCCTGCTGCTGCTGATCAACATGGTGCCCCAAGTGTACCTGAGAACCTGGCATGGGATTCTGAGCTTCAATGGTACAAAGGGCAAGCCTGCTCTGCCCCACCACCACTTGGAGGGCTACCTGTGGCTGCATTACACATCCCTGCCCCTAGGAGCTGAGGAAGACATCACCACTGGCATTGACACATTCCTTGGCATGCGAGAGACCCATGCCCACCTAGCTGTGGAAGCACAGGGTGCTCACTGAAGTTTTGCACTGTCTCCTGCCTCCCTGCATGCTGTAGGTGGAGCTCCGGGGGCCTGGGGGAGCACGGGTGGGCCAACCAGGGAGGGGGGCCAGGGCCAGGCAGTAGTTATGGTTGGTGACTGTGACCCACTGTGCCTGCAAGGCTTTGATCTTTATGCAGCACTGGCACACTGACTAGTCATGCCCATTATCCTGCATACAACCTGAAAGCCCCTCATAAATGTGTGTGTTGGAGTGCCCACTGCACACAAACTGGGTGAGGACCATGGACTCACCCGACAGCACGATGAGGTCCTCAGTCTCCTCCTGGGACCAGCTGGGGGCCTGGGAAGTGATGTATGGCATCAGGGAGGGAGCATGGCTCCCTCAATGGCTCACTGGACCTCTGTGCTGCAGTCCCAGTGCTGGTGGTCCTGGGCAGCTGCCTGCATAATGCAGCACAGGGGCACAGCACAGGACAGGCAGGTGCATGGTGGGGGTGTGCTGGACATCAGTGGCAGGGTCTGGGCAGGCTGCTGCAGGTGGCCTGGGGACAGCTGAAGCAGGACCTAGTGGTCAGAGGCTGGCTGCAGGTGTCCCAGGGAGCAGTGGCAAGGCCTGGGCAAGCTGCTACAGCTGGCCTGGGGCCTCTGCAGGTACACACAGTGGCCCAGAGCTGGCTGCAGGTGGTCCTGGGCCCCAGCATCCTCCCAGGCTTTTAGGGGCCTGGGGCTAGGGCAGGCAAACACCTGGAGAAACTCCCAGCCCTGGGGTCTTAACAGCCTGAGAGGCTGAGCTGAGGGTTGTCCCCTGGTGGTGGGGCTGACCAGGAGCAAATTTGCTCTGGGTCCGTGTCTACATGTGCATTACTACGCAGTAACTAATTGCAAGTAAATTTGCTACCTGTACTTACATGATTAGAGCAAATTGCTGTGCAGTAAGCATCTGCAGATTCTGCACATGTAGACGTGGATGCTTACCGCACAGTAATTTACTCTATTGTGCAGTAAAGCGTCTCATGTAGACAAGCCTTCTGACAGGCAGGTCAGAGGCAACAGTGGAATTTAGTGTACTGCAATGCACTTGTAGATGCTAATGGGGCTGGCTGGGGCATGAAGGTACTTCAGTGCATGGTTTCGCAGTCTACATGTGCACTGGTATTAGGGCACAATAAATACATTAACTCTGCCATAAAATAGTACTGTCAAGGACAGCACTATCTTACGGCAGAAGCATTAAGTGCACTTATACATTTAGATGATGACTACTTGACACAAATCGTGCCTGGTCAACCCAGCCAGCCTCTACACCATCTAACACCACCACCCAGAGCCTGGGGCTGATCCTCTATGTCCTCTGCCAGCCTGGGGATGCTCCACCCTTGCTCAAATTGCTGCAGTCCCAGGCACATGTGTAGACACTGCACCCAAGAGCAGTTGACTCCAGCTCAAGCTGCTCCAGAGTTTATTGCATCATGTTCATTTCACATATAGATGCACCCACTTCAAAGTAAATGAGTTTACTGTGGGCTAATATCATTGCACGTGTAGATGGTGATCCTTTACTACACAGCAAATTAGTCTACTCCACAGTAAAGCACATGTGTAGACACAGCCACTGATACTACTCTAAAACTACTCTTTGTTTTTATTCAGGACTACATTCTTTTTCCGAGAGATTTTCAGATTACAAAAATATCAGCTGTTTTCAATTTCCTTCTATAGGACATTGGGTTTCAAATGAGGGGTACACCCTAACTCCCATCTTTCCTAGTCTTTAAAAAATCCAGCTACACTGCATTTATCAGACCACATATTAGCAGAAGCTCTGCAATTGCAAATGGTAAGGCAGTGACAATTTTAAACAGACTGCTTTCATTAATGCTAATGAGTGTTGAATGCACCCTTCAAGAAGAGAATATACACATGTAGTTGTGAATGTATCTCAGCTCAGTACAGACATTCAAAAAGCCTGAGGCAGAATCGATCTAAGTTGTGTGGTTTTCTGCAAGTGGCATAGATTAGATCAGTAGAAAACAGAACACACATTCAACTTTGGAGAGGGGAGGGACAATCTTCCACCATTATTAAACCAATCCATATGTGCCAACCTTCTATTCTGTTATGGGTATACAGTAGTTTCCTGTCACTTATACCAGTAAAAGTGTAATGTCTGTACCTGACCCTCAAGAATGCACCTCCTCTAATAGAGATTAATATTGGAAATATTTTCACTATTGCTTTGAAGTCAAAAGAAAACGTTCATCAATAATTCCTTTCCCAGCTTAGTTTGGTCTTCATTAAGTAGTCCTAGCCAGAGATACTATACCAACTTTGATAATGGCTACTAATGGCTAGTTTAATTGTATGACCTCCTTAACCCACAATGATTTGGGTTGTATTTTTTTTTCTGCATGAAAATGCTTGAAAACATAAATCAGACAGATTATAAGTGCTGCACAGTATGGATTTAAAGAAACAGAAGCCAATGAGAACATCTTGCTACAGAGTTGACGTTGAGTCTCACTGCCAACACTGTTGGTGGAAATAGAAGTGACAGTTTCTTTGGGTTAGGAGTCTTCCACAGCCCTAGTGCTGAATGGGTGATAACCCAGGAGGTACATTTCAACTTCCATCTTCCATGAATTATATGCTTAATACGGACACAAGTGTTCTTTGGGAAGCTTTGAAAATCACATATAATAAGCAGTGGCTGAAAGTGTGTTTATGATTAGAAAAATTACTATATGACAATGGCATCATCTAACTTAGGAGATCAACTCCTTGGGTGCATTCTAACTCATACAACTTTATGTTCTTACTATAGTAATTTGTTACTCTTTTTTTTCTTGCTAGCCTTGCTGAGCCAATCCAGCTATGGAAGAGTGAACTGGATTCTACTTAATGCATCACTGGCAAAATTTTTAATTTAGTCCCAAGCTATAAAACATTTATTATTGGAACTGTGTAAATAAACTGAAAAAGGCACAGTCTGACTTTGAGCCCTGGGTGAGTTTCCAGAGAAAGTCAAGGGTTTTTTCTTTTAATTTTTTTTTGGTTGGTTGTTTTTTTGAGGTGGGGTGAGGTAGTCGTTTTTTAAATGAGAAAGTGTTATCTGAAATACAACAAAGAACTAACATGCAAGTCCACATTGCCATTTTTGCATCATATAACTATACTTTAAGTTTTTCTGATGTTATCTGATCCTGTAGGAAAAATGTACAACATTGAACTCAAATTTTATCACATAAGCAGCTATATTAGAGTTCATCTATAGTTTTCTTTTCTGCTGGCTTACCTTAACAAGATAGCCAAGATGTCCCCACGCTGTACACACACACAAATGGAAGCACCTAAAACTCCTGGTCATTCTTATAAATCTTGACCTTGACACTTCTGTCTGAGAACTGGATAAATAGAACTTTCTTCCTTTGTAACGTGCTGATGGAGAAAAAATATATACAGTGAATGATCTTAACAGTTCATTCTAGTTTGACAGAGAGATCTCAGAAGTAGTTTCTTGTCCTTAAAATGGCAATGCCAGAAACACTAAATAGAATGAACATTAAATGCACCCACTATAGATGCCACCTATTGAAAAGTATAATGGAATTATTTTACATTCAGGATACATTATGTATCATTTTGAATTTGATGAATATACATTCTGTTACCAATCTATGATCTGAAAATGCTTTGGTCATTTCAATAGTTTTTAGAAAGTTTTGTTACACCTTTATAGCAGAAGCCCACACCCCAAAAACCTTGATGCATGAAGACACATACAATTACTGACACAAAAAGGGCAAACATTTACCATGTAGTGGTACTGATTTTAATAAGACTATGGTAAGCTGAGATATTTTTCTGTTCCTACAATGCAACTTCATGGCCAGTGGTTTACAGTAATGTTTGCATTTAGTAATAGTTAGAGCTGTATAAATTTTGAAAACATTTCCCATGAATAGCATCGGTTAACATGTAAAAATTAATTCACTTCAGTTATGCTCATAAGCCTCTTGCATTTGTTTTCCATGAACTTTCTTTAGTATGACTAAGTTTCAGTGACATTAATATTCACAGAAGGCAAATCTATTGTTCCCCACATGTCCATGTACACAATAGAAGTTTAAAAAGTGCATGCAACTTGCATGAGTGTTCATGCTTATTCAATAGGCTGTATACTCATCTAATTAATAAAGCCAATGGAGCAGTACAGAGGGAAGCCCATCCTTCCAAGATAGTTTCTTCAGTGCAAATCTAAAAGCAATATTTCTTCATGACTCCACAGGTCTGCAGAGTTTGGAGACTTGCAGATTCCACTTCTCTGAAACTGCTTCCCCTTACAAGGTCGTGCCCAGGAAAGTTTACAAGGGATCTTTGGTGTTTTCCTGTTCTTCAGACCTCCTTCCTTAGCTTTCTCCATGAAAGGGGGCAATCAGGCCCTGGGTGTGTGTATAGATGAGTGCTGACAGCTCTGCAGCTCCCTGCTGTAATTCATGGTGCTTTCCAAGAAGTGCCACGAGTTATAGAGATCCCAACAATCTAACAGATGTTCTCTGTCCCCTGCAATCCAACAGATGTTTGGGGCGTGGGGGATCAAACTCCACTTTGAAGCCAGTTGTGTGCCTGCAGCCTCTTTCCCTTGGCCCACCTCTTCACTGCCCCCTCCCCCCCCCCAGCTCCAATGCATTCATCAGGATTTGGGGGGGGGGGGGGGGGGGGGGGG
>NW_017729024.1:111648509-111658330 GCF_001723915.1 Gavialis gangeticus | reverse complement strand
GGGGGGGGAGGAGGACAGCGAGCTCAGTCTGGGGTTTGTCCAGCCTCTGCTGGAGGTGGGAGATGGACTGGAGCCTGGCTTCCCCCACCCAGCTCAGCATTCACTGACAGAAGTTAATAAAGGCTCTCTGCTTTAGAGCGCATTTATATAAACCCTCAGGTAACGAGGGCTCATTTGTTGTGCAATCAGGCACTTTTAAAGTGCTCTGCAGCTGGGCACTTCTGTCAGGGCATGGCTATAGAGCTCTTTGACGGGGCCGATCACACAAAACGTCACCTCTGTCAGTGCCCAATAATACTGCCAGATGCACAGTCTACCAGTCAAAGGAGGCTTAGGATGGTAAATTTGGAGCTACAGCATCCACTGAGCTAATACTTCTTGAAAGAATGGAAGTACAGAATTTCTTAGTTAAGAAAACTGCCACACCAACAACTTCATTAGGGTGCTGTACCTGGAACCTCAGGGTACTGAGGTTCCCTAAGGGTATACTATCAGGAATTGAGTTGCATGAAACTCCCAGGCCTTCACTGGGAAGCCACTGATAGAAAGTGGTTATGAAGAGTTAATGCCTCACAATGCTTTGCTGACTTGCGCTGCAAATTTTCTTAGTTTTTATCAAGTGGAATAAACATTCTTTTTCACATTTATTTTACTCATGGCACGTTAATCCAGGTCTACACTGTCCACTTTGAGGACTAAATGTACCCCTGGTTTAGGTCCATTGGCATCTTTGAGGTTACACCACTAAAACCTTGGCCATGGCTCTAAATAGACTTCTATCCAAAATGTCCCCTCTTAAAAGATATGCAGAAAAAAAATCTTAGTGCCCAAACCAATACAATTAAATTCTTCACCATATTTGTGTGGGTTCTCTAAAATTAAAAAGCATTCTTTTTTGGCTAGAACAGAAGATAACAACATCCACAAGAATCTCATTTCCCTGCAAAAGTCTGTTTTCACAAAAACGACAGAAAATCATTTTACTTTTTTTGGAAAAATTCTCAATTTGGCTATTTGCTTCTAATTAGTGAAATGGCAGTTGCAAACTGCAAATGCTTGTGAACAAAACATAGAGAGTTTTGTACAGCCTGAGTCTCTCAGGGTTGCTGTGCTCAGATTTCAAACTCCATTGCAGTCAAATATTGTTTCCACACACAGGGTGCATGTGCCTAACTATAAAACAAAGTCATTGGTTCCTAAAGCAAAGCCAGTTCAAGAGAGAGTCAATTATACCTGTGGTCAAATTTTGGCATGTTTTATGGCCTTGAAAACGGTAAGTGTGTTGTCAGAAACCATGCTATCAGAGGACAAAAGGTGCAATGAACAGACCTCAGTTTCAATCACTGAATAGTATATTAGTTTACAAAAAAGAAGGAAAAATATACTCTGGTGGAGACAGCCCCGTGAACCTCCTTAACACTATATAGCAGGAGTACAGAGCATGCCATATGAGCCTCACTGGGGAAATTTAAATAAGGAGCTCTAGCAGTGTAACGTGATTTGGCAAGGGCTGGATTTGAATGTGGTTGTGAGGTCCCCACAAGCAACATATGCTTTTACTAAGCTGCAGTATTCCTTTCTTTCATAGTCTCAGCTTTTAAACCATTACTTTATATTTTTTAAGATTACATAGGTCTAAGCCAAACCAAAGTTGTTAACTCTGGATAAAACCATCATATTATGAAATTAGAGCTCATCCTGAGGAAGAGAGAAAAAAGAATATTTCAATCTGACCTCTAGAAAAATGGGAAGAAGGAGAAAGGGGAGGTGAGGGGGAGGGGGGAGAGAGAGGAAGAGGGGGGAGAGAGAAAGAGACAGAGACGTCTGCTTATGATTATGAGATGAACTTTGAACTTTTCCTATTGTACCAGCCAAGGATTTTTGAATGTTAATATATAAAGGAAAAATGTCAAATCCTGCTAAGGTATTTAAAAGGGTGCACTGAATAAACAAATCCTTTTCTTATTTTACTGTTGAAAAATTTAAAAGATTTCATAATGGCAAGCGGAAAAAAAGATTCCTTCAAGATATAACCGAATTTTGAAACATGTCTCATAACAGATACTACCAGTCAGGAATTTGGAAACAAAGAACATTCTTTAATCTCTTCTGCTTCCCACCTGATGAGGGGGGTGACAGTGCCATCAAGGAAAGTACAGACATGTCTTCAAATTGGTCTGCATAGTTTTATTTCCTGTTTTCTTCATCACGTGGAAGATGACAGATTGAATGAGATTAATTTAAGTGTTAATAGCACCAGCTATTTTTTTTTATTCATACCAGCTCAGAAACATGCCAAGACAGGAAAGACCTCTCTAAAAGACAAGCTTCTAGTATTACTGCAAAACCAGCAGAACAACGACACTACCTCCATTTTTCCTTCCAGCAACAGCTTTTATTACTTTATAAAAGAGACAAAAGGTATTTTAAAAAGTGAAAATTGCAGGTTTAGAAATGTACTCTGTAGTATGATTTTCTTTAAACTTCTTTAAATTAAGACCATTTTAAGGTGCCAACATGACCTGTTTACTACAGAGTATTTTAATTTGACTCTAATAGAATTAGAGTGGACATAAAATGCAGTCACTCCACACTGAGATAAAGTCAGCCTTCCAAAAGTGAAGGGTAACTACACTTTAGTGTAAATGACACTACTGTAACAATCCTGAGTCCACTCCCCCTGGTCAGTTTTATCCCTGGGTAGCCCTTTGCTCAGTTTAAACCTGCTCCCCTGCCACCTAGTGGCTATATATTGTAATAGGACTATTGTAGGCCGCTAGCTTAGGAGAGCCGGTTAGGTGTCTACAAAGTAAAATCCAGGGGAGAATCATAGCGTTGGAATGAATCTTGAGGCTCACATGGCCCAAAGGATGAATTATATTTAGTGATGGCTCTATGCATCTGCACCCTCAGAAATAACTGTTATTTAGCTTAAATATAACCTGGTCCGTGCCTGGACATAGGAAAAGCAAGAAACAACAGGTATCATAGAATGGGGCCACTGCTTCTTCTGATATGTACAAAGCATTGTGCCCACTTTGGTCACTAACCTGCAGTGCAGACCTGGATCACTGGCCACCAGCCCATGGCAGTCTCATCTTTTCCCTGAAAGAAATGCCTCTTATTTCTGCTCAGCCACATGCAGCAGGTGCTCTGTGCCTCAGATGCACCCCTGAATCCCTTGAAGCAGCAGCATTGGCACCTACTTCGAAGCCAGGCCCACTGATTCTGGAGTGCATATGGATCTGTAAACCACTAAGCAGAAACTCAGGTGTGCTTCTAAAAGAAAAATTGCAAGTCCACTTCTGGATCCAAGCTGGCTTCTTCTTCCTTCATAAGCCTAAACACAATCCATACACCTTGAGCTTTTGGAAAGTGCAAATCCAATTCCAAACCTGGCCGCTTACGTTCTTCCCTGTGTATAGTGTGCACACCTAGCACACAGCCTTTAAGCTGGGGTAAGCAACCCCCAGTGGGACATGCAAAGGCATTTTGCTTGGCACTCGCATCTCAGGGAAGGGGTCAGGGCTGTGCTACCACAACAAGGATCTGGTGCTTTGTGGCTCCCCTGCCGTCCACCTCTGCCATCTTACAGCATCTTACAAGTCGAGGTTGCAAGTGTTTTTGGCATTCTGCCCAAAAACATTGCTGACCCTTTCTCTAGGTACAGTTATCACTTTGAAACAAATTTAATTAACACAGGTACAACAAACTTCCAATAACAAACAAACAATCCCCATATTAAAATACCAACCACTACCAAACCATCAAAAGTGAAAAACATCATCCTCCACCAGTCATTTTGACTTGAGACACTCCTCCTTGAAACTCATGCTCCAAGTAACTCCTGAGCAAACAGACTGTGGTCTAGAGCTCAACAGACTCAGACAAATGATGCCTTACAGTTGCACAGAGACATCAAGTCAAAAAATCCTCAAAACCTCTCAAAATCTGAGCTCCTACACTTCTCTGTGTTCAATGGTTATGTTAGTTTAGTTTATATGCAGTTTGTCTGACCCAACCTTACCCTCTTTCTACAGGCAAATAGTTAAACAAACATGGATTTTCCATCTCTACACCTTTTTCTTTTCTTCTGTAGATTGTATTATTCCATGATTACCAGCCTGGGTTATTATAAGAGGGACAAAGAAACACAAACGAGGTTAGAGACCAGGTTTTTTTCTGCATTGTCTTCAGTAACTACAACTGGTGAAGGAAAATGTGCAGAAAATACACTCATAGCTGATACTGCAGACAGCCCTCTTTAATATGATACATTGCTGAAACTGTTCAAGAGCAGCTCACCCATGTGCAAACATAGCTCCTGTACTGCTGCCAAGCTCAGTCAAACCAAGGTGATGCACCATACAGCAAGCACCATTTCTGCACACTGAAAGGACAGTGTTATCTAGTATTTTGCATATTGCTTCTCTCACTGTTGTTTGTAACGTCTTTTAATAATATTTCTCGCCTTAAAAGTCAAATATTTTTGTACATGGGAAATCCCTTACTTTAAAATCTACACAGAAGATGTTGTCCTCTTTATCTTTACTTCCTTCATGCTTGTGGAAATAGCTGCAATATAGGAATGGAATGTTAGTTAACTAAATGGTCATAACCCCAGTTTGGGGATATTATGAACAGAGAACTGGTCCCAGCTCTAATGCAGATTTGCTATGTAACATTCAGCAAGCGACAACCTCAGCTAAATGAGTTTCCTTATCTACAAAATGGGTTAAATGCACATAGGCCATGGATTACATTAAAGCTGTCCAACTTCTAATTGGCCAGTCACCAAAGACACAGGTCGCCGGGCCACATACCATGGAGATGCCACCCCACCACCAATGCATTGTGCACCCATACCCCACTTACCACTACACCATGCCCCCACACAGGCCCTATGGTTCAATGTACCTCAGCTCCCCCCACCCTGGAGCAGGAGGCAGGCACGAAAACCTGGAGAAGGGATGGGGAGCAGCGAGTCCCTGGTTGTGGTTGCAGCTGAAACAATAGAGGGAGGGAGTAGTGGCTAGGCAGGAGCCAGGGGGCGGCAACCTACCCCCTCATGAGCAGAGGCAGCCTGAGGGCTGCCGATTGGACAGCCCTGGTCTACATGACAGGTTAATCATCCTTAGCTGTCAGGCCTTCAACAGTGCACTGCTCTGCATAGGCTTCCTCCTAGTAGCATAAGTACAAAGTAGTGTGGCAGCACTGGCACCACTCAGTACACAGGGCTTGTTACGTGACAGGACCAATTAGCCCCAACAAGCTAATTAACCAGCCCTCTGCCCTGGTTATATATAGCTATGCTGCTTCCAGTTTAGAAGGCAGCTTATCCAGAACCTCAATGGCATGCTTGAGGGCACCCCTGCTGAGCATGATGAGTTTACCGTACAGACATGGCCTGGTCAGGGAATTGGGAGGCTTAATTCAATACTGGTTGTAAAGGTCTTTGAGATTCTCAGATGGAAGGTTCTTTTGCAAATAATCACTGCTACAAAAGCCAGTGGGGAACAAAAACACCATAGCGCACAACATTTTGCTCGACAGATAGGAATATAATTTTGTTTTCTTGTTGTTACAAAGCATGTTTAGCATTGGAATGCATAAGGTACTAGAGGATAAGTTTGGACCTGGAATACTTACAGTACTATCAAAAGATTCCTTGTAGCATTCATTCCAAGGCTTCTGAAATAAGATATAAAAGGGTGTGTCCAGTACTATTCACTTGGAATAATTTATCTGATGCATTTGGGCAATTTTTAAATCAACTTTGGAATGTTTATTATTACTATTCAGCTAGCTTGTTATGATACTCATTTGGACTGATACTAATAAAGCTAATATGGACCACATGTCTCCTTTTCTGCTCTTTCTAATCTCCTTATTATTCAAAGGACATATATATTGCTGCTTTAAAAACATAAGAGCAACCCAGAGAGGAGAGGAATTTGGGAACGTTCTGGGCAGAAGCCCTAGATGAAGAAGAGTCGGTGTTTCCCTGATCTAATAAAGTTCTTTGTTCTGTGTTAGAAAAATGCAACTCCTTTGATTGTTTTAATTTATTATGTGATAACTTTCTCCTCCCTTCCTCTTGCAAAAAAAATTGAGGAGTGCTCGCTGGATTAGGTCCATTTTGAGGAAGAATTCTCCAGAAATTAATTATTATGTAATATGCAAAACTTTTTTCCCTTTCAGTGGCATACAATCCACAAGACAATTGAGATCCAAATATCAGACATGGTGGCCTGTACTGCTGCCAGCCAATGATATATTTACATGCAATGTTTGAAGGAATAGTGAAGCAGTAAGATGTACTATATATTTCCAGTTTAAAATTCTTATCACAGTGGTTATTTTTACTGTAGAGTTAGAAAAGAGTTTACAAAGATTTTCTTGCCTTCAACTGTGTTCTATTTACAAATCAACAAATAATTCTCTTAGCATCCAATACTGTAGGCTCCACGTGAGCTTGAAGGAAGCTCACATGTTGCTGATAACCAAAATGTTTAAATCAAACGTAGATGAGAATTGCTGATAATGCAGGAGGTGGCACAAAAATTCAGTTCCCTCTTCCAGGCTCCAGCCCTTGACTTCAGTGGGACCTAGGTTCATGCTTCATTTAAAACCATTAAGTATGTCTTTAACTAAATAAAGATAGACATAAGCATATGAATAAATGCTTTACTAAATTAGGGCCTCGTTGTATGTATTCTACTGGAAGTAAAGCCTGTTTGACTCCACAGCAAATAGGACTGACAACTGATAGAGGGTATAGTGATATTTCAATCAAGGAAGATATTTTTCAGTCTTTCTTAGTTTACTCCAATCATCCATAAAAAAAAGCAATACTTGCTATCTTTCTTCTACTTTTGGGCATTTAGTATCACCCTTGGAAGGAGAAGCAAGTTCATGCTGTTACCAGAAATGACTGGCAACCACCATGATGGAAAGTAGCAGGACTCCAGCAATAGAATAACACTGATGAGTTTGTTTTAAGCTTTGGCACATGGTGCAGGTATTCTATTCTTGGCTGCTACACGTCTGGCCAACAGAGTAAGTCAGGCCTGGCTCAAGATCCCACCCCTTTTCCCTCATACGTCAGCAAACCTGAGGCTTCTCCTGAGATCCAAGACTTTGTCTTTCTTTTCCTGTTGCCAAGTAAAATTCATTTGGTAACACTTAATTAAGGTTCCCATTCAGATTATATAGCCTCAAAGCTAAGAGCAGGGCTATTGCTGCCCAGCTCCCAGTACCATGGTTAAAGCCACAAAAATCAAATTAGGAACATAACCCTTCATTTACATTTAATATGGAGCATTATTATAAGTTAAATAATTATCAAGTGATTAAAACTTACCTCAAGATTAACAAGCATTATTAATGACATAGTTGTTAACCCTCCATAATTATGTCTTTTGTAATCAGCTGGCATTTATTCATTAGTTTTACCTCGTGTTGTCATAGCTTTGTACATAGTGTCGATTACACAATGGTTTATTCTCGTTAAGGATCGTTTAATAATCTTTTGTTATTTACATAACATGAAATAACCATCTTAATTAATCTGCATTTAATGTGCTTTTGGGAGCCCAAATTAAAACAGCTGCCTAAGAACCATTCTGCATCACATAAGGTTAAAAAGTTTGCATGTTAGACCTGAGCAGGACTCTTATAGCATAGAATTTGTTTTGCACAGAGAGGTAGGTTTTACAGCCCTTGTTTATAAAAGTTGTTCATATGGGAAAACATTTTACAAGGAAAGCCTCAGATGTAGTTGACACTAGAGAGTGAAACACCAGATACTGAGTGCAACAGTATCTGGTGTTTCACAATTTAATATTGTGGACTTGATCCGGCACAGTACATGTGTGGAGTGTTGCATGTACCAGTGTAAGTGCAATGTAAAATGTGATGACTAGCATTGGGAACAAAGGAACCTGATCCTGCATTAATGGAAGCACTGCTGCATAGCTACCAAGTTACTCCTGCTTGAAAGCAAGGTCAAGCTAAGCAAGCATCACTAAGCAGTCACTTGCATATTCTTAAGCCTGCATGTGTCCCCAGACTCACTTGTTTTGTGTCCAAATGCCTCCCTCTTTTCCTGGCCTGTCCTGGTGAAAGTAAGTGTGCACAGACTTTTTTAGATTCTCTGTCAACATGGACTGTCCACTGATATGCACAGATGCTCTATTGGTGCCCACCTGAGATTATGTTACACTGGCCATTGCGCAGTCTCTGCTACAGAAGGCCTTGGAAGATCAAGGTCAGTGTATTTGCATGCAGGCTTCCATAATATTACCAGAGCACCAAGTCCTCTAGCACAGACATGGCTTTCAGTAGCTAGGTTACTCATGGGTGTGAACCAGACAAAAAAAAAAAACAAGAGAGGAGAAACCACAAGTTCAAGGAGAGCCAGTTACTGGAAAGGGTTATGACAGTACAGAAAAATCTGATGTTGCTCTTCATGACTATGAAACAGGAAAGCACAGCATCAAGCATTCCCCTCAAAGGCTTTCAGAGCAATGCTTTTAGCACTTGTGCTAAAACAAACAACAAGGATCAATATGTATGATGACTATTTGTCTTACTATAGCAGGTTTGGGCCCCTATTTTATATATACATCATCCCTATATATCTAGATGTATAGGGCTGATCATAGAAATAAAAAAAATGTAGGGTTGGAGTGACCTGCAAAGGTCTGGTCTAACTCCCTAGCTGAGGCAGGGTCATCTCTATCAAAACCATCATATATAAATCCATTGTATAACTTATTAGCAAAACTCCACAGTCAATCCTGATATACAGGGGGACCATGGTGGCCAACATCCTGTTTCTATGAAGGTTGTTAAAATATGCTTGAGAGATCTAAGAAAAAGGGCCATGCCCCCTCCTACAAAGGAAAACAAAAACTCTCACAGTCCATACCAATATGACCATGGGGTAAAATTCCTTTCTGACTCCAAATATGGTGATCGGTCTGACCCGGAGTAGAGTGGCAAGGCCTTCTAGCCAAGAACCTCCAGGTTTCTGTCCCACCAAAAGCACTGGCACACCCCAATCAAAAACCCTAGTCTTGACTACAGTATAGATCCAACGCTTCTGAGGAAGGCAAAACACACACACACACCACCCATAAGAGAGAAGAATCCCTTTTGGCTACATGTGGCAGACAACAAAGCCCAGAAACATGGGAAATACCAATTGTCAAATGTAGGCACAGCTATTTCTAAATCTTCCCTGACCAATGCTCATCCAGCCTTCTCCTGAACAACCCCAATGGAAGGAGGTTCTACAACTTCCCTAGGCAGCCTATTCCACTGATCTTCAAGCTGCCTTCAACAACCTGAGACACATGAGCAATCGTTCCCTCCCTGTCTTTATCATATGCTGTAGCCTGCACTAAGATCATGCCCACTGTGCTTTTATTTCTTGAGCGTAGCTCAAAGACATATTCCAGATTTCCTTGAAGACCCTTCTAGGAATTGGTGTTTGGATTATGTGTCTTTCCTCTGGCCTTGCCTCTTCTTAGAGGTAGCTGAGAGAGGGAGTGGGGTGCATAAGTGCCAAGTCATGATCAGGGAGCTATGGAATTGTTACTGGTCGAGTTCCTATGTTTGTCAGCAGAACTCTCAGCGTTAGTGTGACAGCATGGGGTCCTAGGGGTGGCTGTGATCTCCCCTAGTGCCCCCTACTGTGCCAAGTCTGTGTTAAAGCACTCTCACAATCTTGCCCCCCACGTCTTTGATGTTCTGTAGTTATGTAGGGAGGCTCCCCTTCATTCACTTGGCTCCGGTTCTGCTGGTTCCCCCTGTGG
>NW_017729024.1:111642492-111643509 GCF_001723915.1 Gavialis gangeticus | reverse complement strand
ATACTGCTGCTCTTCAGGTAGCAGGCACCTTAGTGCCCTGCTACAGTTAGGCTGGACTGCGTCTGGAGCTTAAGCTAAGGGATTTACTGTGCAGATGTTTGGCAGATATGGGTATGAGAAGAACCTAAAGGTTGACCCTAACCATCAGGTAGGCATAGTATTAAAAATAATCCTTGGCCTGAGGAATTAATATACTCAGTTTTCCCTGCATTTTACTTGAAATACTATTATAATCAATTCTCATGCTTCAGGACTTCAGTTCTTCAACTCTCAGGCTAGGGACATAAATTATACATAAACTGGTATAAGTGTTTGGAAACTAGTTCAAATCTGTAATGCAATAGAAGATCAGTGCACATAAATCACTTTCAAAATGGCCAAAACAAGTTTAAGAAAAACCTGCATGGATAAACTATCAGACTTAACTGATTTAGGTTAAATTGGTTTATTGAACTTCTGTCCCTTGAGATTCAAGTTAACTCACAGTCCCCCAGCATCCAGGATGCTTTGCACCTCCCCCACAAACCCCTCTTCACAGGGTGGGCAAGCTAGCCTTGGCCCAAGCTGTCCGCTCTAGCCAAGCAGGGAAGTGTGTTCTAGTGCCCCCCAGTTTCTGGCCTGGGCCACTGCAGGCATGTGGCTGCATTTCTGGAATCAAAACTGAATGACTTTCACTTGCTTATCAGTTCAATCTACACAGCTTAGGCTAACCTGCAAAGATTGGATCAAGTCAGCCTTGGACTTTTTGACTTCCTTTACTCAGCCCCAGAGTCAGGAATTATTCTTTTTTTCCAGGTATATAACATTCCAGATGCATTATATGGAGGGGAGGATGAAGGATTGGCCACACGCAGAGATGGATGGTAGAACAAGTCCTATTTTTTAAATACTCGACCAGAGTGTCTTGCTCATATGATCATGGAGGGTCAGGCTTAAACTGATGAAGAAATTTTATCCCATATCAGATTGGCGGGGACCTTGGGGCTTTTCCACTTTCTTCTACAGCATGGGGCATGG
>NW_017729024.1:111626016-111642372 GCF_001723915.1 Gavialis gangeticus | reverse complement strand
TTAAATTTGAAGTCATCTTGGATTTGTAGGGCTTCAAGTCTTTCCTCTTCTCTTCTGGAGAACTAAAGTGCTGTCTAAGAAAGTTTGGGAGCTTAATATAGGAGTAACCTAGTGAAGTGTAGTGGCCTCTGACGGGTGTAAGGTTGGAAGAGATGATATAATAGCCCTTTCTGGTGTTAAACTCTATTAAATACATTTAATGAAAATAGGCATCATGAGTTTATCTCCTGGGATTCGTTCCTTTTTCTCTTAGTTTGGCAATGCTGCCATGTGCCAATCACACACCAGTGGTAGACCACTCTGTACCTATCCATGGCTTACCTTTAAGTGGACTGATGCACTCATGTGGCACTAGTTCAGACAAAAATATTTCCATTCCATTTCTGCTATTGACTATTAAAAATAATTTCCCTATATAAGCAATAGGAATATAAAATGTCTTCAACCAAGCTATCTCAGCCCAAGAATTTTGTTACGTACTAATGAAATTACCTCACCAAGCAACAACAGCACTTCTTGGAGACTACATTAAGCCTTGAAGTAGTATAGTTTCTCTCACACAACTGTCTCAGGCTATGGATAGTGACAGTCTGGAAGATTTAGAGGGTGGAAAATGCCTCTGCTTTCACTTGGCACTGAAAAAAAATGAGACAAATTATATATTTTTTTTAAAAAAAAGAAAGAAATTCAGCCTAACAGCAACAACAGAAAGTTAAATTTTCTCATTTATAAAGTCTTTCCATGCAGAGTTAGCTGACTGATTAACGGGCATCATTAAATTACTGTATTTAAATGCTGTAATGTACTCAAATGCTGGCTTGCTCTCCTCCCAAAACCAAGGATATGAAACACATTTGAAACTCTATAAAGATCCTTCTAAAAAAAGTAGCAAAGAACATATGGCCAGATCCTGAGCTGTGGTGGAATACCTCTACTGAAGTCAGGGGAGCTAGCATGACTGACAGGATCAGTTCCATAATAACCACTTTACTCCAACAGAAAAAGCTGCCTACCTCTTCCTTCCCCCACCCTCTTGTATTCTCAAAGAAATTAAAAGAAACAAGAAAGAATGGGAGGGCTATTTTAGAATTACTATAGCACAAAATAAATATTAGTGATAGTCCCCCAGGAAATATATTTTAAGTCCATCTGATGTACACGTGTACACACACACACACACACACGGATTTAGACCAATTACATGCAGCTGATGACAAAAATCTGTACCAGGCTTTCCTGAAAGGGTGGGGTGGTATAACTCAGTGGGGAAACCTGACTTGATAAAGGTACATCCAGGTGTTAAAATATTCAATGTTCTGGATATGACCAGAACTGACCAAAAAGAAGCAATATTTTTGGAAGGAGCCTCTAGCACTTGGAAACTTAACCTTCAATAAACTGCAAACCTGAAATCCCTCATTGTACAATATGTTGATTTTCAACACATTAAAAATCCCCAGAACTCATCAAATAACTTGCAATGTATTTGGAAGGTCATTGTGAGGTTAGCATATAAAGTGGACCACCTACCTAGGAAAATTGCCATGTCTCTTTACAATTTACTTTGTCAAAAAAAGGACAAAGGAACTGTTTTAATGAGGTGTTTTCGGTTGTCTTTTGTTTCATATTTTATACAGGAAAAAGGAAAATGTTTCTTCAGTTCAGGGCATCTGAATCATATTTCCAGTGGGACAGGCACTTTTAGGACAGTGAGTTCTGAAGTATAAATAACTTTCAATAAGTTAAACTTCAGTCATTTGCTTTTTTTTCATAGCTGAAAACATTCAGCCTTCAAAACCTCCATTTGTTCTCCAGTTGAAAAAAAAAATCAGAGTTATGTCTAAAACAAAGACTTTTTTTTTGGAACATTCCAGTTCAGGAATAACGATGAGATAATGTAGTACATTATGTATTGCAGGGAAACTCTGCTGTATGAATGAATGCAAATGTATTCAAGCTTTCCATATTGTGTCAGTTTTTCTGCTCTAAGTAAACTGCACATGACTTCTTCTGTTGATGTGAAAATCCAGTGTAATAGTTAAGTATTAATTGTAAACAAAGCTGAGAAAAATTATGTGTCTGTTGGATGAAGAAATCTTTAACGCTAAGCACATTAATTTTTTGCTCAGAACCAGCATAACAATAGCCCCCCCATCTCACTCACCATAGTGAAATGGCATCTAAAATAGCTATAATGCTACATTCTTAATATTTCTAATCATGTGGGTGTTTTTAAATGCATTTAATTTTATATTTTAATTCACACTTTACTACTTTATTACTTTAGAGTTAGTTTAGTATTTCTCTTGCACTTGGAAAATAGTACTGCAAGTGTGATATATTGTTTATTGAAATTTAGTTCTGCAATGTTTTAGTTGCGTATTTGGGAACAAGGATTGTGTATATACAGAAGAAATGCAAACATTCTGTTACCTATAATTCTCTAAACATGTGGTCTTTAAAATTTCCATCTATTGAGTCATGCTATATATAGCTATGAAACGGTGATGAATATGGCCCCCATTCTGTAAACTGTGCCACACAGACCCTAACCGAGAACATGCACAGTGCCCCACCCAAAGGCATCTTGTCAGATCAAAGACTTCTTTTTGTGCAGAGCAGCTTTACATTTCTTAACCCTCTGAAGAAGCAACACTATGGCACTGCTTCAGCTTGTTATGGATGCCACGTACACACACATGCACAGGCAAAGGGAAAATTTTACCATTAGAACTTCACTCTGACTCTATTTTTCTTTCTAAAACCTAGAATAAGTCATTTCAGATGGACGGTTTGGGGCTGACTATTAGTATTTGGAAGCAGCACAAGATAACCCCCCCCAAATTCAAGAAAAATACCATTTAAGTGAGTTCAGAAAAAATAATTCTCCAGGAAAAAATACTACCAGTTAGGACTGGCTAGAAAAAAAGTAATATACTTGTTTAAAACTTGTTAAAATAAAAACAATCCAACTGTGGCAGGGCATCTTTGGTGCCTCCCACTTTAAGGGCTAGAACAGGCAGCAGATCAGCCTGCAGGTGACTGCACTCCCAATCAGGAGTCACATGGCCAGCAGGAGGCTGGCTGATTGGGAAGTGGGCCCAGCTGCTAGATATAAGTGAAGGCCCTGACAGTAGGGCCAGCAGTTGCTGCAAGCAGTCAAAGGGAGAACATTATCTGGCTGGAGGTGCTGCTCCCAGAACATCTGTGGGGCATCAGGCATAGTATAAGGGAAGGTTTGGAGCTGTGTACAACACCCTAGGCATCAGGGCATAAAATTGGCAGGCTCCTGCATTATCACATCCTCTTTTCTATATCAAGGCATGGCAGACAAGACAGGTCAAACTGCCCTAGACCTGGGCAGACTGATGTTGCAACCAGTCTCATGACTTCCCCCAGTCACACCAACTTGTTTCTAAATCCTCTTTCTTTCCTTGATTCATTTGCACTATATAGAGCATATCTACAACATGGTGGTAACATACCCCCACCACACTGTTCCCAAGCACAACTTTGTCCACCTGCTCCTACTCACATACTCCAAAATAGGCTGGTGAAGAGACTCCAGGGTATCTCTCTCTTCTGCCATTTCTGAGACCTTGATCTCTGAAATACTGGACAGCAACCACTGGAAAAGTTCTTGGAGCATGTTCACTAGCATATTTCCAGGACTGGCACATGCATGCATAAGTGGATGGGTGCTGCTGGGGCCATTCTAGCCAGCACATGCTGTGGCCCACACAACATTGCAAACTGCTCAGAGTAGCAGTTATCTTCTGTTTGTACATGGTGGGCACATCTACATGTGAAATTAGTATACCTGAGTAGACTCCGGTGCAGTTCATGCCAGAGTTTCTTGCTCCTGGGAGTAGCATTTACATGTGCAACCAGGACCACAGCACATTGAACCAGGAAACCACATTGAATAGCTCCAGCTGCCAGGGAGTCCAGGAGGTCAGCTAGTCAATCCAGAGCTGCTCTACCCTGGCTCAACATGCTGTGGAGGGGCTGGCTGGGGCACAAGGTTGCTCCAGTACAGGGTTAAGTGGTAGGAGCTCCTGCACTGTTCCATCCTCATGCCCAAGCCAACCCTGGTCACCATCTACACATGCATTTTGGCACACTAAATAACTCTGCCATAGAATAGTACTTGTGTTGGGAAGTACTATCCTACAGCACAGTTAATTAGTTTACTGCACCCTAATAGCACTGCATGCATAGACAGTGTCACTTTACTGTGGAGCTAATTAGTCAACTCTGCAGTAAAGTACGTGTATAGATGTCCCCAGTGTAACACAATGGGGCCCTGGCTGAATGACTAAAATTCTTAGGCAATATAAATAAAATAACTGGAAGAGAACTCAAAGGTCCAGCAGATTTTAGGCAGCTGACTTTAGGCGCTATGAACTATTGCACAATAGGGCTGTGCAAAACAGCATTGTTCTGCTTCGACTTCCATTTTGATGGAATAGTGTTTCATTTTGAATTTTGTTTCATTTTGAAAGCACTGTTCCATTTTGTTTCATCGAAACTTTTTGGCTGTTTCAATGCTGTTTCGACATTTCACCTGTAGCCAGTGCCAGGAAGATCAGTGCTGCCACTGGCCCCAACTGGCAGCACCAGCCTCCTGTGAACTGGAAGGAAGATCGGGGGCCCATACCCCCAGGAGAAGTCCAACACAGCCTCCACAGCCCTCCCGGGGGTGCAGGCAAGACCCCGATCTGCCTGCTGGATGACAGGAGGCTGGTGCTGCTGGTTGGGGCCAGTGGCAGCACTGATCTTCCCAGCATGGGCTGCATCCAGCTGGCAGCACCAGCCTCCTGTCATCCAGCAGGCAGGTAAGAAGCTCATCCACACTCCTGGGACAGCTGCTCCCAGGGTGTGGGCCCTGATCTTCCTCCTGGATCACAGGAGGCTGGTGCTGCCAGCTGGGAGCCTGCATCCAGTGCTGGGAAGATTGGTGCTGCCACTGGCCCCAGCCGGCAGCACCAGCCTCCTGTCATCTGGTAAGCAGACTGGGGGCCACATCACCAGGAGCAGTCCAGCACAGCCCCTGCAGCCCCCCTGAGGGTACAGGTGAGCTCCTGATCTGCCTGCTGGATGACAGGAGGCTAGTGCTGCCAGCTGGGACCAGCAACAGCAACGATCTTCCCAGCACGGGCTGCACCCAGCCAGCAGCACCAGCCTCCTGTCATCTGGTAGGCAGATCATGGGATCCTGAGGCAGCAGTGGATACCCACATGAGCTGAAGTTCCCCAGGCCCCACACCAGAGCCAATCTGGGGAGGCAGGGAGAGCCAGGGCTGTGCTCCCCATGGTGCTAAGCCACATGGGGCTGTGGAGCTGCTGGCTCTCCCCTGCCTCCCACCACCGGGCTGCTTCGAAATTCAAAATGTTTCAAAACTTCCAAAACGTTTCTACTGGCCTTGTTTCGTTTCAAGGCTGTTCTGAAGCCCTTCATTTCATTTTGGTTTTGCTGTTTTGAGCACTAAACGAGTTGAAACAGCAGTGAAATGAAACAGCCAGTGAAGCTTCATACAGCCCTATTACACAATAATTCATGCTCTGTCATGTTTGATTGCCAATTAGGATGTGCTAAGGGAAGGTGTGGTGCTGATCAATCTTGCCTAACAAAGTGTTTTAAAATGGAATAGCAATTACTGTCATTTCTATACTGCTGTTTATATACACCATGGGCTTCTATTACTACAGTTGCATGCAAGAATTATACAATGAGGTTTGTTCACAAACCCTTCACCTACAGAAGCACAGCATAATTTAGCCCACTTACTTTAGTTGGCCATGACTATTGTAGGCTCTTTGGGATAGGGAGTATCTTTTTGGTCTGTTTTTGCAACATTCCTAGACCAGCCTATTCCTTATTGCATGAAGTCAACTCCCTTAAGTGCTACCAGCATAAAAAAGTCAATAGGATAAATGTAGATAAAGGACTGTGATGATCATCAGGGTCTTTTCTATAACAATTATGCCTTCATAAACTACTCTGTGTTGCTGATAGTATTAAGTACCCACTGCTAGTTCTGATGCATTAAGACAGATTTCAAAGATTCATAGAAAAGTAGGGCTGAAAGGGACCTCAGGAAGTCATCTAGGCCAACCCCCATGCTCATCTCTCTGTCTAAAGCACCCTAAATGAGTGTTTCTCTAACCTTCGCTTAAAAACTTCCAAGGATAGAGATTTCACCGCCTCTCTAGGTAGCCTGTTCCAAAGCTTAACCACTTTCATGATGAGAAAATTCTTCCTAATATCCAACCTAAATTTCCCTTGCTGCAATTTGAGACTATTGCTCCTTGTCCTATCCTCTGTAGCCACAGAAAACAGTCTGTCATCATCCTCTGTAGAACCACGCTTTAGGTATTTAAAGATTATTAACAAATCCCCCCTCAGCTTTCTCTTCTCCAAACTAAATAATCATACATTTTTTTCTCACAAGTCATGTTTTCCAGACCTCTAATCATTTTCAAGGCTTTCTGCTGAACTCTAATTTGTCCACGTCTTTCTTGAAGTGCAGAACCCAAAAGTGAACACTATGCCAAGTGAGGCCTCCCTAATGTCAAATAGAGAAAAAGAATCCCTTTCCTTGGGCTGTAAGTTATACTCCTGTTAATACAGTACAGAATTAATAGGTGCAGTAGGTAAGGAGGTTTATGCTATTTTTCTCCATTTCATCCATGCAACTCAACTAACTTTTATAATCTTCTGCGATGGTGCAGTTAGTACTATATGGGCCAACACCAGTATCAGAACCTCAGAACCTCTAGTGACTAGGCCTTTCTGAAGCAGCAAGTATTCGATTTGGATTCATCCGATTCAGATAGACAGTGATTCAATTCAGTGATTCAAGTCACTGTCCCGATTCAATTTGGCCAAATCAGGTTCTGAAATTCAGCTGCTGGATCAGCCAATTCAGTAATTTGGCCATAGACTATAATGGGGAATCACTAAAATACCTATAACCGTGTCATTTTTTTGCAGATTTAGATGAAAACAGCAGGTATGGTAGCCCTTTCTGAAGGCATGAAGCCTTCTAAGTTTCAAGGAGATAGATTCAGGGGTTTCTGTGAAAGTGCCCCTCAAACTGTTGAAAGCAAAACTCATGTCATGTGTATGTGTTAAGACAGAACAGGATGAAAACAGCAGGGATGGTAGCCCCTTCTGAGGGCATGAAGCATGCCAGGTTTTAAAGAGCTAGGTACATGGGCATCTGTGAAAGTTTTGCCAGGACTGTGCGTGCAGTCCAGCCAGCATGTGTGCGTGTGGTGACTGGAAGCTATCAGGAATCTCCTACCTGCCTTTCACCAGGGAGGCTCATGGTCCTGGAATTTCTGGGACTGCTGCACCACCAGTAGTTCCACCAGCCCTCCCTACCCTGGCAGGGTGCAGTTTTAAATCATGCCCAGCCTGCCACCTTCCTGCATTTCAAAATGAGCTGGCTGGTCGTGGTAGTGGTGACGCCGTCACTGGGAGCCCTGTTCCCCTCTAAGGTATCTCTGACTATGCGGTAGAACTTGTGTGCCACACAGCAGATGCCAACAAAGTTGGCATCATGCACCACCTTCACCATATTGGCCCTGTTGTCAGTGACCATGAACCCATGGGTGAGCTCCCCCCCCCCAATGAGTCACCCCTGCACCATGTGGTTCATGGCCCCCATGATCTCTGTTGCCATGTGGGACTCATCCATCACCTCTACTTGAAGGAGAGCCCACTGACGCCCTGACTGATCACACCAGTGCCCTGTGAGGCAGAGGTAGGCATGATCTCTACCCCAACTGCTCCAGATGTCCAAGGTGAAGTGAAAGGCTATCTGTGGCCCTGCCTTCCACAGCTTCTCCCTCAAGTACTCCCTGCATGCCTCATACAGGGAGGGCACCACCATTCTACTAAAGGTGGTACGTGCAGGTACTTGGTAGGATGGGGCCTCGAGCCACCTGAATCCTGGACACTCAGCAAAGGAGAAGGGTTGGCCATCCAGAGCAAGCATCTCCCCAATGCTTTGGGTGACCTCACTCGCCTTGGGAATGAGCCCCACCTTTCCCCCACTGGTCCAGAGTGGCCGTGGTGGTGAAGTGTTTCACCTTCTTGCCCCAGCTGATCTGCTTTTGGTAGTGCTGGCAGATAGCAAACCTGGGATCATCTGCCACCTCAAAATGATCCCACACTATACTACCCACCTGCTTCTGGCTTGAGGCTGGAGATCCTGCCTTATCCCCCTCCTCAGCAGGCAGAGGCACAACAACAGGAGGACCTGAGCCACCTGCTCCCACAACCTTCTCTGAGGTGCCTTCCAGAGAAGGAGACCTACCTCTAGAGGAACTTTATGGGGTGTGGGGCACAAACTCAGATTCTCCCTCCTTTCTCAGAATTTATTTTGCTATGGCACTCAGCTCCCCAACTTCTAATCCAGTTCTTCCTCTGGTACTGGAAGGTTCATGCTGGCAACTGAAATTGGAGTGGAGAATGTCATGCTGCTGCTGGTTGTGGTTACTGGTGCTCCAGGTGCAGACACAGCTCTCACCTCCTTGCTCCCAGTAGGAGCAGAAGATTCATCACTGCCAGGAAAGATGGTGCGTCTATGTTTGGGGTGGGGAGAACTTACAACTCTCCCTCTGCCCTTCTCCCTACCGTGCCAGAAGACCTGGCACCTGCCTTTCCAGCATGCTTCATGATGTTTGGTGTGCTGCAAAATGTGTCTGTGTGTAATATATGTAATATATGTTGTGCTTTCCTGCACAGTGATGACACAGTCAGGGAAAACAGATTTCTTTTTTTGGGGTGGGAGGCTAATAAGAGGATTTTGGGGGAAGAATAAGCTGAAAGGAATGGATAACAATATGGATTGTAGGCAAGGGTAAATAGGAAAAGACTGGCTAGAACTTGATGGCAACAGACTACCTACTACCAAGTCAGAGCACTTCAGAGACTGCTGCTGCAACAGAGAGACAGACAGACAGCTCACAAAAGGCACACAGATGAGTTCACACACAGCCTTATATGTTGTTTCTACATCCTTCCCCCAGAGCACTGTGATTGGAAGGGAACTCAGAGAAAGATCACAGTCACTGGGTAGCTACAGATGTCAATATCAGAGTAGTTTTTCCCCTACCTCCTCCCCCTCCCTCTTCTCAGTTTCTGTTTCCTGCATGTCTGCCTTCCGAATCTCTGAATCTTTTCCAAATCAATTCAGAGGCTTCAATTCAATTCAGAGCTTTTAATGGGTCTCTCAATTCAATTTGGATTTGGAGGTTCAACTGCCGAATCTCCTCCAAATCCAATTGGCTACTGAATCTTCACACAGCCCTACTAATGACCCGTAGTCAGCAACTTGAAGGGGACAGACAATAAACCCTGCAAGCAGATACTTCCTGGATTTCTTTTATACTAGTATCCTCTATATTTGGGGGATATTCTTTGTGCTGTGGAGACCACAAGTGATAAATGTGCATCATGATCCCAGAAAATTAAAGACTGTTGGCACCATATCAACTAAACTACAGAGTTCACAGAGCTTAAGTCTATCTCTTTTTGAGGTTACTGAAGCATTTCTTATTAAAGCATCGCTAGTTTCCAGCTCAGAAGTCATGGTTATGCTGCATAATAAACACACACATTTTAAGGATTAGTCAACTAAGCATGTGGTTTATGATGAGTAAACTGACATACTTGATAAAACTTAATAGGAGCTTGAAGTTTTTCGCATGTAAAAATTTCCTCTTATAACCGTTGCTATGATTCAGGGTAGGAAGTGAATAAAAGATACACTGAGATAAGGTCCAGGGCTATTCAGAGGCTAATAATCCTTCCAGAAGCTCAGAAGTTTGGTTTTGGGGATGGGAAGAAGGCTAAGCTTTACTGAGAGTTTAATTTCTCTTTTTAACCAGGAAAAAAGATAATTTAATGTATTAAGACAAAATTTTAAACATGTGTTGGTTGATTATTTCTGGCATTTCATATCATGAGAGAATGATGTGTCCAGAATTGTACAATTACAAATCATCTCCAACCTACGGTGTTAATGTTAAAAGTTTTTCTGTGTTCATCTTTTTTTTTCACTTCTGTGACAGCAGTTTGCATTATATAACTTAAAATGAGCAATGTGATACAGAACTTTCACCTCTGCATCATGTGACTGGTCTGTTGGCCTAAATTAGAGGTTTCTGTTTCTAATACAGGATGCATCATGTTTAAAAATATGCCACACTTGACAACTTCATCAGCAGTCTCTGCAGAGAAGCCAAAGATCAAATGGACACTGAGAATGAACTAACCTCTCACACCAGAGGTGATCCCTCCACATGAAGGTTAAGGTACATTGCTGATGAAGTGAAAAATGCTGAATCAATTTTGATAATAACTGACACTTCAGTCTCCAGGGCTCTCAATCTGGCAGATTTTGTAAGCATGACATTCACTACAAGAAAAGGAGAGAGGGAGATTGTGCATCTTCTAAGAAATAATTGATCAAATAATTTGGTGTAGCAGGCCAGACTCACGTGATCACCTTTCTGAGTTTGGCAGGTGTTCTCATCTTGGGTGAATCTGGGAAAACAGCAAGTGCCATAATTCCATGTAAAAGGAAATGGAACTCCCCTGAGAATTTCCCATTTCACAGTAGTTCCCTCATTACTTTGTGTGTGGTTTCTCTTTTTTTAATTTCAGCTCAGAGAGGAAGGTACAGCTAGCAAAGGAATTTGCCTCTTACATAGACCATGTGAATGGGAGTTATTGGCAAGGGGGATCAAAGTGGAAGGACTAAACGCTGAAACACATTGCCAGGTGAGGTCTTTGAAATCTTAATCTAGATTTGCTTAAAGATGTGAAAGTAATGATACAGCAGAGATGCTGTAATAGATTTCATATGATAAATTACATCATGGCAGTATAAAAATGAAGCTTATAGACTAGTTAAGATTTTCTAGCTTTGTTGCCATGTTCTTTCTCTATCAGGAAAATTTTGAAGTCACTGAAGTCCTGGTGCTTAATAAGCATTTAACCTTAAGCATTGGGGTAATGGCATGAGGTCATCGGGAATACTCACACAGCTACGTTAAGACCTTTTTTTGATCTTTTTTTTATTTTTTGTGCTTGTGTGCAGCACAATTCCATGTGTACTAAAATGCTTGGGTAGTATATACTGAATAGTGACACTAATGTTTGGTCTACCCAGAAGCTTACAGCATTGGTAGCACTACTAAGACCAAAAAATAGGTCCCCAAATGTGCATGTGAAGTTATCAGTTACCTTCAGTTCTCTACTGCTGGCAACATCTATTTTTAGGTCATCTTAGTTCAGATGACAACTTAGGTGGTACCTGCTAGGACCTGGGTGGTACCTGTTTTCCACCACAACAGATGGTATCTGCTTTCCACCACACCAAATGGGAAAAAACTACTGAAAGGAGCCAGCCAGAGACTCTAGCAGGAAAGAGCAGCTGCAGAAATAGACACTTGAAGGATCTTAAGACCGTGGAGAATGTTCCATGGTTTTCCCTGGATTCTTTATTTATTTGTACTGACTTCTTTTTGTTCCAACTATCAATACTCTATATACCTGCCCTTACTGTCTTTATTCCATCTTCCCTCAGGTATTTTTTCCACAAACAGTTTACCCTTTCCTATATAAGCACCGTCCTCTCCCCAAAAACCTTGGCATCAATCTGGCATCTGTTATCAGTATATTTTTCAGTCTGATCCCTCCCCCTACCAAGGTGTGTGCTGTTATCTTGCTGTAGCTGTGTTGTCCAACTGTGCTGCAAAAAAGGCACTTTTGTGATATCTTTTCTTGAACCAACTATAGTTAAGAGAGAAATTAGTCAAATCTTTGAACAAAATCTGCCCTTCCTCAAGTGTCAGGGAGAAGCAGATACAGCTTTGGTGAAATAGCAGATAGAACAAAAGCACAGACAAATAGAGCAGTCTGTCTGAAAGAATAGAGAAGGGCTGTAAACTTGGGGTGAAGAGATGTTATAAAGAAAGGTACAAGACAAAAAAGTGCAGTAGAATAGGCAATCTAATTAGTGGAAAACAGAAACCAATAAACAAGGAAAAGGGTTATTGTACCTGTGGAGTGCAGGGAGATTACTAGTAGTAGCTGGTAAACCGTAATAAGCCATGACGCTCTTGTCTAAGTTTAGTCCATATATTTTAGGCTAGGTACAGACATTACACATTAAATAGTATAAGGGATCGGAAACTGGTCTAAGCCTGCAAGGGAACAGAAGTTCAGTGCACATACACTGGTATAAAAATGGTGGAACCCAGTCTAAGATAGGCCTGGATAGATGTATTATCAGATTCAATCAGTTTAGGTTAGAACAGTCTATCACATTTTTCTACCAGATCCCCTTCTGACTCAAGTTAGACTGTAGTGCCATAGCATCCCAGGCTGCTTTGTGGCTCCCTGCTAACCCTCTCCACGCAGAGCAGGTAGGCTAGCCTCAGCCTGTGCTTGTCTGCTCTTGCCAAATACTAGGCTGGCCCCACCCTAGGACTATCATAGAGTTGAGGCAGCAAAGCCTCTGCTCCCCAGCCCTATGTCCTGCCTGCACCTGTCAGCTGAGCTGGGCTCTGGGGGGAGAGGGGGGAGCTGCAGCCTCCACCCTGGCACCCCTACCAGCACAGCTGGGGGTGCATGGTGGGGACTTCCCCTCTCCTCTGCTGCCTGGTCCAGCATTGTGCCCCACAAGCTGTCAATGGTAGGGGAGGGAGGTGAGGGAAGCAGGGGCCCCCACTCTGTTGCCCTCCCCACCTGTGTTGGCTGGGTCTGAGGGAGCCACATCTGTGCAACAGGGGCCTCTGCTTCCCCCAACCCTTGCTGCCACCATTGGCAGCTGGCTATTGCCAGGGGGGTGAGGATGGGGAGAAATGCCTGGCTGGCTCTCCCCTCCCTGTGGTTGGTGGCAGGGGGTTAGGGACATGTGTCTGGCAGCCAATCAGGGGTGGCCTGCCGCTCAGCTGCATTTAGCTGCCTTCAGCAGTCTCCAGCACATTGGGAGACCTGAGAGAGCATCCCCAAACTGATGGCCTTGGCCAGTGCCTCCCTCCATCCCCACAAAGGGAGAAATATGTTCTATGTTTGCGTTTGATCCATTCTATGCAGCTTAGAGAAGCACACAAAGTTTGATCGATTCCACCTCAAGCTTTTTGAATGTCTGTACCTAGCCCTAGTGTCCAGTAAGGATATGAATTTCTGTTTCCAGGTCTATCTTCTAAACATGTTTTATAATTCCCTTTGAGCACAAGAATTGTTATGTTAGAAAGGGGGTGACTGTTCTGTGAAGTCTTTTCCTGCTGACGTTTGTGTGTCTGTCCTGTACATTTTTTCTGTAAGATTTCTTTCTAATATATAGATTTTTAATTAATTGCTTTGTTCTGACTTTATGGAGGAAAAAGCAATGATGAAGAGACTGAGTTGTTTTTAGATTAGGCCTCACAGTTGGTTTCCAAAATATTATGTTGCATCCTGAACAAAAACTCTTGCCTCTTGAATTGTTTTTAATACCATGGGGCCAGATCCTTCAACATGAAAAACTAGCATGGAGTGATGGGACCATGAGTTTTAAATATTTGTATTCTCCCCATCATCCCTTCCTACACATAACAAATAGTGACTTCAAGGAGAAAGCAAGCAGAATGCTGTACTTTTCTTGAATGTGCAGGAGGTTAAAATCCCTAATTTCTGTTTGCAGCCTTCTAAAGATACGTCTGGATCCATTATCTATAGTGCTTAGAAATAAGTGTTAAACACAGCCAAGTTGGGAAAACGGATGTATCTTGTAATTAAGATAAATCACTGAACACATTTGCTTGCTTCAGTTTTACCTATGGGCTATACGGTTTTCATGGAATTGGGCCACCCCTTGCAGCAACCCTCCCCCCCAACCCCCATTGCAACTGTTTGTTCAAAATCCCCCAAGAATAAAACCATTGACACATCTCATCAAGTTCAGTGTGAAGAGGCATAATTGTTTGGTCTCACATAAGTTACACATTTTCTACTCAACCTCAAAAAAATTCAAGTTTGGTTTGCTTTTCCTCTCCACACTTTTGATGTTAGATCAAACATGACAACCCTTATCAGTCAGCAAAATGAACTGAACTCATTCAAAAGCCTCAAGGGTGAGGGATTTCTTTAATCATATTCAGGCCAATTACAAGGATTTCAGATACATGCAGTAATATGGTTCAATATTAACTGTTGCAATTTAACAGCTCAGGAGAGAGAAAAAAGCTGACTTCACCCCTGCCACACACACCCCGCAGAAGTGCGGCAATCAGTGAAACTCATTAAACTATGTCTGCACACATCTGCACCACTAAATGGATTCTTTGTAAGACACTGTTGCACATCTTATGCAGGGGTATACGTATGCAAAGTTTCCAACACTAGCCACAACAGTCCCAGCAGTCTGTGACTGTAGGATGGGGTCTGTAAGGTCTGAACTGCTTATAGGCCATCAGTGTACAAGCTGGTTTGGATAGGGACAATTCCACCTCAGGCAGGAGGTTGGACTAGATGACCTCTGGAGGCCCCTTCTAGCCCTACTTCTTTATGATTCTCTATTAGTGTTTGTGTGGTGCAGAGAAAGAGAATTACAGAATGGACAGTGCAGAAAGCATAAGACAGTTCAATCTTCCATCCTTGTTTTGTGGGCCACCAATCACCAACTACAAGATTACCCAAAATCTAGTCAACAAAGCTTGAACAAAGGTGTATTTTGTTTAAAAGAGCCACAGATTTTACATTACTTCTGAGTGTATACTATTTGTGGAAGGGGCACATGTGAGATGAATGAAATGAATTTAATTTGTGAAAGCAAGCTGAGATTAGAGCTAACAGAGCAGTGAGCATAAAAGCAGCTTGAGTTCAGCCAGGAGTTATTACGAGATGGAGGAGTTCTACAGAACAACCAGAGCAATAGCCTGAGCATAGCCACAACTTTAAAATGTTGTCCAATACCCTAAGGCTATGTCTACACAGCAAAATAGAATGCAGATCTTGACTCAATATATTGTATCTAGTATGGATAACAAAAGTAGTGAAGGCCTGAGCTTACATACATACAGAGAACTAGCTTTCCAGGTTTCTTGTTCTGTTTGCTACCCCATGCTGCTCCATCTTCACTGCTACTGTTACATAAGATAGTAGGCCAAACACTAGGAGGATATACCTACCTGTATCTTAATTTTACTATGTAGACAAACCCATTTCAAAAAAGGGAGGAAGGAGGAGCCAGGAAACTATAGGCCAGTCAGTCTTACCTCAATCCTGGGTAAGCTTTTTGAGAGAGTTATCCTGGCGCATGTCCATGAGGGGCCAGCAGGGGAGATTATGCTTAGGGGGCAACCAACATGGGTTCATTAGAGGCAGGTCCTGTCAGACCAACCTGGTGGCCTTCTATGACCAGGTCACCAAATCCTTAGACGAAGGTGTAGCAGTGGACGTAGTCTTTCTGGACTTCAGGAAGGCCTTCGACACTGTCTCTCACCCCATTCTCATTAAAAAAACTAGGGGACTGTGGCGTCGACACCTACACAGTCAAATGGGTCACTAGTTGGCTGGAGGACTGCACCAAGAGAGTGGTGGTGGATGGGTCATTTTTGACCTAGAGGGATGTGGGCAGTGGGGTTCCACAGGGCTCGGTCCTTGGGCCCGCACTGTTCAACATCTTCATCAGCGACTTGGGCGAGGGGGTAAAAAGCACCCAGTTCAAATTTGCGGACAACACTAAGATGCGGGGAGAGTGGGCATGCTAGAAGGGAGGAATAGGCTGCAATCAGATCTGGACAGGTTACAGGGGCGGGCAGATGAGAACAGGATGGGTTTCAACACTGACAAGTGCAAGGTACTGCACCTGGGGAGGAAGAACCGGCAGCATACCTGCAGGCTGGGGAACTCCCTTCTCATCAGTGCAGAGCAGAAAAGGATCTTGGAGTCATTATTGATGCCAAAATGAACATGGGCCAACAGTGTGGGGAAGCGGTCAGGAAGGCCAACTGTACCTTGTCATGCATCCACAGATGCATCTCAAGCAGGTCCAAGGAGGTGATCGTTCCCCTCTATGCAACACTGGTCAGGCCACAGTTGGAGTACTGCGTCCAGTTCTGGGCGCCACACTTCAAGAGGGATGTGGACAACATGGAGAGGGTCCAGAGGAGGACTACCCACATAATCAGGAGTCAGCAGGGCAGGCCCTACAAGGAGAGGTTAAGGGACATGAACCTGTTCAGCCTCGACAAAAGAAGGCTGATGGGGGATCTAGTGGCCATTTACAAACTAGTCAGGGGGGATCAGCAGGCATTGGGGGAGTCCCTGTTCCCCCGAGCACTACCAGGA
>NW_017729024.1:111602309-111621016 GCF_001723915.1 Gavialis gangeticus | reverse complement strand
GTTCCCCCGAGCGCTACCAGGAGTGACTAGAAATAACGGTCACAAGCTGGCAGAGGGTAGCTTCAGGCTAGATATCAGGAGGCACTACTTCACTGTCAGGGCAGCTAGGATCTGGAACCAACTTCCAAGAGAAGTGGTGCTGGATCCTACCCCGGGGGGTCTTTAAGAGAAGGCTGGATGAACACCTCACTGGGGTCGTTTGACCCCAGTACTCTTTCCTGCCATGGCAGGGGGTTGGACTTGATGATCTGCTCAGGTCCCTTCCAACCCAACCAACTATGAAACTATGAAACCCCAAGAGGCATTGGCAACCTGACTGCCAGGAGTAAATGGGGGTGTAGGTTGTAGCCATGTTTATCTAAGGACATAGGCAGACAAGATTCTTTGAGTGAATCTGATATCTTTTATTACACCAACTTACATAGTTGAAAAACAATTATTAAGCAAGCTTTTGGGTTCAAAAACCCTTTGTCAGGCTTAGGAAGTTTCAGCAGTTGGTGTGTGCTCTTCCTGGATGGAATGAAAATGGCTTCTTTACTTTTCATTCCATCCAGGAAGAGCACACACCAACTGCTGAAACTTCCTCAGCCTGATGAAGGGTTTTTGAACCTGAAAGCTTGCTTAATTGCTGGCCCAGAGCAGGTGACCCACTCTGTGCCACCATGTTCAGCTCCTACCCACTGGGAACTGGAGCCAGGAGATTCAACCAGCCCCACTGTAGGCAGCTGGCACAATGACTCAGCCATGCCCTTGGGACTTGGGCTGGGAGCTGTGGGAGATGTGGGCTAGGCGGGCTCTGGTCATGACTTGGACAAAGGAATGGGTACAGGGAAAACCCAGGGCAGAATTGGAGGAGTCAGGTGACCTGATGGCACTAGGTGAAGCCCCAACTCCAGACAGAGACAGAGGAGCAACAGGACTCTGAAGGGGAGAGAGAGTTTCCCATGGGTATCTGGTGCCTCTTGACAGTGGGGGGGGAGGGGGTCCCCCGGCAACCAATCGCACTGGCTGGGGGGGGCACCGGTCTCATTCACAGTAAAAGCAGCTGTGCTGCTTCTGTTGCTCCACAGCTGCTTTTTATCTATACTTCTAAAATTATTTCTTCTGAAAGTTTTTATGTGGGCATCCCTCAACTCAGTTAGTTTGGCACCATTCTCATGGAGGTACAATGCCCCTGGAAACCTCACCACTTGGTTGACAGGGCAGGTTGTTGGAGGGGTCACAACTTCTCACTACCTGATAGGTCATGCCTGTGCCTTGTGGCCTGGAAGGCAGAACTTCTGGGGACCAGTTCATGCACCATGATGGCACACCCTGTGGAAGGGCAGTGTTTCCCAGTCAAGGGGTGAACCCTCTGAGGTCAGGGACCATGTGATGGGGGCAGAAGATTCTGGGACCAACTTGGCGGGGAGCAGGGCAAGGTTTGGTGTTGGGTGGGTGGGCCTTCCTGTTCCAAAAGAACACCCCTCCCCCCACCTCTGAAGAAATACTTCCAGGGCAAGGGGGTGGGCTTCCGGTAGTAAAAGTTAGAGGTCAGGATGTCTGGCCCCAAGATGGTGGCCAGGGGGCGGTCACCTGTGAAGAAGTGGGGATTAGTAGTTTGACAAGGGGTGCACCCTTGGAGCCCTCAACAGCTCACCAAACTTGTTAAGTGGCCCTTCAGCTGAAATAATTGCCCACTCCTGATCTAGAAGATCATGAAAATGACCACAAAGGTATGGGAATGTTGATGGATATAACCAAGCCCTCCATAAATGTCAGTGATGCTTTGCTGTTACCCAAATATACAGAGGATAGAAAGTGTCACCTCACTAGAAGGCAGCTTCCTTTAAACAGTAATCCATGAGTAGACTCTATAATACACAAAGCTCCAGGTAGGTAGATTGCAGTCCAATGGCAGGATGGGCCTGTTCAAGAGAAGCGAGAGATGCAGAAAGACTGCAAATGGAGCAGTTCACTTGCATGGACCACATCTTGGGTATACTAGTTTTACCCTTCATTAGTCTCTTTATTAGTAGAGGCCTTCCAAGACATTAATAAGGTCATTATTCTATTCATGTTTGGAAATGTAGCTATGGAGTTCTTTTGACCAGTCCTTTGACCAAAAAGGAAACAAAAGGGATAAAGGGAAAAGTTTGGTTGTCATTGCATTCCTAGGTTACAAGGGGGGAAAGTCTAACTTGGGGCTAGATGAGAAGTGAAAGTTTACACAGCTGTAGGGGCAGAGGACTGGTCAAAAGAGCTGCACAGCTGCATTTCTAAAGATGCATTGAATAGTGACCTTATTAATGTCTTGGAAGACCTCCACTAATAAGGAGAATAATGAAGGGTAAAACTAGTATACCCAAGATATAGTCCAAGCAAGTGGCAATACCAAATCTCAAGAGGGGAAAGCTGCATCAGAAGCACAGGATTAGCAAAAGAAACAAACGTTTAATTAAAAAAAATACTAGACAATAAATAGAGCATGAAAAAGATTTTCAAATATGGCACTGGGAATAGAGGACCATAAATAGAAAATGTAATGAGCCAAATTCCTTTGACTCCCTCTTGTGGACCCTGGAGATTCCATACCCAGACTCTCTGCTGATTCCATAGGTTCTAATTTCCTAATTTTTCTCTTTCAGCTGGTCCTAACTTACTCACTACTTTGAAAATCCTATTTCTTGCAGTCAGTGTCATAGTCAAAGGCAGGAGTGCATATATCACAACAGAAAGGTTTTTGTTAGATTTAATTATATATAACTATAGGAAATAACAGTTTCCTCTCATTGTATTTTGGAGAGTAATTCCTGAGGCTGAAAAATCCATTGTTACCGGAATATGAAATAAATCTTCAATTCCCCCACTGAAGATCTATTACTCACCTACTTTTCCAGGGCTTCCCATCCTATATTACGAGTTGAAGTATTTGTTTTAATTTTCAGTACAAAAACATTTCAGCCTAATTCCTTCTGTGTGCCATCAATAAAAGGGACATTTAGCTAAAACTGTTTTCTGCAGCTGTTGTCCATTTATAGTTGAGTAACTTTGGGTGCATCTATATGTTGCCCTATGGTGAAGTCACAACATGGTATGTTGCCATACAGCATGTTATGGCAATGTAGTGATCACGTGGGTCTATATGTGATTGCCAGTGGCACACTCCCCTGATATAGCGCACTAGGGGTATATGAAGCTTCAGTCACCGATTTGATTTGGAGAAGAGTCAATCCAATTTAAAGACTGAATCACTGAATCCAAATCAAATCAGGAAACCAAAAAAAGCCTATGAATCGATTCGGAAAAAGATTCAGAAAAATATTTGGAGATTTGGAAAGCAGTCTTTCAGGAGAACAGAAACTGAGGAGAGGGAGGGGAAACAGACAGGGAAAGACTGACATCTGTAGCTGGCCAGTGACTGTGATCTTTCCCCGAGTCCCCTTCCAATCACAGTGCTCATCGAAACGGCATATAAGCCTCTGTCGGCAGCTTTTTTGTCCTTTTTGTGAGCTGTTTCTGTTTGAGCAAAAGAGGCGGGCAGCTGGCCCAGAAACAGGTAAGTGGGTGGAAATCTAAATGGCACTGGGAAGGCCCCCTGTTACAGGCTACCATCCCTGTTTTCATCCATATCTGCCTTAGCACACAAAAATGACACGAGTTTTGCTTTCAGCAGTCTGAGGTGCAGTTTCCCAGAACTGCACCTATCTCCTTGAAACTTCATAGGCTTCAGGCCTTCAAAAGGGGCTACCATCCCTGCTGTTTTCATCCAAATCTGCCAAAAATGACAGTTATAGGTATTTCAGTGATTCCCCATTATTGTCTATGGCTGAATCACTAAATCTCTCCAAATCAGTGCTGAATCTTCTGAAGCCAATTCAGCCAAATCAATTTGGGACCATGATCCAAATCTCTGAATTGAATCACTGACCTCCGAATCAGCTGAATCCAAATCGAATACTTCCCTATTTGTACAAGCCTATAGAGCACCACTATGGCGACGTAGCAGCGAAATCTAACTCTGTGCCATGTGTACAGCACAGTAACCACCCACACTGCACTGTGTTTTGTGCCGCAGCATGGTGCCATAGCAGTGTCACCATATGGTTACATGTGGATGCTCCCTTTAAGTAATTAATGTATAACACTCCATTTTCTTATCAGCATACCTTACTTTTTATCAGATCTGTAACCAATTGCTTGTGTCCACATGCCATTTCTGTAAGTCATCATTTGCCATCAAGAAATCAGACTATATTTGGAAGAGACAGAGCACCTTTTTGGGAGAACTAAGCCATCTCTCTTCACTCAAACCATCCCCAAAGTCTTATTTCTACCATGTAACCCAGAAACTCTAACTCATATTACTCAAATACCTAAACACTTGCAGGATAGAAAGGTACATATATTGGCCATTTCAAATAAACATCTGTGAGCTTCCCAATCTGTGTTGCCTTCATATCTTTTATCATTAACTTCCTGAAACAACACCCATGTCTCTATCTTCTATAATGCCAAGTACATTTTCAAAATCTAGATAATACTATGTTTGGGAGAGAGGGAAATCATGGCCCCAGTTATAAACCAGCTTGTATGCCAGTGTATTTCTTAATATGATGCACTGGCACAGACTAAGCAATAAAAGTTTGTTCCAGAAACATGCTTCCTTTCTGTGAGACCTAGAAAAGACAGACAAGATCCCTCCTCCAGGCTAGGTCATGTACCCCAAGGTATGTCTACAGTGCAGTCACAGAAGTAATTATACGAGGATGACTGAGCCCACACTGAGTTCTGTGCTGTTGTGGCTATACTGCTACAGGTACCCAAACTGCTGCACTACAGTTTGAATAGTGGCTGTAGTAACTGCAGTACAACTGCATCCATGCTGAAAATAGAGGGAAAAAAGCAGGAAGGTTAACACTACCATAAGAGCCACCATCTCTGGAAGCTTCCCAGTAGATAGTAAAACTAATATTGGGAAAGCCAAATCCAAACTGAAAGGGCTCTATAATTATGCCTACACTATGGGCTCTACATTAACTGTTACCACACAGGAGAGAGATCTGGGAGTCATTAGGGGGAGATCACTAAAAAACATCAGCTCAGCAGGCATCAAAAAAGTAAAAAAAATTCTAGGGTTTATTAAGAAGGGAATTGTAAACAAAACAGAAAGTATCACTCAAGCTCAGGAGGCTTATTCTTGAGGCCCTGAGAGGCCATGATTTCACAGGGGGGATGAATCGAGGACAAAGAAAGTCCTTCTTCAGATATGTGGGGAGTCAAAAGAAAAACAAGGGCTACGTTGGAACCCTGCTAAACCAGCTGAATACCAACACCCAGAAAAAAGCCAGTCTGCTTAATGATTACTTTGCGTCAGTTTTTCACCAGCCCAGAGGGACCACCCCACCTATCATGATGCAGAATGACTGGGGTGAAGATGAATATATACCTACCATTGGTGTGGATCTTATGAGGGAGCATCTTGAGACACTGGACACCCATAAATCAGCTGGTCCAGATAGGTTGCACCCAAGACTGCTAAAGGAACTGGCAGACATAGCACAGACACTGGAAAGGTTATTCGAGAACTCGTGGCACTCGGGCAAAGTACCTGAATATTGGAAGATGGCCAATGTGGTGCCTATGTTCAAGAAAGGGAGGAAAGACGACCTGGGAAACTACAGGCCAATCAGTTTGACCTCCATCCCTGGGAAGATTTTGGAAAAAAAAAAAAAATCAAAGAAACCATTCTTGATAGGCTAACAGAAGGCAGCATTCTGAGGGATTGGGCAACTGTGGCCTCGACTACTCCACAGTCAGATGGCTGGGGAACTGGCTCTGAGGTTAGACCCAGAGAATGGTAGTTGATGGAACTGAATCAACATGGCACTTGGTGACTAGTGGTCTCCCCCAAGGCTCTGTTCTCAGACCTGTACACTTTAATGTCTTCATAAATGATCTGGACACTGGAGTCAAAAGCAGACTGGCCAAGTTCGCTGATGATAACAAACTTCGAGAAAGAGTCTTCACACTTGAGGATCAAGGCCAACCTTGATAGGATTGCAAGGTGAGCAGATAAAAACCTGATGGCATTCAATATAAAGAAATGCAAGGTGCTTCACCTCAGGAATAAAAACCCACATCACACTTACAGGCTTGGCAACGCTACACTTGCTAGCCCCATGACCGAAAAAGACTTGGGGGTTATGATTGACCACCAGATGAATATGAGCCACCAATGTGATACTGCAGCTGGCAAAACAGACAAAACTCTGGCTTGCATCTATGGATGTGTCTCGAGCAAGACCCAGGATGTCATCCTCCTGCTGTACTCGGCCTTTGTGAGGCCGCAGCTGGAGTATTGCATCCCATTCTGGGCTCCACAATTCAAGAAGGACATGGAGAAGCTTGAAAGAGTCCAGAGGAGAGCCACATACATGATTGGGGGCTGGACTCGATCTTCCAAGGTTCCTTCCAGCTCTAATGTCTATGAAATCTATGAAATCAGGGGGCAAGAGAACAGGCCTTAAGAAGAAAGGCTGCAAGCTATGGGACTCTTCAGTTTGGAGAAGCACAGGCTCAGGAGTGACCTGGCAGAAGCCTATAAGTATATAAGGGGTGTGTATCAGGATCTGTTCACCAGAGCGCCCAAAGGGATAACAAGTTCCAAAGGTCACAAACTCCTCCAAGACCATTTTAGGCTGGACATAAGATAAAACTTCTTTACTGTCCAAGCCCCCAAGTCCTGGAATAGACTCCCTCCAGAGGTGGCACAAGCACCTACTCTGGACAATTTTAATGGGGCTAGACCTGATGATCTTACAAGGTCCCTTCCAGCCCTAAAAGGTCCCTTCCAGCCCTAATGTCTATGAAATCTATGAAATCACTGTGCCCCCTTATAAATCCATGGTCTATCCACACCTTGAAAACTGTCCAGTTCTGGTCCTCACACCTAAAAATGGATAGAGAAGAACTAAAGACAATCCAGAGAAAGACAACAAGGATGATTAGGGGTATTGAGAGGCTTCCACCTGAGGAGAGATTAAAGAGGATAGGCCTATTCAGTTTAGAAAAGAGATGCATGATAAGGGTTTACAAAATACTAAATGGAAAAGAGAAAGTAAGTAGGGATTTATGGTTTACTGTCTCTCATACTAGGGGTCATAAAATGAAACTAGTAGGTAGTAAGTTTAAAACAAACAAAATTACATTCTTTTTCACACAGTGGGCTCTCTACATGAAACACTACTGTGTCGTGGTTACTGTGCATTTTTTTAGTACTTGTATAATCACTTCGCTCTATTAGTGGGACTCTTCCAAGACATTTCTATCTTATTGTATAATCAAGTACTAAATAAATGTACAGTAACTGAAGTTACTGCACGGCAACACTGGCAAATGCCTTTTTAGTGACACTATTGCACAGTAGCCTAATAATACTGGACAGTACTGTATTAGCACCCTTGGTACTGTGATGTGCTGCTCTGCTTTATTATATGGCTACTGTACAGGTAGTATCTCATGTAGATGCACCCAGTGTGTAATTAAAGTGTGAAACTCATTGCCACTAGATATTGTGGAAGCTGACAGTTTAGATTGGACAAATTCTTGGAGGAAAGAGGCATCAGTAGCTACTGAGCATGGGAATTAGGGGAACAGTCTCTGAATTAGAACTTCCTAGACCTTAAATGCTGGAGGCTGCAAGTAAGAGAGGAACAGTGGAAAAAACCCCTAGTCATACCCAGTTCACATTTCCTTTCAACATCCACTCTCTGCCACTGTGTGATACAAGAGACTGGCAAGATGGACCTATGATTTTACCCAGTAAATGACAATTCTTATTTTCTTATGGCTACAAGAAAGAGAGAAGGAAGGAAACAAAAAGGAGGACTGTAAAGGCTGAACCAGCCTTTTAATTGGGACTAATTATACTTACAAGCAATCCTTAGTTTAAAAGAAAGCAGACAAATGAGAACTGGTCCATTTAATTTAGCCAAGGAAGGTTTAAGATAAAATAAACTCATACACAGATTTTAGGAGCTGTGCATCTGGGAAGAGAGCTAACGAATTTGTGGTCCAACTCTTATTTGAAGGCAAAAGCTTAGAGCAGAGGACCCATGATCAATAACAAAGCTACATGGCAAGAAATAACAAAGTTTCCAAAAGAATGTTAACTATATCATGAGACAAAGATAAAGACAAAAATCACAGAAGAAATTTCTTTAAACTTTGAACAAGAAATGTGTTCAGAATAAGGGAGAAACAAGGTTTTTTGGTAATATCTTTTACTGTTTCAATGATAAAGTCAATGAAATGTCAGACATGTTTTCAGGCACCAGGTGCCCTTTCTCAAGTCTGGCAAAGAAGATATTACTAAAATATTATTAAAATAGAGTTGGTAATATTTTATTTATACTCACACAGTATTACATCTTATATAGAGAGATGTCTAAGATGTGATCAGATATCTTAGATATCTCTATAGAAAATGTAATATCATATCATAAGATGTAATATCATACAATATATTATTAAATCAGTTATTACAGACAAATTCTTTTCTCCCCAGGCCATAGCTATAACAAAACTAAAATCATACTGGAATAAGAAAAGCTAATTCAAATTTGTTGCCCTAGTTCAGTGTAGAGCTTCTTCTTAGACTCTTCCATACACCTACCCCCTGGACCTGTCCCTAGACCTTAACATGACTTGAGTTAAAACCCAAGTCCAAGCTCCAAGATCAATATCCTCTATAGGGGTATAGTCTTGAAGATATCCAGGACCAGACCAAACAGCGCTGGAAATAGAAGTTGTCTTGTAACTGCTCCTGGATGTACTAGTAAGACCAAAAAACTGAGATTTTTTCCCACGTAGTTTCCTTTCCTTTCCTTTCCTTTCCTTTCACAGTTTCTCCTTCTACATTTTCCTTGTCAAGGACAAAAAGGATCACCAAAACTGACAAAACTCACTGCGAAAGAATCATACAGAATTTCAGCACAAAGAACTACAGGTTATGCCCCCAGATACACATGAGGAAGTACAAAAACACTGAAGAAATGCTGTAGAGGGTAGACAACTGCTGCAGGAATGCTTCAATTCAGACAAAGCTGACTCAGGTGCTTAGCCCTGTGTGACAATCATTCCTGATAACTGCACATGTAGATAGACTCTAAGACTTTGTACCAAGGTTATTTGAATGGATTTTCACCCCAGTGTCCATGTCCCTTTTGAAAAGGGAGGGGGGTGAAGATGGTAAGGTGTATTATCACATATGAAATGAAATTTTACCCAGTTAAAAATGAACTAGAAGCTTTACTAATATGCTAGGGGCCTCAGGCTATATTAGCCAGTTTAAGAATGAAGGAAAAACAAATATAACTCCATTGGAATGAGTGAAGAACAATTTGCAGAGTTTTGAAATAAGAGCTTCATTACCAGGAACAGACAGCAGAATTTCAGGGCCAAAATTAACTTGATTGGTGGAATATCGAGACCATTAAAAAGGCGGGAGCGTCATTAACACTCGTGCAATGAAGCGTTCAGAATTGCTCAGGTAGATTATAAGAAGCAATGAAATCAAATGACTCCCTCAACACTGTCTGACTAGAAATGCTGCTGCCACTGCCAGGTAGTTGGTTTTAAACTTTGGGTGAGCAGGAATCAAATGGGAGTGAATGTGTACCAGTACATTATCCCTGGATCCACCCTGCTGGTGTCTGCTGCTTCATTACATGTGTATATGTTGATTGAGAGCCCATTGAACATGAGGGTAAGGACTGTATGAGGTTTGAAAAGTCTATAACAAAAGCATTTTACTAAACCTGGCATGATAAGAACAACAAAACTATTTCAAGAAACCACAAAGTTCGTAAATTGAGAGAGAGAAAGAGGTGAGCCATTTTGAGACCATACCTCTCTTTCTATCTGGATATAACCTCACCTGAAAATCTGGGGACTTCCTTCAGTAAAATGAAAACCTTTGTTGCTTCTGTGTAGATGATCTCTGGGTAATATATTATATTATGTATTATAAATTTTGATGGGTGGGTGTGTGTGTTCATCAAAATTTACTTTCCAAGAACAGCTGTAATTTACTTGGTACGCTTGGACATAGAAATTGGGCTCATTCCAGTTAAATCTTCCAAAGAATTCAACAGATTTCAGAGTGGGGAAAAATTCTGTAGCTGTAAGATCACATGAGGAAGCAAAGCAACACTTAGGCTTGTGACTGATCCAAGCCATTCACTGTAAAAACTAGATCATCTAAAAGTGAAGGTATGCCAGCTGGCCTGTTTTAGCGCCTGCATTTGCAGGAGAGCAGATTAGAAAGCAGAATTTCCATTGCACAGAAAATCTTAACACTTCAATAATCCTTTTCATTCCAAATCAGATTTTTTTTAAACTTAAGGTAGAAGAACATTCTAAAAATCTTAATTCAGAAATATCAAAGATTACTTTCTAAACTGTTGAATCGTTATGTTATAGAACTGTAATACAGTGTAAGAACTAAAGTTAACATGAAACAAGAATGGGACATATTGTATACATCCAAATGTAGTCATATATAAAATGACTCAAGCCACTGGTGTAGGCAAGAGGGCTACCATGCTGGTCAGCATGGCATATATTTTTAACATAAAGTAGAAGCAGGAATTAGTTACCATGAACAGATTCAATAAATGGAAATTAAGCTTAGATTCCCATGCGCAGATTTCAGCTCATGCATTAAGATACCTCACATGAAACCCTAAGCAATTCATTTTTGGCAAGTTTCATGAAAATCTCTATTGAAACTAACCTATCCCCAAGAAATGTTTGAACTTCATAAATAGCATTTTCACAAGGAAGACTGTTCCACCTTAAAAATGTTGACCACCTCTAGCAGGTTTGCTATTGAGTGAGTACTCAGAATGCTGAGGAATGTCTGGTTCAGGTATTCACTTCCTTTGGAAGTGAATCAATTTGGATTTCAGTTGTTTGAATGCTTAGTGGTTTAACCAGCTTGATCAATTGCAGCTAGTATTAACTGATAGTCTAAAGCCTGGTTTGTAGCCAGAAAACTATATATCTTCCTAAGAGTGTCCTTTAAAAAAGTACTCAAAGTGAAAATATTAAGAACACAGTAAAAGCACTTCAATATAAACAGATTAATAAATATGCACATGCTGTAGCATGGAAAAAGGAAAGTAAAATCTTGGGTCTTAGCCTAAATGGCAGGTAATATCCTTGCTTTTCTTTTAGATTTACTAGGTTTAGGCTTACTGACTTCAGCCATTCACTCATACCTATTCATATTTATTTTTATTTAAATATAATAAAGGACCTGTCTGAGCGCTATGCCTATTTCCTTCAATAACAGCTTGCTGGCTATGTACAAACCAGTATATAGTACATTCCAAACCTGTCCAGAAAATTTCTGGGTGTTTCCAGAATCCAAACAGCTTAACTACATTGCAGCAAAATGAGATGTGGAAGGGCCTTCCAGAAAATGGCATACAGATAAGCACAGCAAGAAGCCCAGTTAGCGTCAGCATTCCTGTTTCCACTTCTATAGCATCAAAGCAAGAAGCAAGCAGTTTTTCAAACTTCTCTGAAACTAGAAGCTGATGGCAGTGAATTCTTTGCAAGCCAGATCTACAGCAGCAGCAAACTCTTTTCAGCTTATTATTTTGGTGGCTTCTTAAGACGTCAGCAGTTGTTGCTTTTTTGTTTCGTTTTGTTTCGTTTCGTTTTGGGGGGTTATAAAAAATGTATTTGCATCTGAAAATTTCTCCTTAACAATCTGCAAAGTTGTGCACTAGTTCAGAGCCAGAGATCAACAGCAGCAAAATGTTTAGCAATGAAAACAAATCTGATTTTGTATTGTTGGCTTGGAAAAAGATTACACAACCCAATGAATGTGAATGTGTATACAGGATTTCTCTCTCAATAGAGACCTATGTAAATACAACCTGTTTATTTATGATGCACTAAGTGTCAAGGGTATATATGTAAAAGTACAGTGTTTGGTTTGTTAGGCATCGGGAAAGTAAAAATGAGTAAAAAATGGAGTGGCCCTAGAATAACATTACCATATACAGTAACAAGGACTGAAACCAGTTCTTTAGGATGATATTCACAACTAGCCCTAATACACAGATGTCATCTTTACAGTAGGTATAAAAGGCATGATGATATCTAAACAGCAGGTGTAAACTTTTTGTAAATATGTCTTTTCAGTAAGTGTTTGGATACAGTGTTTCAAATGTAGGCAGAAAGTTTCAGATTTTTTTTTTTAAAGTCCAGAACAGGAAATTATTTGAGGTGGTCAGGAGGGATTCCAATCTACCTAAAATGAACACTTACATCATTGTCTGCTGTTACTTTTAGCTTGAGTTTAGAGCATGGAAAAGAAATTTGTATCCCTAGAAACATTAACAACAACAGGCTATTTTAATTCTTCAAGTAAGACGAGGCAGCACCATGTCAGTTTTGTGGCAGGGTGTGGGCGGAGGGGGGTGGAGGTAGGGGTGGGGGGAAGGTTCCTATGGTAATTGCCAACTTGCCAATGTTTGGCTACCACATGATTTCCTTCCCATCTGAAATTCTGCCATTCAAAACATCCCTACCCCAACCCCACGTATTTAACTGAACCAGAAAGGGACCTAAAAGGATATCTATATGTTGCCTTACTAAATGTCAGCAGGCAGCACAAAATGGAGGTGCCACCGGTTGACATACCAAATCTATTCCTATTCCCAGAAGACAACTGCATGTTGGCCCTTTTGACTGGTTAGGTTTCCCAGATGACCCATCTACTACTTCTGGTGTCAGAGGAGAATTTTATATGGAATAAGAGAGTTACTGTTGTGCATTAAAAGGAACCCTGGACCAAATGGTTGAACAAAACAGTCCAGTTCAGCGACAAACCACAATTTAGATTATCTGATTCAGATTTCCCTGAATCTGTCTCAGACAGTCTCACAGAATATAGTGCTATTTTTTTATTTGTTTCTGCTTTTACTTCCATGTGTCCCATTTTCTGATGAAAAATTAGGTGTGAAAACTTGCTGATGGACTTAGTAGTTTTGATTCCTAAGAACAAACAATCTCGTAGAAGGAAAAAAAATTATTACTATGTTTCTAAGCCCATCAGTAGAGCATTGTCAAAATGATCCTGACATCTCTGCATTTGAGAGTTATTTTTATCTTAATTAACTGAACAGTTTCAAAAGTGGCCACTAATTTCTCTAGTTTTAAGGGGCCCAATCTGAGATAGTTTGGGATGGGTTTTCTCCACATCTGATTCCACATGTAATCAATATAGCAAATAGACGCTCAACACTTCTGTTGAAAATAAGGTCCAAAAGATTTCACACCATGTTCCCTTTAAACTGAAGTGTTCCAAATCCTTGGTATAAACCTCTGAAAACTTGGACTCAATAACAATATTCTGAAAACTTACTCAGGCTGAGTGCAATTGTAATAGAGAGCCAGAGGGCTCCTATTACTTTGAGAAGCTGCAGTAATCTGAGCTGGCTCCAGGCACGCAAGTAGCTATTATTTGAACTAGTTGCTAACAGACGAGGCAGCAACCATCAGGCAGACTTGTAGCTACACAAATGGCGACTGTTCTGGGGAGTAACTTACCATGGGAACAGTTGTAGAGCCATAAGCTGCTAAAAGGGCAGATCCATAGGCAGCAGAAACCCCAGAGCTACAGGCAGCTGAGGCAAGCCCTAATAGGGAAATAGGCTGGCCAGCAAAAATAGGCTACCATGGCAGGCTAGCCAGCCAGGAAGCCCAATCAGAGACAGGGCTGATGAGGGTGGGGCTTGAGAGAGATATAAGCTCGAAGTCTGAACCAGGAGGTCAGTCTGACTGAGCAGGTTCCCAGAGAAGGAGCTGTGCCCTGAGATAGCTGTAGCTCAAGTCATGGATTAAGACCTTGTGACTACAGGCACTGAGAGTAAGGGGTTGAGAACTTATAAGAAACTTAGCCCCAGATGGGAAATGCTTTGCCATGCCACCAGCATGCTTAGAGCTTTGAGTTACAGCTAGTGAGCTAATGCTTTCGTTATTATTTATACCAGTGAACCAGACTGAGACTGAAGGGGAGGTGGAGGTCCCAGCAGTGCCCAGTGGGCATATAGCTACTTCGAGCCTTGCCAGGGGCTGAGCTCATGGTGCTGGCAGGCAGAAATTTACAGCCTAGACAATACCCAGGGCCCAGGAAGGGCAAAAACCAGAGCCAGGGACACAAGGCCCAAGAGAAGCTAAGCCAGAGCCCAGCAGGGTGAGACTCAGGCTGGAACCTAAGAAGCCAAACCCAGAACAGTAGGTTCAGGCTAAGAAGGCCCCAGCCAGAGCAGAGGGGCAGAGGCTTGGAAGGCTGAGGTCCTGAAGTAGCCTGGTTGTTTTGGGGCAAAGTACATACTTACATGATGATTGGTAAAACCTGCAAGGCATAGGCACGGCTGTAGGGAAGGTCGGAGACCATGAGATTAGCCATTAAGATGATTAGTGCCCTGAGGTATGGATGAGCCAAGAGGGCCCACCTAATATTTGGAAGCTTGCTCTGGGACCCTGGGCAGCCTCCCTTTCTCCCAGTGAGGCATGACAGGTGAGAGGGTAAAAGAGGGAGTGTACCTAGGAAGTCAGAACAAGACAGGAATTACAAGGCCACCAGAGGGTGTCAGGGCCACCCCTGAGGCCCAATCCTGCAACAGCAACAAATTAGCATGGTGCAGATACTGCAAAGAAACAGATGCTCCCATTATTCTCTATTCTCTTACAATTTGGCACCGTGTTGAAGACAATAGGAATGCTAATGGAAACATGATAGCATAGTGTATAGCATGGTCTCCTACACAGTGGGGTTTGTTACAGTTTAATGATAAAATGGTAAGGAATATGTTTCTAATAATTTGTGTCTGCATTTATGTTAATTTTCATCATACTACTATTTGTGAGAGGATGTTGGCAAATACACAGTAGTTAAATTCATTAAAAGCAAAATTCCTCTCCCTCTCAGCAGGATGTAGAACAGACTTACAAATATCCTATTTCTGTTAACCAAACGGTGCATATAAAAGTTTAATTGGAAGACCAAATATTTAGCACAGAAGTCAATGCTTATCCACTGCTATGCTCTTAAAATTTGTCCCTAAGTACTCCCAATAAAAGACAATTCCTACCAATTTCCCAGAAATGCTATGGATCATAGGAATAGGTGAAAGCAAAAATATACCTGCTGCTGATTTGCTCTTACAGGTGCCACAAAATAGTCTGCTTTTAAAAGGTCTTGTCTAACTGAACTAAAAGTCCCTTAACATCTTCAGCAAATCAGAATGACAATACAAGAACCCAAACTAGAGATGAGTCCAAGCCCCAAAGTTCAGCTCCAAATCTACAATGCCTCTAAAAAGTGGTATTATTTATAATCTGTGGTTTGGTCTGGGCATAGCTCTGATGGCCCCAAACTGAGAAATTCCTGGGTTTCATTCCAAACAAGGATGGACATGCAGGTTGGTTCTTCTTGTATCCAAATCATTTGATCCATTACTGATTGAGATATATGATTCAAATTACTGAAGGACTGAGACTGTCCTTCATTTTGTACAATGTATAGGGATTAAAGCCTTTCTGCAAAACTACACCACCACAGAGTACGTCAAGGCATAAAACTTGTAATCAAAGACACTACCCCCTGCTAAAGGTGGCTCCCATTGGGAGTTCCAGATGAGGCCCCTTCACTACAAAATACAGAGGTACAAATGACTGCTTCCCTTGCAGGGAGAGGGTTTTTTTTATTTAATCTCAAAGTGCAGTGTGAAACCTGATCCTGTGGCTAGGGGTAGGGACTGGAGTGGAGCAGGAGGGAGAGGAAGACAAGAGGAAATTCTAATGCCAACAGGAGAAACACACCAGAAACACTCTGGAGGTATGTTAGGTTATAATTAATGGCATGAGGTTACAACTTGCAGCTGACACTGGTTACAGTAAAAGGTCAGGATCCTGCTGCACTCTGTATTTACCGATTTAGAAAATAGTCTGAAACAGTCTTTCCCCCCCCCCCCCCACACACTCCCCCTGGCTTACACACCCTGATCAGTGCAGCATTCTTTATGTGATTACCTTATCCTTTTTCTAGTTTTAAACAGCAGGCAATACTCCCAGTGACACATTCATTCATTGCTCTTCACCTCTACATCTCTCTTCCCCAATTCTTCCTGCTCCTCAGCCCTGGCTTATCCTTTCTCTCTCTTGTCTATTTATGTTATAACCTGTGGGGCAGGTACTGTCACTTATTATGAGTATGTACAGTGCCTAGTACAATAGGCCGGATCTCAGCTGGGGGCTGTAGAAGCTAGCCTGATATAAATAGTTACTACTTAGCTATTAGCCTTCAACTGAGAGGCAGAGGACAGGAATGCAAATATTGAAATGAGTCTTTTTTTCTTCCTCCTCCCAGCTGGTAGAATATTAATACTCAGGCTGCTGAAGAAATTTCACTGTCAAAGAATTTCACTAAGACACTGAGAAATCTGCATTTGTATGGGAAGTTTAGAAAAGAAGATAGTTGCTATAATGCTGTGACCATTTGTTTCTCATTTCTCATTATAAAAATTTCTACAACAGTTACACATACAGAGCATGGCTAAGATTATGCCTGGAGGCATAAAACAAGAACAGTGCATGATTACACTAGGTGTTTTACAAACATGGAGTACAGAACTGCATTGAAGAGCTTAAAATATGCATAAACTAAACAAACAACAGGTAGGAGAAAGTATTGTAAGCCTCGTATTAGAGATAGGGAAACTGAAGAAATTAGGGGCAAGAGTCTATTCCACCTATTTGCATGTAAATGGACTTGGATGGAATTCTATTCCACCCAGCTTGGGTCCCTGAAAAACCACTAATGAAAAGGTGGGCATATCCTCCTCCTCACTGTTTTTTTGAGACTTCATCTTAAAGGAAATCCATGGTGTGCTACAAAAGTAGATAGATAAATAGATTTTCTGGAGGCCTGAGCAGAGTGGAACCAAATCACACTTAGATATCTAAGTCCCCTTAGGTGGCTAATAGGTGGAATAGAGTCTAACCTGAGGAGATTTTTTTTTAAGGTCATGCAATAATGTAGAGGTAGGACACTGGGAACTGAACATTAATGTTTTGAGCCTTCATCAAGAGCTTCCAGCACAACCTTGTCCTTTTTTCCAGTAGCAGAATGATAAGAGAACAGAGAGTAGATCCTCTCAGGGTTTCCTCTTGTTTTCATGGGCAGTTTTAGCACTGTTTGGAAAGACACAGAGTATGCACATCAGGAGAAACTAGTGTCACCATCTGCCTGAAATTCAGCATAGATTCATGTTAATATGAGTTTTTTGTTGAGTTCAGCACTAAAAATAGTAGTAAATATCAAACTTAAATGGCAGTCTTGCAAAAGCACGTGTAGCAAGTCAGGAGTATCACCAATAAAAGCAACATTGAGCTGATGGATAGCTAGCTGCTTTGTGAAAGGTGGCTGCACACCCTGTTTTGCTATACAACATGGCTCATAAAACTTAAAAGCTATGTTGTATAGTGTGACCTGAATGACTGTCTGTTCAGCTTCAGTAGTAGGATAATTAAAAAACAATTGTGAATTTGGAAAGATAACACTTCCAATACACTGTGCAGCCTGATGGCCACACCCAAATTACATTAAATACAGCACACTTCAGCCATCTTCATTTTTAGTATAGCAGCATGACCTAGGAGACTACAGGTGTCAGAATTCAGTTCTTCTGGTTTCTCGCACCATAGTAGACAGTGGCGTGCCAGAATTTATCATCTCCGTGGGCATTACCCACATATTAAAGATGGCGATGGTGACCAGTTTAAGTGCCAAGGATTCAGATCCAAGTCTTTTAGACTGTACAGTTACATTTCCTCTTCCACACTGGGTGGTGCAAGGGCTGTACTTGTCAAAGCTAACCTTCCCAGGTAGAGACTGGGAGGGGCACTGTGAAGCTTTTACACACACACACACACACACACACACGTTAGGTGAAACCAGTCACCATGAGACATCTCTTGCTACCAGTGAGCAATCAGAATGCTATCTAGTACTAGGAATAAAAAGGAAAAAAAAAAACCTGTGGGAAGAATGAAGTAGCAAAAGCTGACACTTTCTGGAAATGTGAATGACAACTAAAAAGGGCTCAAACAGCACTTCATTCTGCCTCTTCAAAATATGGGTGCCAACACAAAAGGAAAACAGTTGAAAAGTGGTCTTATTTTTGTAATGATAGTCAGTTCTGAAGAACTTGACATGTTAACCAGATTAATAGTTAACTCAAGCATAGTAGTCTCTCAATACAAGGATGAGAATCTTCCAGTAAATTGGGAAGTCATTGGTGAGTCCAGAGATGACTGAAGAGGCCAGTCCAAGTTCTGCATATTTGAATGCAGACATGGCAAACAGTTCTAGGAGGAAGGAGTGGATCCTCTTTCCCTTTATCTCTCTCACCTATCCACCTCCATAGTGAGATAAGTTTGCTCAAAATGATCAATGCCTTTGTGAGTGGGTGCCAATCAGCTCACCATTGCCCCTTTTTTTTTTGCTTACCTGCCATGCCTTCGTAAGCAAAAAAGAAAAGATGGTGGGAGAAAAGAAAAGATACCAAAAAAAGGGTTGACAGCAAACCACACTGTCACGGAGTGGTGACCCAGGAGCGGCCATGATCTCTCCTGGCGCCCCT
>NW_017729024.1:111592444-111597309 GCF_001723915.1 Gavialis gangeticus | reverse complement strand
GGAGCGGCCGTGATCTCTCCTGGTGCCCCTACCATGCCAAGTTGCCCATCTAGCATCCTCGTTCTTGCCCGCCACGACTTTGATGGTTCTATAGTATTAATGGGAGGCTGCCTTTACTTGACCCCTTGGACCTGGTGCTCTCACCCTTCCGGTCCCTGCTCTATACCAAACAGGTTCTGGTGCCCCAACCTTATGGGTGTCGCGTGGCTCCTTCCACCCCCAATACCACACCCCAAGCCTCTCAGCTGTTCCGGACGTTATCTCGTCAATGCTGTTGCCTGAGTGACCCCTCCGGGGCGACTCACTAGTATGCTCGCCCTCACCAGGCTCCCTGATATCTCGTACGTGCCCTCACCGGGCTCCCTGATCTCGTACATGCCTGCTCCTGGGGCTTCTCTGAATACGCGCCTGCTCCCGGGGCCTCTCAATAAGCTCGCCCCCCTTCTGGAGCTTCTCCCGTACAGGCAGTGCCCCACCGGGGCCTGTCCCTCCATGCTCACTGCGCGCTCACCCCCACAGGGGCCTGTCTTGCATTCCCTGTGCTCATATCGCCCGCACACGGACCTCGTCTCCCACGCTTCCCGTGGTCGGACTACCCTCACTGGGGTTTCGTCTCCCGCGCTTCCCGCGGTCAGGTTACCCGCACTGGGGTTTCGTCTCCCGCGCTTCCCGCAATTGGGGCTTAGGTGGCCTCAGCCTAACCTGGCCTTCAGACCCCCTTCCCGGGTCCTATGCCCTGCTCAGGCTCCTCCTGATACCGCCCCACTGGGCTGGGGTTGGGACACCCCAAAATGCAGCGCCACTCTCTGGCGCTCAACCTGCTGTGCCTTCTCTGGCACCAGATTGCTGTGCCCTCCCAGGGTACCAGGAACCCCCACGCTACTAGGGAGCTCCCCTGAGGCCTCCTCCAACCCCTACAGCCTCTCCTGGTCCTCCGGTCTTACACAAACAACAAAACAGAAAACACAAAGCCATAAGCCAACCAGCTGTAACACAAAATAAGTCCCCTGACTATAACATAAATTCTGTGCCACCCTGGCTGTCCTTCATCCCTGCCTGTCAGGGTTCTCTCCACCCCGCACCCTCATGTAGATGCTCAGGCAGTCAAGCTGCTCTGCAGCAGAGCTCCCACTACTCAGGCTGCCAGAGGGGAACTGCCTGCTAGGCTTCAACCTGGACTGTTTATATACTCCAGGCCCTGCCCCCTCCTGCTCAGCTGACCACCTGCGGTTGCCCTAGCAACCAGCACCTGTATCCCTTCCTAGGAGCAGGGCGCCAGAGTGCCCCTGCGTCACACACCATCAGGTATTTGGTGTTCCAGTCTCCACCACCTCTTATACCGGGGCAGGCAAAATATGACCGGCAGGCCAGATCTAGCCCACCAGGCCATTCTATCTGACCTGCAGGGCCCCTAAAAAGTTTAGAAGATTAATAGTTTTCTGTTTCTTGCTGCCTGTCAAAGATGGCAGGAGCCAGGGGCAGTAAGACCCAGGGGGAGCCATGACTCACCAGCAAGGCCAGCCTGGCCATGCCCCCCCTCCCCCTCCCACCCCTGCACCCCGAACTGGAAGTCTCTGCCTGTCGCAGCTTTCATTGCACGTGACAGGCTTTTCCAGCACTACATGGCCCTGGCTGAATTGCCTGGCCATAGGGCCATGCCGGTACCCTGGGGCCAAGAGCAGGAAGTGGGGGTGGTGTGCGCGTGTGTAGTGAGAGAGGCACACAATGTGTGTGCGTGTATGTGTGTGTGGGCATGTGTGCGCGCACAATGAGGGAGGGAGAGACAGTGTGTATGTCCTTGCAATGAAGGACAGGGAGAGAGAGATAGAGACAGCAATGAAGGAAGGAGAGTGATTGTGTGTGTGTGTGTGTGCGCGCGTGTGCATGTGTGTGTAGTGAGGGAAGCACTGTCAAGGGCCACATGGGTAACCCCACCTCTTCACAGGTGCCTCACACCCTGGTCACCATCTTGGGGCTGGAAGTCCCACCCCCTAGCCCCTGCCTTTGTAACCAGAAGTCCCCCCACCAGGCCCCTGAAAATACTCCTTTCAGCAAGGGGTTCTGCCATTTCAGAACCAGAAAAATACCATATTTTATTCTAACAAAACAAACATCTACAATATTCATTAATGTGATTTCAGAAAATATTTTTGTCCTGATTTACATTTGTTTGTGTAGTGTACACAAAGGTGACTGCACAACAGATTAAAATCAAATCTTAGTCTTGTATATTGTGGGGGGGTGCAGGGCATGGGAGATGTTGTGGGTATGTAGGGGAGGGTGTGGAATGAAGGAGCATGTGGGGGGGTGGTTATGTGGAGGGGAGGGTTGCTGGGGTATGTGGGGAATATGGGTATGCAGGTCTGCATGTATGGCAGTGCGAGGGGGGTGTAGGTGCATGTGCATGGCAGGGCGTGCTTGTGGGACTTGCCCTATGAACACAAATACACACACATAGTCTCCCTTTGCCTCCTTCCCTCATTGTACACACATATTCTATGCCTTTCTCACTACACACACACACACACACACACACACACACACACACACACATTGTGTGCCTCTCTCATTACACACAAACATGCGCACGCGCACACACACACACATCCTCCCGGTCCTGGCCTCAGGGTACCAGTGCAGCCCTGCGGTTGGGCAATGTAGCCAGGGCCATGTGGTACAGGAGAAGCCAGCCACATGCAGTGAAAGCTGCAGCATGCAGATAATTCCAGTTGGGGGGGCAGAGGTGGGAGGGGGCTGGGGGAACCAGGCCAGGCTAGCCTTGCTGGTGAGTTATGGCTTCCCCTGGGTCCTACTGCCCCTGGCTCCTGTCATCTTTGACAGGCAGCAAGGATCAGATAAATATTAATCTTCTAAACATTTTAGGGGCCCCACAGGCCAGATAGAATGGCCTGGGGGGCCAGATCCAGTCCACGGGCCATATTTTGCCTGCCTCTGTACTGCATAGTAGCCTAATAATGCTGCGCAGTAGCATGTTAGACAAACAGAACCAAGGAGGTGATACTTCCCCTCTATTGGGCACTGGTCAGACTGGAGTTGGAATACTGCATGCAGTTTTGGGCACCACACTTCAAGAGGGATGTGGATAACCTGGAGAGGGTCCAGAGAAGGGCAACTTGTATGGTTAAGGGCTTGCAAGCCAAGCCCTGTGAGGAGAGACTAGCGCACCTAGACCTCTTCAGCCTCCACAAGAGAAGGTTGAGAGGCGACCTTGTGGCTGCCTATAAATTCATCATGGGAGTGCAGAAGGGAGTTGGTGAGGCTTTACTCACCAAGGCACCCCCGGGGGTCACAAGAAATAATGGCCATAAGCTAGCAGAGAGCAGATTTAGACTGGACATTAGGAAGAACTTCTTCACAGTTAGAGTGGCCAAAATCTGGAATGGGCTTCCAAGGGAGGTAGTGCTGTTCTCCTACCCTGGGGGTCTTCAAGAGGAGGTTAGATAGGCATCTGGCTGGAGTCATCTGAACCCAGCACTCTTTCCTGCCTATGCAGGGGGTCAGACTCAATGATCTATTAAGGTCCCTTCCAGCCCTAACATCTATGACTGTATGAATCTATTAGCACTTAGTGCTAATACACTACTGTGTATTAGCTACTGTGCAGTCAGTGTCTTACGTATATGCACCTGGTGTTGCTCATAGCACATCTCCTGAAACTGACAGCAAAGATCATGTCTGTTGTACTTCTGAGTGGTATGGAACTACATTGGGACATAAATAAAATCTTATTCTATCTCCTTGCTTGGATATGGTTACAAGTCTGGCATCTCTCAAGTCACTGGAAATCTGTTCATGTTTCTAGATTTTCAAAATAATGGCATATAGTTGGTGAGAGAGGTTTTTTGTTTGTTTCTGCCCTACCCCCTAACCATGCTTACAGATTTCAGCTGATATTCCATCAGAACCATGTACTTTGTTGTTCTTCTGCTCAATGGCCTTCAAAGCCACTTGATAGTTTAGTGGATCTCCTTAATGGGGTGTTGTTTGATGGAGTGGTTTGATGATATTATCTTTAACATTAGAATCTTGATTCAGAAGCTCTTGAAAGTATTCTTTCAATCATGAATTGATGGTAGACCTGTCTTTAAAGTGTTGTTCTATCCCTGGACCTCAGAAGGGTGGCTTATTATGTTCTCGACCCATAGATAACTTTTGATTGCACTAACGAAACTATGCATATTGTGACTCAACAGATTTCTAGATCTCTTTTCCTTTGTCCACGCACCACTTGTTCTTTTGATGTCAAATTTTCCTCTGGGTTTTGGCTTCAATGTGGCGATAAGTGTCTCACTTCTGTTGGGAGAGGATGTCATTCAGACAAGCTTTGAACACTCCTTTTTCTGTCAATAAGGAGGGTAGCCATGGCATTGTATTAAAGACATTTGAGGAATATGGGACTGTATTTATGAAACATGAGATGTATGTTTTTAAACAGATGATGTAATAAGGTGTGTGGCGGGCTTGCCTATAGAATCATAGAATCAATGGGTCGGAAGGGACCTAGACAGATCATCTAATCTGACCCCCTGCCATGGGCAGGAAGGAGCACTGGGGCTGGGAGGGGTCATAAGACCCCAGCCAAGTGCCTATCCAGTCTCCTCTTGAAGATTTCCAGGGAAGGTGAGAGCACCACCTCTCTGGCAAGCCTATTCCAGGCTCTGGCCACCCTTACTGTGAAGTAGTTCTTCCGAATATCCAACCTAAACCTATCCTCCCTCAGCTTGTGGCCATTGTTCCTAGTGACACCAAAGGGGGCCCTGGTGAACAGACTTTCCCCGAGTCCCTGCTGTTGGCCCCTGATAAGGTTGTAGGCAGCCACAAGATCCCCCCTCAGTCTCCTCTTG
>NW_017729024.1:111591290-111591511 GCF_001723915.1 Gavialis gangeticus | reverse complement strand
GCCCTCCTTGAAGTTTGACCCATAGGGTCTCAGTTAAGCCTTCCTCTGGTCCCATTTGGAAGGTAGAACTGGTATACTGTTCTCTAACATAGAGCGCAACCCCTCCACCTTTTTTCCTCTTCCTATCTGTTCTAAACAACCAATAGCCGTCTATGTCTAATGCCCAGTCAAAAGTTTCATCTCATCATGTCTCCACTAGGCCAACCAGGTCGATTTTACTA
>NW_017729024.1:111587049-111591279 GCF_001723915.1 Gavialis gangeticus | reverse complement strand
CCTGCTCACCTCCACCTGGAGCTCTCTCACCTGCCCCTCCAGCAATGCAATCCTGGCACAGGTGGGACAGGTGAGAGAAGTCCCCACCCTCATGTCCCATCCCCGGCCCCAGGGACCAAGCCAGGCAGCCCCCACAGGCAGGTGGCCCCACCTGCATGGAAGCCTCACCAGTCCCTGGGCCAGGAGGCAGCCTTGGGCAGGAGCCCTGGCTGCACTCCGTGTGACAACTCCCATGCTCTCACCCCCACTTACTTACCTGGAGACGACTGCTGCTGCTGCCACTGTTAGCTCTTCCGCTGCCTGCAGCCTCTCGCATGCCTCCCTGCGCGAACTCTGGCACCAACTCCAGTGCACCCCTAAAGAACGTGCCTGTTTGTGCTCCCTGTTTGCATGGCTCCCGCCTGGTGCAGCTAAATAGGGTCAGGCGGAGAAAGAATCCCCTACCCAATTGCCAGCACCTGGCCCCTCTGGCTTCCTTCCCCCAGCTTACCTCCTCATTGCCGCAGCTGTCCCTTAGCTGCAGATCGCTGCTGCTGCTGCTGCTGCTGCTGCTGCTGCTGCTGCTGCTGCTGCTGCTGCTGCTGCTGCTGCTGCTGCTGCTGCTACCTCAAGGGTCGGGGATACTGGGGGCACGTGTGCTCCCTCCGGCCTCCTCAGCCGACTGCTTTGGCCAGCTGATTAGCCCGGGTTCAAATTTCCAGGGCAATCAGCAAGGCCAATCAGACAGTCAGCTGAGCCAGTCAATCAGCTGTGTCTGCCTGCAGCCCCGCCCCCTGTGGGAATCCCACTTGTCGGCCGGAGCTTCGTCCCACCAGGGGATCCCTGGTAAATCAAGTCTCGGGCTTCCAAGCTCCTAGCCCTCACCCACTCTGGCTCCTAGCCCTCTCCCATCCCAGCGCAAACTCTGGTGCGCCCCTAAAGAGCGTGCTTGTTTGTGCTCCCTGTTCGCATGGCTCAGGAGTGCGGCTCCCACCCGGTGCAGCTAAATAGGGTCAGGTGGGGAAAGAGTCCCCTGCCCGATCGCCAACACCTGGCCCCACTTGCTCCCTTTGCCCGGCTTACCTCCTTGTTGCCGCAGCTGTCCTTTAGCTGCAGATTGCTGCTGCTGCTGCTGCTGCTGCCTCAAGGGTCGGGGGATACCGGGGACACGCGTGCTCCCTCTGACATCCTCAGCTGACTATCTTTGTCTGTTTCCTTGGGCTTAGAGAATTGCCAAGCAATTGGTGTGGTAAACCCACCAATCAGAGACTACCAGGGGAGGAACCTCAGGAGGAATCTGCCCTGCCCCTACATCAGGCCAAGGTGAGGAGTGGACCTAATTGAAGACTGTGCTCCACCTCCCCCCAACTGGCCAGGCTTCAATCTTGTGGCAGAGCCCCAAAAGGGTATACAAGGAGCTGAGTGCATAGCACACAAAGGAGACAGATAGAGAAAAAAGAAGAATCTGGGACTAAGGAAGAGCTACTCAGGTGAGCTTCCAGTTCCCCTGAAGAGTGCAAAGACTTCACCAGCAGATGGGAGCAGCAGGCAGCTGCGTCCCCAGCCCTTCACTGCAAGAAAGTGCGGAGAGCTGGTGCAGATGTCACTGCACAGAGGGTTCGAGAGGGACCGGGACCTTGGGAGCTGCTCAAGGCAGCTTGGGTCTCCAACCCCGGCACAAGGCTGGCACTAGTGTAAACGTTACTGCACGGTGAGTCACTGACAGGCCAAGGGTCCTTGGATGGGGCAGGGGGCGGTTCAGGCCCCATTCCCTGCTGCCGCACACGAGGGCCCATGGGCAGCACAGACTCCGCAGTGCAATGGGCCTGTATGGAAGCCCCGGCCCTGGGCATGCACAAGGCAGCCCAGGCCCGCAACCTGCTGAGAAGGCTGAGCCATCTGGGCATGTGAATGAGCCATGCACCCTATGAGGAGACTGAGACAGAGGCACTGTAGGAGGCACTGTAGGAGCCGTTTGCCTAGCTGGGGAAGAAACACCGGGAACCCTTGCTGGACCCCTACTCACTGAGAAGTGTGAGTTCTCAGGCTAGGGGTTTCCTACCAGGGTGGGACACAGTGGATAGCCACACAGAGAGAAAAAGAGACTCCTCTAGAGGAGGGGGGTATTTGGGATTGCCATATATTTTGTAGTGTTTATTAATTGCTTGCTATGTCTTTATTTTGGAGTGTTTATTGACTGTTTGTTGTGCTTTAGTTTTTGGGGTGCATACCCATTGATTGTTGGGACATACTTACCATCTGAGGCTCTGTAGACAAGGTTTCTCTTGTGGGTCTTGGGGATTCCTATACTTACCTGTTCTATTATTTGCTGACTTGAATATATTATATGTAAATATCTATCTTTATCATTTATCCAGTTATTCTATTCCTTCCCCTTTTATTCTGCACCTGAATAAGCCATGTATACAGTTAAACTACTGTGACCTGCTCTTCTGCTATAGAGACACCCGAGAAGGGGAAACTGAGCAAGCTGCAGTTTCCATCTCCAGTACGTATGCCCTGCTGAACATCCCCTTCTACTGAAGAGGGGAGTACACACTCTGGTACACCCAGGTTACAGGTGATCTTAGCTGCAATAAAGATGCACATGAATGAAAACTAGTGATAAAAACAAATGGGAAAAGTTACAATTTTTAATAGTATCAGGGGAAAAAGAGAACCCATTAAAATCATGTCAAGCTCCTGGTCTTATGAATAAAGTATAATTTTTGGAGGGAAAAGAAAGTTGAGGGCTTGTCTACATAGGGAAGTGAAGAAGTGAGCGTGTTCTAAGCTAAAAATGTGAATTTACAATGTACCAGGTACTCAGTGCTACCTCCCTACTCTTGGTATACAATAAGAGCAAGATGCTTACTCCACTTTCTAAGGGGAATAAGCCACTTTACACAAAGATACTTTGTGGAGCAAAACAGGGATCTGACTCCTTCTTAGAGCACTGAGGCACCTCTCTACTTCTTTCTGGGAAGACTATACAATACAGTCCTTTCTCCTGTGACTATCACTCCATCTAGGTATTATCTGAGTTGCATGGAATTTTATAACTGTTCTTTATGCTGTTATATGGCATTGTCATTATCTGCCTTTAGGGCAAATTGGACTGAAGTTGGGGAAACGCAGGTTGCATCAACAGGAGACACTTAATGTGCAGAAGACTAATTCTACTGCTCATAAATGCTGCAGGCATAGACTGTGCCAATGCACAGTAGATTTAGCCTAATGCACAGCAGCATCACAAAAAACCCATTCATATGCACTAATGCAAAGTAGTGCTGAGTATGGTGCATAAAGTTAGTGCCTGTCATTATAGGTACTCAACTTAATGCACCGTAATTACAGTGCATTAATGAATGCATAGACATGCCCACAGGCTACTTCAAGTCCTGACTGCAACTGAGAACACTTTGCAGGAAGTGTTTTGAGTTTCAACAATCCCATAGACCAAACAGAAGTTCACTGTTAGTTCCAGTGGGTAGGGGGATCTAGCTTCTGGCTGGGAGCCTACATCCTGTTTCCCTTAGCAAGGGCCTCTCCTCTCTCCCAGTCTGTCCCTGTTTCAGAGTGGGTGGGAATGGGGAATGGAGCAGAGGGAGCTCTTTTTAGGGGTTCCCCAGCCAGCGCTTGAGGGTGGGGTGGGTGAATTGGACCCCCCACACACCTCAGGAGGGCTCCAATACAGCCACTACACCCTCCAGCAGGGGCTGAAAAAACCCCAAGCGAAACTCCCTCTGCTCCCTTTACCCCCTCCCATTCTGAAAACAGCAGCAGGCTGGGAGGCAGCACAGACAGAAGTTGCAGAAGACACTATGTTTCTGATCCCTCATGGAATGATAGTTCAGATTTTCACCCAACTGGCTACTTTTGAAGCAGTCTGCAGCTGTGCACTTGTGTTTGGTTATGGCTATAGACCACTTTCTGTGGCCAGATCAGGTGAAAATTGTCATTTCTGTCAGTGCCCTCAGTGTTTGTCCACTACAGTTATATCTCTGTTACATCCCACCTTTGGTATTGCCTTCACCTGGGAAGCTCCCTCTCCAGTGGGAGATGGCAAATCCCATGACACCTACAGAGCTTCTACTCTTTCTCTTTCTCCACCTGAATTAAGTCTCCTTTCCTGGTTCCCAGTCTCTGTACCTCTAAATTGGGCAGAGCTGGAAGTAGTCAACCAGCTAGAACTTAAAGGGACCGTCCCTTGCATGTCACATGAGGCCCTATCTATTAGTGTATGAGGTT
>NW_017729024.1:111580528-111582049 GCF_001723915.1 Gavialis gangeticus | reverse complement strand
ATTTCTGTCAGTGCCCTCAGTGTTTGTCCACTACAGTTATATCTCTGTTACATCCCACCTTTGGTATTGCCTTCACCTGGGAAGCTCCCTCTCCAGTGGGAGATGGCAAATCCCATGACACCTACAGAGCTTCTACTCTTTCTCTTTCTCCACCTGAATTAAGTCTCCTTTCCTGGTTCCCAGTCTCTGTACCTCTAAATTGGGCAGAGCTGGAAGTAGTCAACCAGCTAGAACTTAAAGGGACCGTCCCTTGCATGTCACATGAGGCCCTATCTATTAGTGTATGAGGTTTATAAACCACATAGTACACTCTAATGCACACAGGAAATTAGTATTGTGTATCTAACATCCTGTAAATTCTCACTTTTAATTTCTTGCACACTACTTTGCCCTTATCTAAGAAGAGGCTGAGGACATATCCCAAGGGATAGAAAAGCTAGAACATTGTGAGGCAGATGAGTTTTTAGCTCTGTTCTTTACTCTGTTAAGAACAGAGTTGAAGGAGCTCATCAGCCTAACAATTCATACCGCTAGGCAGAAGCTGAAAGAAGATCTGGATAGGCTCTTATTGTTCTAGGAAATCACAGAGCAATTAGACAAACTGCCAGAGCAGGTACATTCAGTTGGTCATTGTAGAAAAAATATGGAAATGTTGGCTTATGTATTTAATCAAAAGAATTAAATGAAAAAGGATTTTTGACAAGATGACTGATTCCAAATATTTTTCTCTGCTTGAATGTGTCAGAAGTGTTCTGGCAGGTATCCTTAGAAAAACAGCCTACATGTTTGTGCACCTTCCCCTTATGTAACACCCTGCTTCTGCTGACTATTTGGGTTGTGTCAGCATCCAATATTTTTCACCATAAAGTACCAAAAAATATGATGGCATAGAGCAGGGGCAGGTAAAATATGGCCCACAGGCCACATCTGGCCCACCAAGCCATTCTATCTGGTCCATGGAGCACCTAAAAAAATTAGTAAATTAATATTTATTTGCCCCAGCTCCCTGTCAAAGATGGCTGGAGCCAGGGGCAGTAGGACCCAGAGGGAGCACCCCCAGCCAGTTCCCTGGTCTCCTGCCTCTGCCCTGTTCCAGCACCATGTGGCTGTGGCTCCCAGCTCCATCCCCAGACCACGGAGTATGGGACCGCGCTGATAGGGATGTATATGTGTGTGCATGTGCTTGTCGACAGGCACAAGGGAAGAGTATGTGCATGTCTGCAGGGGCATGGGGCAGTGTGTGTGTGTGTGTGTGTGTGTGTGTGTGTTTTCATAGGGTGAGTCCCACACGCACACCCCTCCATACACATGCACCTACACCTCCACTTGCACTACTATACACAAACCCCAACCACCCTCCCCCCATACCCACCTACAGCCCACATACCCACACACACACAACCCCCACAAACCTATACCCACCCCCACAATATACAAAAATAAGACTTCACTTTAAGCTATTGTGCAGTCACCTCTGTATACACTACACAAACGCATGTAAATCAGGACAAAAATATTTTT
>NW_017729024.1:111578799-111580517 GCF_001723915.1 Gavialis gangeticus | reverse complement strand
AAACTTGGTAAGCGGCCCTCCACCCAAAATAATTGCCCGCCCTGGCATAGAAGGTGCAATAGTGTACATAATTAACCATTTGATATTAGGAAAACTAACAAAAGAGCATGAGCAGAGTTCCAAGCAGCTTTGGAAAAGAAAAAGAGCTGCTAGGCTAAAGCTAACAAAACAAAAATATAAATGCTATGTAGTACAACTAACAAGCCTATAAAACTACCAGCAAGGTTGAGGCCATCACCAACATATCCATCTCCAGAGACAATGAAAAATTATAAAGATTTTTTTGAATGTTGTACTATATAGACAAGTTTATGCATAACCTAATTTCCTGACTACAAAAAGACATATAATGGATATGAGATGCAAATCTTAATAAAGAAATTAACTACTTCAGTTTGCAAAAGAAGTCCCAGTCTTATGGCACTATAACCACAAGCTAAGTTGTTCACAAACACTTTTATAAGAGTATGTCTGAAACTGGAAAGTAGTTTTTGTACATATTAATCTGATTAAACAAAAGTGTGCAGTCAAGCATAAATTATGATTGCCGGAGTTTCTCCTCAAGACAAGTGTAGTGGGTTGGGAAATTACTTAGCTCAAACAGTCTCTCAGTGTTTGTTTAATGTCTCTGTATCCAGAACAGTAAACAAACACATGAATAGCAGGGGGACTTTTCCCAGACCCAAAGAGAGTCCCCAGGCTTGGTTTTCCTACTGATAACCTGCACTCTTGCCTTCAGCAACTCAGTCTCTCTGTCAACTCACAGTCTCTCAGTGTCTTTCAGCATCCCTCATGGTCTCTTGCAAAACTCTAAGAGAGAGGCACTCCTGGCAGGGTGCTCAGGGTTCATCTAGCAGCCAACCCACCTGTATGTGCTTGCTCGCTGTCTCTCAGCTCTCCCCACTTTCCACTCTGTTTCTGGGAGCCTTTTTGTCACTCCTGCTGTGCCAACTAACTATCCTTCTCAGGTGGCTCAGTCCTCTGAGACAGGCTTACAATTAGTTTCTGCCTGCCTGAAGCTGGGATGCAGCTTGAGGTGTGCAGCCTACTACAATTGGACTTCCAGAACATACTTAAAGCAACTAGCTATAAGGTGGACAAGACAATATATTCCCAGTACCTACATCAATGTAAAGGCTGATTTATGATTTTGACATTGCAAAAAAATGTTAAAAGGACACAGGAAGTTCATTTAGGGATTAAGAAAATAAAACCGAAGGGCTACAAATATTTTATATTGGCCTCAAGTAATCACAAGATGATAACTTGTGAAACAAATAGAGGTCAAATCAAGCAAAGATTCCATATTGTTGTTACATAATGGGCGTGTCTACAGATGCATTAGATCTAGGAGCAGTTTACTCATGAGTAAACTAGTCATGCATAAACCCTCCCAGGCAGATGTCCACATATACAGGGAAGTGGGAGCAGATTTGCTGCTAATGGCAGCAAACTGCTCCCAATTTCTGGGGCACTGCAATGGCCCCTGCCACCATCACTAGGAGCTCTAGGTTCCCTCTGGGTGCTAGCCCAGGAAGCACAGGGCCAGCAGACATCTGTCTCCTGGCTGGAGTTGGTACATTGCACCCTGCCGGTTGCAGGGGGGAGGGCTCCTGCCTACTGCTGGGGCAGGGACAATGTCCCCCTGCCCCAGGAGAGGAAATTCCTGGCTCCGGGTCCCTGATCAGGGGCAGGGGACTTGGAAAGAGCTGCAGGGG
>NW_017729024.1:111571546-111573799 GCF_001723915.1 Gavialis gangeticus | reverse complement strand
AAGTGGGAGCAGATTTGCTGCTAATGGCAGCAAACTGCTCCCAATTTCTGGGGCACTGCAATGGCCCCTGCCACCATCACTAGGAGCTCTAGGTTCCCTCTGGGTGCTAGCCCAGGAAGCACAGGGCCAGCAGACATCTGTCTCCTGGCTGGAGTTGGTACATTGCACCCTGCCGGTTGCAGGGGGGAGGGCTCCTGCCTACTGCTGGGGCAGGGACAATGTCCCCCTGCCCCAGGAGAGGAAATTCCTGGCTCCGGGTCCCTGATCAGGGGCAGGGGACTTGGAAAGAGCTGCAGGGGAGGGGCAGATCCCAGCCCCCTACCCTGATCCACCATTGATAAGGTTCATGGGGAAAAGGATCTCCCAGCCTCCACTCCCTAATCATGATCTTGGAGTGGGGGCCATAGAGCTCCCCAAGGCAGAAGCCGTGCCCCCTGGTGGCTGGCTGGCTGGGAGCACATTTTCTCCCAGTCAGGTGTCTACACGAGTGCTACTGTGCAGGAACTAATTGCAAGTAAATATCCTGCTTGCATTTGCAGGTAGCAATTTTACTTATGATTAGAGAGGTTTACTGTGCGGTAAGCTTATGTACATGTAGACAAACATGCTTACTGTGCAGTAAACTATACTACTGGGCAGTAAAGCATCTCATGTAGATGCACCCAATAAATCGGCTCTCTAAAAACAAAGCAAACATAGTTTTGTTTAGATTGGCTGGAAGACACTATGTGCCTGTCTAAAACATCTCTGATATAACCTTAACAGAAGTAAACAAGTGATTGCGCATATCAAATTGGTTTTCATTTGATATGATATACAAAATCAAATAATGTCTGACTAAGGATCATGATTTAATGGGAATGAGTTCAAACAGTCTTCAGTAAAAAGTGAAAACTCATAACCCCATTATCTATGATCAAATGGGTTGGAGGGGTGGGGAGGTGATGGAACTGTACCAAAAAACTGTCTACCAAAAAAGGCTGTGGAGTCAGACTCTAATCTGTAGTTGTTAAAATTAAAACACACCAATAATGAAACATGGGTTTTCACATGCTGTGACTTCATTCAACAGAAAACTGAAAACAAGAATGCCTGCACTGTTAGGGCGCTTGTACACATGACAAAATTGCCCTTTTTAGCAGTTTAATTGCTCTTTTTTAGTGATTTAATTGCATCACAGTTTACACCTGCAGTAGTGTATTATGATTCAATTTTGTCACACTATACACATGTGGTGGCATACTGAAATTTAAATGACTTTGTTATATAGCAAAGTAAAACACATCTGATGTATTTTAGTTTGCTACATAACAAATTGCAGTGATATATCCATCCCTGAGCTTCCCAGGCTTCTAGGACACTAGGGCTGTGCAAAATTTCACTGGCTGTTTTGTTTTGACACTGTTTCAACTCATTTCGAGCTGGAAACAGGGAAATAGAAACAAAACCAGGGTAGTTGAAACTTTTCAAGTTTCAAAGCTGAAGCTGAGCTTGCCTGCAAGGAAACAAAAAATAAGGAGAGGGAGGGAAAAGAGAGGGGGAGGACTGCTCTCATCTTGAGTGTGTAGCTGGCCAGTGACTGTGATCCTTCCCTGAGGTCCCATCCAATCCCAATGCTCTGGGGGACGGATGGAAAAACAGCATAAAAGGCAGCATTGCTTGAACTGGCCTGCTTTCTGCCTTGGGGTCTGACAGTTACTGAGCTATCTTCCAGCAGCTCAGGAGAATTAGACAACAAAGGCTACTACTACCATTGATTTGATTTCCTACTTCCTTGCCTAGCAAGTGGGATTCCACAATACCTTTTGCTTTCTTTCTAGACCCTTTTATTTTCGTATTACATTCTTTGATTTATTCTTTTCCATTTCATAATTATATTGGATATTATACTATGGAATTTATGTAGGAAGGGAGACACATTTATATATTTTTATTTTAATACATTTATATCTTGCAGCATATTATACTATAGAATTTATATAGAAAGGCACATTTATATATTTTTATAAAGACAAGACACTATGAAATGCACCATGAAGCGTGGTGGAAAGTCAGCTGGCAAGCCTTCAGGGAGGGGTGAGAGAGGTGGTAGAGGGGAGGTGTAAGTTCCCCCCCCATCAAAGACAACAACAGAACAACACCTGTCTCCAGTCCCTCAGGCCTGATCATCAAAGAGAATTTACAAACCACTTCTCACAGACAAGCCTATAAACAGCACTTCATCAACGACCTAGGTTCGGAAGCTCATGGACT
>NW_017729024.1:111541215-111561534 GCF_001723915.1 Gavialis gangeticus | reverse complement strand
ATATAGACAGTGGAATTCTGACACACTACAACCTGCTGGACATCTGACTCCCCAGGTACCTCTCCACTTTTACCTGCACTGCTACATCACCCTTCCCTGCCCACCCCAGCCTGTCCCTCACCCCCTGGCACCTCCATTTCCATTTTCACTGACTGGCTTTCTTGCCTGCATTGCACGCGATCCTCTGGCTTCTTTACTATTCTTTCCATCTAGGAACAGCACACACACACGCACGCACACACACACCCCACAGCTGCAGGTGCTTTCTCAGCCTGACGAAGGGTTTTTCAACCCAAAACCTTGCTAAGATGTATTTCTGTAACTATTCAGTTGGCCTGCTAAAAGATACCAAATTAGATTGACCCAAAGGACCTTGTCTGCCAGTGGCATGTCCTTAGACCAACACCCCTAGCACCTGACCGGAAGGAGGCAGGGCCCTGGGTACATCTAAGACCCAGGGCTGGGTCTGGCAGGGAGAGTTCTCTGGCAGCTGCTGGAGAAGCTCCTGCAGGAAAGGAAAGAAAGGCTCTGTGACAGTTTGGCTGCCTGAGATGCTGCTGATGCTACTGTGCTGCTGCTCACTTATTATTTTACCTCTTGTCATTTAAAGTGGTGGACCAGACTGAGGCTGTAGGGGAGGAGGAGACCTCGTTGGAGCACACTATTGTGTCATGTAGAGGCCCCAGCACCAGTAAGGGCGCGCCTTAACACACACACAAAGTCACACATCACGAGTTTTGCTTGTCAGCAACTTGAGCTTCATTTTCCCAGAAACCCCTGTACCTATCTCCTTGAAACTTGGTAAGCTTTGAGGCCTTAGCAGGGGCTACCATGCCTGCAGTTTTCACCCCACTGTACCTTAACACAGACATATGACATGAGTTTTGCTTTCAAGACTTTGAGGTACAGTTTCCCAGAAACCTCTGCATATATCTCCTTGAAGCTTGTCAGGCTACATAGCCTCAGAAGGGGATACCATCCCTGCAAGTTTCATCCAAACCAGGCAAGAAATAACAACATTATAGGCAGTTTTGTGCTTCCCCATTATAGCCTATGGGCAAAACGTCAAAACAGCATCCAAACAGTGAAATGGCTTTGACAAAATGAAACAGAACAGTGGCTTTGAAACAAAATAAAACTCATAACAAAACACTGTCCCATCGAAATGGCAAAACGGAAGTTGAAACGAAACAGTGCTATTTCACACAACCCTACAGGACGCCTCCTGCTACCTCCCCGTGCTGCCCCGGGTACGGGATGGCTTGCCCCTGTGGCAGTGCAGTAAAGTGGCAGGAGGACAACTCAGTATGCTGGCAACAGGAGAAGGTGGCAGGAAGGATGGGGCACTGGAAGCCCAGGCGTGCTTGGGGAAGCTCGGGTTTGGTGGGCTTCCAGCACCCTGTGGATTGTCCCTGCTCCTTTCTCCAGTTGCCAGCATACCCAACTGCCCTCCTGCCACTTTTATGCACTGCCACAGGGGCAAGCCAGCCCATTCCTAGGCAGTCCCAGGTGGGAACAGTGCACAGGGCACTGGAAGCCCACCAAGCCAAGCTTCCCCGAGTGTGCCCAGGCTTCCAGCACCCTGTGCACCATTGGATCAGGCCAGGTGCTGCCTGCAAGCTGGGGCAGCACCTGTGCAGCTAGCTCCCCACCTGGGCAGTCCGAGGGGGTGCCACTGGCACGGAGGGAAGAACCGGGTCCCTCTGCAGTTCAGGGACTGCGTGACCTGGAGGCAGCTCACATGGGCAGGCTCTGCTGAGAGAAAAAATGCAGCAAGGGCCTAATACTTTTTTTTTTCTTGTAGAACCTGCCTGCCTCTCATATGACTGGGGGCAAGCTGCTGGAAGCCCCTGAGCTGTGGGGGGCCCCAGTCCTTTCCTCCATGGTGGCAGCATCCCCTGGGACTAAGTGGGTGGGGTGCTAGCTGCACAGGTGCTGCCTCAGATCCAATTCCTCCCCAAGCCTGAATACTGGAAGCCCCCCAGGCACTGCTTCCCACACAGACTTGGGGAAGAGTTGGAGCTGGCGGGTGCTCTCTGCAAGCTGGGGCGGCACCCGCACAACTAGCACTCCACTTGAGCAGCCCTAGGGGGCCCTGCTCCTGTGGAGGGAAAAACCAGGGACTCCTGAAGCTCAGGAGCCACTGGCAGCTAATCTTCTGACCACAGGAGAAATGGGCAGGCTCTGCAAAAAAGAAAAAAAAAAGGATTGGGCTCCTTGCTACTTTTTTTTTTTCCCAGCAGAGCCTGCCCGCAGCAGTGGAGAGGGAGAGGTGAGCTACGAGCAAGCCGTCTCTGTTCTGTGCCCTTAGTGGGTCTCAGGAAGGGAATATCATCATATTCAAACAAGACAGCCTCAGGACATAAAATATCCAAAACAAGTAGACTTAATACTGACTTCTATAGTGCCAGTTTTACAAGGGAACCCCACAGACTCAGTTGACAGCACAGGGTGCCTCAAAAACCAAATGAAGACTGATGAACAAGTTTGTTATTACAAATTATAAATATTTGAGATTGTGTGTTACATTCTTACATTATATTAATATATTATTTTTAAGTCTTTCTGTTATTAAGTCTTGCCTTAGAAGGGGAAAATGAGGTATTGGAAACTGTGGGGCAGATCCTATTTTACTTTTTAGATGCCGCAATAGACTTTGGCCTAAAATGTAATTCTATTACCTTACTGAAGTTCCTAATCATGTTAATGCACCCACTTCTTTAATATGCCATCATCTAAGCCTTATCACCAAGCTACAAAAAAGCAACAAGTATGAGGACCTCCCCCCTCTCTGTTGCATTAACAGTCTTTTAGAGACTTCAGTGAGATGGAGTAGGATCACATTTAGGCACTTAATGGGTGAACTGGGATTTGGCCTTGTGTTATTAATGGCTGCCTTTAATACAGTTTGGGTATGGTGCTATGAAGCTTTTGCTGTTATTATGCACAACCAGTTAGAACAAGTCAAGGAATAAAGCAGATCTCTTGCAAGCACTATATGCACTAAGTAATTGGGAATAGTCTCTAGCGCAGTTTATGTTCCTTGCCAGAGAGGGGTGCCTCAGGACAAAACAGGATAATTAGATTTGATTGGAATGTCTCCCACCATATTGCCATGGTATATTTTTGTGCATGAAGTAATTCATAATTTTCAGTGAGGTATTTGGAAATTCTCAAAGATAAAAGCATGGACTGCATGCCCTTTGGCTCCTGTGCATCAATTCTTACAGTCCAGTTAGAGAAACATGATCATGATTTGCAAAAATTCATAAAAGTCCAGGACTTCCAAAAGCTATTTACAGCAAACAGTGGTGATTCAACATTACGGTGATGACCATGTGACCAATGTCCTGTACTGTGATCTTGTGGTGATCTTGTGGATAAGTACTTATAAGTAGATTCCTAAAGGCATTTAAGCATGTAAAGATGAAGATAAATGCCTCATGGGATATTCAAATAACCTAGGTAGCTAAAAGCTATTGGGAACCTAAAGATACAGATGGGCACTTGACTGTTTAAGTAGCTTTAAAAAGTCAGTCTTTGACATATTTGTTCCTTAGTTTCCCCTCCGGTAAGAGGAACACATACTTTTTTTTACTTTGTGGGTTTGTGTCTAAATTACTGTATGTGCACAAGAACACTATGTAATGTATCAGTTAAGGTTGTTCTATAAACAGAATACCACACACAAAATCCAAAAACAAATGACAGGAAGAGTGAAGGTGACCAGCAATACATACAGGGTGCATCTACATGGGATGCTTACTGCAGAGTAGCCTAAGAACACTGTGCAGTAGTGTGTTGGTCAAAAACTGTGCTAATACATTACTGCGCAGTAAGCATAACAAAAAAACACATGTGCTGGCACTACTGTGCATTTAGTGGCACAAGTACTGCACATTTAGTTATGTCCTCTGGTCCAGACAGAAATTAAGGCCATTAGAGAGGACAGATTTTTCAGCTTTTGTAAGTGTGCTTGGAGAGATTGATAATATTTGAGGGTTGACTGGTTCCTTCGGTTTCATTGGGTATGAGGTTACTATGTTCTATGGTATCGATGTTGTTTCTCTGATGGTTGTTTTGTGGCTTTGAAAGTTGATCCTGTAATAATTGTGTCCATTTCTTCTTTTTATGTTGGATGGATATTGTAAAAAATCTTTTGTAGTCTTTTTGTATACATTGTATGGCGTTTGGGAAGTTATCCGGATTTATCTCTTTTAAGTTATAGTATGTGTTTGATTTCCTTCTTGAGTTGATATCTTCTTGAAGTAGGTTATGTGAAGGAAGTGATTTCTAAGTTTTTATGAAGTTCTCTTTCATAATTGTGAAGCATATTTGGAGTTCGGTGTAGTAGTCAGAGGATTGTAGATGTACCTGTGTTTTGCATATTGGCTTCCATTCTATCCAGGAGAGCACAGCACACATAACACCAGCAGACTCTCTTTATGCTGAAGAAGGGTGTTTGTGTCCAAAATCTAAAAACATTTTTTCCAATTATTTAGCTGATCTAATAAAAAGATTTCACATTTACCCAAAGTGCATTTAGTTAGTACTACATTAAGCAAGTACTAAACTAAATGCACCATAACTACTGTGCATTAATGCATGTGTAGATGCACCCCCAGGTGCACAGTTCAACACTGTTGCAGCCATTGTATACCACAGGACACAACTGTAGCCCTGCCCCAGTAGAATTGTTTTTCCAACCTCAAATTTTACCCATTTTCATCCTCCCACCTCATCACCTGAATACAGACAGACCTGAATTCCTTCTCTACCCCCAAGATTTTTTAAAATTATTCTAGAAAGTTACACACTTTCAAGTTTGGGGCAGGAGTTGATGGAAGCTAAATCATTTTCTGGGAAGAACTGGTTTATTGTATTTGGATAATTTGATTATTAACCTGATTCAAGTCCATCAAAGATCCAACCAAACCTCGTGCAATGTGTTAAGTTTCTATAGTATGCTGTAGTTAAGTTAAAGGCAAATTTTTGGAACACTGATTTTTAATTGATTATAACTCAGAAACTAAAGCAATCAAAATTCCTGAAATGGCTCATATAATTCCAGTTTTAGCCAAATATTTCTTCCTGTGTTCTGGGGGCAAGTAAAATATGCTTTTTCCATATTTAAAGTGGTTGAACTTTCATGTTAAGTACAAACACAAATATATACCATGGCATCACATCAGGTTCATGATCATGTAAAGAACCACTTGTTTGCTGTTTGAAAGGTGCTTAATGAAAAATTTTATTATAGTTAATGGGTCTGATCACTCCTTTATCTGATCTTTCCATGACTGCAACATTAAAAAAAAGGGAAGAGATAAAATATTTCAGAGGGAATGAAAAAGGACAGATTTTAGCACAGACCATAAATTCCTTAAGGAACTCCCCAAAGCTTAACAGCTAGCTCTCCACTTACCAATTAACTGAGCAAAATTTAAAGATTTTTCCTCTTCTTCAGGGAGAAGAATGATGCTTGACACCTGGGGGACCAAGAGCAGAAGTGATAAAAAGGAACAGGGAAACAAATGGATCCAGGAAGTCCAAGAAGTTAGGTTCTGTTTGTGGAGTGAAGTGTGAGACCTGCATGGTGGCAGAAACTTATCTGAAGTGGTTTATAGAAGGCTGAATCATTGGGGTTATGAATGAATATGACAAGAAAGCACTACCTCAGGTGACACGACTTATTTGATGTACTAGGGGTCAGGACAGTGGGCTTCATTAATTGCATGGCATAACAAGGTTCATTAAATACCACAGCTGAGCCTTTCAAAATCCTGTCGCCCACAACTTTCCCACCTCCACCCCCATTTTTATTTTTAGTTAAGGGATCATCATATTTAAAGCAGATTGAAAGCTACAAACATTACATCTGCCATGCTTCAGTTCTGCCCTAACTTAATTAGGATTTTAGAGTTAAGCACCATGTCACATTCTGATTTTTGGCCCTCCCTGCCCTTCCCCCCTCCCCAACCTCACCCTCCCCAGTGTAGAAAGTCTAATTGTTTGGTTGAGGTAGTGTCATGTGCCAGAAGTGGCCGGGAAGGAGTCAGATAATTAACTAGGCTCCTGCTGAGAATGTAGACCTTTTCCCCTTTCTTTTTTCTCTTTCAATAGCTGGGTTTTTTTCTAGAACCGTTATTAACTTTTACTTAACTGTTGTAAATTGCAGAGTGAACAACTTCAAATCTAACATGTGGAAATGCAAGGAAAGTGTGGGGGGAGGGGAGGAGGGAAACCATCTTCTGCAAAGAATTCTTTTTAAAAGTTTTCATGTTCCATAGCAGAACATTAAAACTACGTAGGCTAAGTTGCAATGAAAACCTTGTGTTTTATTAAAAAGAAATCTTGCTCAAGGCATCCATTACTCATTTCCAGATTAAATGGCAAACCTTCAAGTTTGAAAGGACTAAGGGATCTTTGGTTGCACTGTATCTAGGAACTGCTGGAATAATGGCACTTTTTGGATATCTACCCTGTGTTTTTTTCTAGCTGTTTCATGGACATCCGGTTCTTTGTACCTGGGATGAAAGCAGTAGGTATAGAAGCTGACCCTTTTTGAAAAACTTTTTTTCTTGCTACAGGGCTTATTCACCAGGTTTGTTTCAATAAAGAATAGGAAAAAACCTGTTGTGAAAGGCAGTGGTTGACAAGCTTTGCTAAGGGTAACTTGGATGAAAGTGAGACAAAGTTTCCTTACGTGCCTGGGTTTCCTCCCGAACCAAAAGTTTGAGATGAAAAATTAGGACAGCCTTCAAAGCTTGTCTGCAGAGACATGTGGGAGACTCCAGGTAGCAAACTGTAAAACTCATGCCAGTTCCTCATTTAGACTGCGGAACAAGCACCTGGTCTTCATTAACATCACTGCTATAGTTAATGTGTTGCAGGTGTGAAAGTGTGTGGCTGAAATCTGACAAAACACCTGTCTTTTGTGGCACCATTAGATCTGTCTCATGTGGGACATGACCCCCTCGGGTGTGCTTTATCCTGCCTTGAAAGCCATAGTAAGCATTGTCCTGTAATTACAAAATCAGAGTCATCATTGCTGGGAAGAATTCTTTAACAAATTATACCTAATTAGTTTGAAATTACCTTTAATTTATAGTGAAACCATAGGCTTAACTCTGTGCTATAACACCTTCCTTTTTATCTTTATGCAAATATGATTATACACTATCAAACTGGCACAACTAGGCATAAAAACAGCTGCAGCTAGTTCTCTGGTTACTAAATGGGAACTGGACATGTGCCATTGATTATGTTTTCTGGAATGCTGCATCAAAAACCTATCTAGTTTGTTCCCAGAGAACTCATTTTCCCCTCCTACTCAAAGCTGAGGTGGCTGGGTCTGAGGTTTTGGTTCAGCCCAATATATAGATAAAAGCAGCAGGAAAGGTTACTCCCAGGGTTTGGGTGTATATGGAACTACGTCTGTGTCTGAACATGTATCTATAAGGTTTGGGCTTATATCTAAACTGATGATCACAGGGAGCCATAGTATACCCTACTAAATTTGCTTAAATGTTTCTCGTTTGATGACGAGATACAATTTTGTATATACCTCAAACTCTCCCAGTTCCCCCATGTTTTATGTAACCAACTGCATCTGCTTCCAGTACCTTTCTCATGCCATCCCAAGTTATACCTCATGAAGATAATTTGCTTCCATTATCAAATATAGAAAGTTAAGACATGCAATATATCACGTCATTTTTTGTACCTGCAATAAGTGATCATTCATTGAGTGAGCATTTTATGATCCAGAACACAAAATCTGGACAGAGGTAGTCCTAATGGGGATTTTATTTGGAAAGCAGGGTTTAGGGTAAACTGCTTTCTTACACTGATCTCTTCCTCCCTAAAATCAGAGAGGTTTAGGCTAAAAACAGATGGGCCGATTATCCAGAGACAAAGAATTTTATCTTGTGATCCTACAGATATACAGGCTCATTGTCCCACTTTAAGTAACTGTGAAGTATCTGAATTAACACTTTGCCCCTGGGACAATCAAGGCTAATTCAAGTTAATTGCCATTCAGGCTGCATGTTTTTAGCCTTAGCTGTCAATTTTAGATGACCCTAATGGGTTAACAAGCAGTTAAAATAAGGAATGGCAGGTAGGCCTACCCTTATTTTATTGTCCACTGAGTATTTATTTTAAAAGCCTTTTAGTGTATACTGAATTCACCCTATGCAATTTTATTCATGTTTTTTTTTCCTCCCCAGCCTTAAATACAGTGCAACCAATGGGTCATAAATCAGATTTCAGAGTTTCTTTAATGAAAATACTCCCTTCTCATTTAACACGTCCAATGTAGGATCATGTTCCCTTTTGTACAGTAGAAACAGTCTGGCAGTTAAAGTCAAATACATGTATACCTAATCCACTATAATCATATACAACCTGGAGCTTAGAGGATTTGACAGTTGTTCATTAATTGAGGTACACTGTTAGAGTATGCAGGTTCAACATACTATGACTAACCAAAATTAGAAAAAAAGAGAATGAGGTTTTCAGTGGCTTCAATTCCTTTACGTAGCCCCAGTGTCAAGCATGTCTCTGAGCAGAGAATACAGTTGCACTTTACATTCCCTTCATACATGTAAGGCTGGTTGAGGAACTATTGTCCCTTTGCAGGGAATAATAGAATTAGCAGAGTTTTCAATCAACCTCTGATTTGGAGCAGATATCAGTAGTGTATTTTATTAGCATTATCTTAGACTACCATGCCTATTTACAATATTACAGCATGTACATGGGTCCTGTTTTCCTCAACTTTTGGCAAAGGTGGGAGGCAGCCAACTGCCCCTGGAAATGCTCTTCAAGAAAGCCCAGATAAGGTTAATCTACCTTTTCCACAAGCTGCCTTGTGACTGTCTCTGAGTAGCTCTGCACAAATCTAACTACTTTTACCAAATGCACTTTCCCCCTTTCCTCTTTCACCCTTCAACTTTTCACCTGGTAAACCCCTGGTACAAGCCCATTCATAGAGGTTGATGGCCTAAAAAATGGTATTCAAACTGCTGCTTTGTAATACAAAGGAACCTCAAAAAGGTTTACAGTCCCAGAAAGAGAAGAGCGCTCTAACCCACAGAATGCCTTACTATCCTCCTGAGTGCAGTTACTACATGGCACGTTTAGCTTTTGGTACAGAGAGTTTCACTCTGGGTACTTGTATATCTCTGACTACTAATGGGAAAACAACTAGCACTTCTTTTACTTTAAATAACTATCCTTCACAATTCAGAAACAAGTACTGACTACTTCAGATAGACCAATTGGTCCCAAAACCTCAACTACTATATTTTCTCACACACAACATGCCCCCAGATACAGTGTACCTCTTGTTTTTAAAAGGAAGACTGAAGTTTTTTCCCCCACAGATGCATAAAGCATAGGCAAAGCCTAGTTTTCAGATGATTCACCTGCCCTTTCCTGCATAACTAAATCTGAACCCATAGCTGCTGCTGAAGGTTGGTCTTCATGGGCAGATCTAGGATTTTGAAGTGAGCTAAAGAAGGTATAAAACAAGACAGCAGCAACTAGCATATGGTTCTCAAACTTTTTTGTACCAGGACCCATTTGTAAACATTGATGGCCAGTCCTGACCCAGTGCCCTTCACTCCTGACCCACTGCTCCCTGCCCACGGGCTCTAGCGCTCCAGTGTGGGGTAGGGAGGGTGTGTGGGGAACTCTGCCAGCCTGCAAGGGAAAAGCCATGGTTTGCCACATTTTTCTCCTTTAAAGGAGAATCCATTTTTAAAGTTTGCTCATGACACTTTCACATATTCTTGAGATCCACTTTTGGGTTGGGACCCATGGGTTGAGAAACACTGAAGACAGCAAAGTTTCCTTAAGAAAGGTAAGCCTGATTAATAAAATATCAATACCATTAAAAAGAGAGGCAATAGCTAACACCTATGGAGTTAAAAACAATGAGCTGTTAAGCTAATTCATTCTCTCAGTTGCCTAAACAGCAATCCCACAGCTGCTGCACTTTGGAACAGGAACCAAATTAGGGTGCTTCAGGCAGAATATCAGCTTCCCTGCTTAATGCATAGGGACTGATTTGGGGGGAGGTGGGGGGAGGGGAGGAGAGGGTGTGTGTTGTATGTGAGAAAAGACAGTATTTTGTTATGTGCTACCACTTGCCCCACAACTTGCCCAGTTTTTGTAAGCAAGTTCAACTAATGTTTTCACTCCAGGTTTCCAGGCTGGAATCAGAAATCTAAAAGAAGTGCAAAGCAGGATGTCTTCTCATTTTCCAGATATCAATAAGATCAAAAGGTTATAAATACTATGAAAGATCCTATTCTACAGATTTCCAATCCAGCTTTAGTCCATTTGGGTATAAACCATTCACCATTTTAGATGCTTGTATATTCCCGATATTTGTCTCATTTAAAGGTCATCCATTCCTAGACCTCTTGGACCTGGCAGAAAGGTTAGTCTCAAATCAAATATGATGCAGTTTGATCAACATTCTGTCTCAGATAGGCATGGCCTTTTCTTGTATACCAGTACTATTCATAAATAGCGGATGCCAACATTTTGTTCTCCAGTCATTTCAGCAAGCTTTACAATTGACAGTAGTCCTTCTGGCCATTTTCTTCACAATGTAGAAGAGTGCAACCTGGCTAGCAGCAATGCCATTCTCTTCCAAAGAAGCAGTAAAAGAACTTCTGGAAATTAACCCGCTTAAAATAGTTGTGGGTAATGGAAGAAACAGAATTTAGGTAACTTCCTGAAGGGCAGTTCATGCAACTTAGGGTGCCAGTCATTTCTTGATGTTAGGTGGAAATGGAGCACAAATCTCTCTTATCCCACAAACACTTACCAAATTTGAGAAAAATAACCAAGGACCAAGCCCATTTCTCATCCTGGGCTACTATTTTATGGCCTCTTTTTCACAACATCTTCTGCATGTTCCCATGATTAGTAACTGTTTCAAATGTGATAAATAAGAGGTATCCATGGTCACTTGCCCAAACTATGATCAAGTCACTGAAAAGAACCAAGGACCTCATCCTACCAGCCCATGAATTGATTTTTCGGCGGGGGGGGGGGAATTTATTTTTTACTCACACATTGCTGCTTTCTTTCTCCTTGATTAATCCAAATTAGTTTTGTTTGGCCTCTCCCCAAACACTGCAATAAATGATTTGATGTTGCTGCCTTTTCTCTTACCTGTCCTAACCTTTGAAACACACTCAGATAAGAACAAAGTCATCAGTTCTGATTTTACTGTAACAAGTGGTGTTTCTGAATAAATCAGCTAAATAAGTATATGCAGATAGCTTAACAGTATGCCAATGCAATACATATTATCCGGTGGCAGGAAAAATCAGTTGAAAAGCCCCCACACTCAGTAGCTGTAGACAAATATAGGAAAAATATTTCAAGGGATTATGAATACCATATAGATCCTGAAGTAATTTGCTCTGCAGTAGTTTCAAAACAATGAAATTATCTTTCTTTCCAGATGGAAGAGTGAAGTTGTGATTAGGCCTGAGGATTTCTCAGAAAGCATAGGGTTTGGCTAAGTCTATTACTAAGCACCTTATGTTTTCACTCTAAGGCGATGTCCAGATGAGCAGGAGCGTGTGGTTTGTGGTACAACAAACAGCATGCAGAGAACATTAAAACAAAACCAGCACTGCTAATTTGTAGCATGGAGCCAAAATTTGCTAACAAGAAATCCTAATGGCAAAATAGGCATTGAGAAGAAAATCCAGTGCAGCGTACACAACAGGAGTCACAGAGCATCTCCTCTCCTTCAGTTGTTGCCCAGCTTCTCCAGCATGCCGGGAACCGGGAGGAGCTGGCCAAGGGCTGTTTGCCTAAAGCGGGACAATTTTTCCTTCAACAAATCACTGCACACATTTGTGCTGCTACTATTTTAACCACTGCAAGTGCACACCCCTGCACATCTGGACTCAGCCTAAAAGTCTTCTATCACAAAGATCTGAATAGTAATCAGTTGTGCACCATCCCACTGCAGAAAATACACATATAAGCTGATAAATGAAAGAGTTGATTGGAAAGTCCTGCTCTGCCCTTTGAGTGCCACATTATGAATACTTATTTGAGGACTTTGTTTCAATCAGTTCCTTTTTCTGGACTACTAAAGGCATAATTGATATATATGAGGTTCGACTGACTTCATACTTTCAGTGGCAATTCAGTCAGGGACAATTTTACCTTCACTCAAATTGTTTGTGCTGCTAACTTAATGCCAGGGCTTTTCCACCTTCCAAGTCAGGATTCCATGATGTGGAACTCCAGTGCCTATAGTTTTGAGCACACATCCCAGAAGCTGCAATATGATCACTATGGAAGGGTTGCATCCCTTTCACTGAATGATATAACAAGTCCAGGAACCACTGAGATGGAAGTTCCAAAGTCTTATTCATTTGTGACAGGATAAGATTTAAAACTGTAATATTAGAGGCACAGGTCCTACTCACAACTCCTGTGTTAAGGTGACTATCATTCATCTCCACTAAGGTATAGAATATGAGGCCTTGGTTAAGTTTGAAGGGCACACAAGTTTGAAGGGGACCAGCACAAAAATAGTTGAATACTGGGCTTCTGGTTTGCACCTCAAAGCTACTTCTCCTAGGGTACATGGCATTGATACACATCAAATGAGTACACTTGACCACAGTTCCTTTTCTTCCAGGAGCAGACCAGCTCCAGGATGCCCTAGCCATAAGAGCAGGCTCACAGAAAGGAAGCCTACATGTAAAGAAAGAAAATCAAAGTTTCATTTTTTAATCATAAAGATGGTGATCACTGGTTTAACAGTATATATATATATATATATCAATTCTTGTATGTAGACCTATGCACATGTACATATACAAACACAGCATGTATGTGTAGGGAGGGTTCTGCATCCGTGTGTATGCACCCAGTAACACACAGATGCTAAGCTATGAAACTATGATTTCTACCGAGTTGAGGTGAAGACAGCATCCACCTCCCCTGTCTTATAGTTCCCGACACATTCATTTCACTTTTCTGTGGTTCCAGGAAATACTTAAGCCAATAACAACTTAATAACTACAGTTCCAATTAGCTGAAACCTCCTGCTTGAGCTAATGTTTTGGTAAGTTGTTTTTATGCTCCAGCTGAGTCAGGAAGATTTTCCATGTGGCTTTCACACAAAATAAACTGTCCAGTATTCTCAGCAGGGCATTCCCAAACTGTTCTACTGTTCCCCTGTCTGCACTGATTTGGGGTAAAGGGGTTCACTTCATGACTCAGTTCTTTTCTTTAGCTGATTTTCCAGCTTCCAGAGCTTAGTATCCTAATTAGCTTCCCTCCATTTAAGACAAAAAAAAAAAAAGCATGGCTCACTCTAGAGTTAGTCAGCCAAAGGGGAAGTCTAGCCAAGCATCCTGCTTCCAGTCTTGTAGCAAAGGGCTGAACTCTGTATACTAGCCATGAGATGGTATATTTAGCCACCATCCACAACTCACATGTTGGCAGTTAGCCCTGTTCTCTGACACAAGCAACCCAAGTGTGAAGCATGGGTAAACCACATGCCAAGTTGTTACTTCAGCTCCAGCACAATAGTTTAATAACATTGTGGTCTTTCTCAAAGCCTTTAATGCAAAGTGCCACGGATGCTTCCTTTTACTATGTGGTTTGGAGCTCAGCAGAGGGTGGAATGGAAAACTGCCCAGTGTGCTGTGACAGACATGTAATTAAGGAATAAGGCATGATAGGGCATGTATTCTACTAGGTTACTGGCAACACCTTGGGTGCCATGGTAAAGCCTGTTTCAACAGTGTGAGATATGACATTTTTTAAAGAAAACAGATATTAATTTCGCATGTTCTGGTAGGCAGCTATTTGATGAAAGAAGCTTAATAAAACTTCTGATGCTTAAATTTTTTGCTTTGAATACATTTTTTGCTTGCTTTTAACCCTTAAAGATTTCTGTCCTCAGAATTCCCAGGTGAAATACGGAAGCTAAGTAAACCCTTTTTCCACCTCACGCTACTCTATGGGTCCCAGCCCTTTCTGTTAGATATGAGAGAGCCGGGCAGAGATCCTCATTTCCCCATCCTCCCATGCTCTCCCAATAATGTCTTCATTTCAGGGCTACTCCAACTTACCTACTGGCTCTCCCTTTACCTCTGGTGCTTTCTACCCTGTCAGAGGCAGTGATTGCTGGCAGCTAAGGCACTGGATTGAAACTCGGAAGCCCTCCATTCTGTTCCTGACTCTAGCGAGTGATTCCAGACAGGTCACTCCGCTTCTCCATGCTAGTCTTTCACAACCTGTAAAAAGCAAAATTGAACAAATTCAGCCCACCAGCCCTAAGCACAGAAACGGGAGCTGCTCCAGTTTCTTTCCTAGCCCTCCATTTACATTTACGATACAGTGTAACAGTACATAATGCTGGACCATTTTTAGTTTTATAAGTGAGGGATAACCTCAGAGACCACAAGAAGCAGAACAAAGACTCAAATGAGTTACATTACATCATCCCCAGGAATGAAAATAAGTGTATTCCACTGGTTACTACTGCTTTAAGATTTGTGCTATACTAAGGGGATGATAATCGTTGTGGATATGAATGCCTGCTTATATGTGCCATTCACGGACTGCTTTTGTATATTTGGATAAAGAGGTTCTAATTTATCTCTAGCACCAATTTAAATACAAATCACTTGTATATTAGTGATATAAAGGGGCAAAATGCTGCTCTGTTATAGCAGTATGTATCTGGAGTAACTTCAGTGGCATAGGGCCAAATTCTGCCACCTATCACAGTGATTAATAATTTACTACACACACACACATTGATTTTAATGGCACTAACCACAGAGTAAAGCAGTGGTCAAAATAAATACGGATGATAGAACCCAGCCCCTAGAATGAAGTCAGCCAGATTTACACTGGTTTAACTAAGAACCAAAGTAGTCAGCTTTCATACTTAAGCTATGAAAAGTCTATGATATTCCCCCATCCATGTCTGTCTTAAAATATCTGTCATTAGCCTTCTACAGAGAAAGAATTAATAAAAATGAGAGGAAAATCATTTTTAGCATAAACATAAATGAATAGCTCTTTTTAAAAAAAAACCCTATTGTTTTTTGTTTTAATTTGTTTATATTTTAAATACCACAGGCTCAGGAAGCCTGACAATTCCTGTTTCTCAGGCAAAGAGAGAGAAAACATATTTGACTGATGTTTTTTGGGGAAGAGAGAGGTTAGTGTAAAAACAGCCCTCTCATTTCCCTAGATATTTGTTTCACAGGCAGGTTAGCAGTTGAATGATGGCTTATCATTTCAAACACTCTGTGGGGGTCACATTAGTACAGACTTATGATGTTGTAGATGAGTGGATATAAATGGTGGTAAAGTGACTGATAAAACTTGATCATACTGAGATTCTGGAAAGAATCAGCATGTAGTCCAGGACCTTTTATGTAATTGAACTATGAGGCCACAAAATAGGGAAAGCACTGACATGCTTGCCACACCACAGATACACCACTAACCAGGAAGATCATCATGCTAAGGATGAAAGACTGCAAGGCATGGTGCCTCTTTTCATGCTCACAAGCCTCTCCCACAAATGGTAAGGATGCTGGTGTGCAACATCATTCAGTGCTACCATTGGCAATACATTTTGGAAAAGTGATGCAAGAAAAGGATGAAGTGCTACATCATTGACCCATGCAACTGTTCTCAGAACAACTCTGAGTAATAGAAGGGATATTTGGGTTGCTTATGTGCTGACAAAACATGTGATGGAAAAGAAAATGTGCCTGCTGAAGGGAAGCATGAGTAATCCATTGGAGATGTTGATGAACAACAGTTTATCCTGGTGAAAATATTACTTCTGTAATGCTGCCAAGGTCAGTGTCAGCTTAGGTTATCTGCTATGGAAGTGCCAGATGTGTACGCAAAATCTCCCACGGAGCACTAAATTAGCATGCACTTAACTACAGAACTTTTTCCTGATGGTGAGGTCTATGTCCAGTTTTCTTTACTCATTGAGCTAGTTCCAGCCTCTCTCCTTCACGATCTTCTTCCTCACAGTTTGCATCTTTCCTATAGCCATCCATTATCTCCTGGAACTTGCTCATCTCCTGTTGTGAAGTGTTAATGGAAAATAATTTGGTGCAAGTGACTAGGATAAATTTTTCCTGTAATTTAAATTATAGTGAATGAAATATAACCCCCCGCCCCACACACACACAGCCTGCAACACAGCACATACAATCTAAGCTAGGCAAGCTGTTCTCCTATAGGACCCATAATATTTCCAGGCATAAACTAACTCCAACATTTGCCCAGGATTCAGTCCCATAACATCCAATAGCATCTATCTCCAAGCTGTGTGTCTAAATCCATGGGTGGATCTAGGATTTTTGAAAGGTGGGGGTGCAGGAGCAGCAACTACTGCTGCAGGGGTTGTGGTACCCCAGCTCACAGCCTCCCTCCCACCAACTAGGGTGGACCACACTGGGAGCAACAATAGCGAAGGATTTTTTTTTAAAGTAAGGATTTTCTCCCACACCTGGCTGCCCTTGGCACCTCCTTTCTTCCCCTCCATGCTAAGCAGCATGTCCCCTTCCCCTCTCATTCCCCCCTCCTCACCTGTGATGCCAATGTCCCCAGAACATGCTGGAGTGCGGGGAGAAAGGATTTCCAAAGGTACTCATGCCTCACACCAGCCAGGACTGTGGGAAATAAGGCTCTGCCATGAGCTATGATGGCAGCAGCCAAAAGGGCTCTGCACCTACTCTTGGGCTTATCAGGGACACCTAGGGCAATGGGGCAATGAGAAGGAACCCACCCACTGCCACTGTCCTTGGTGAAGCCAGCTCCCAACGCAGTCTGGCTGGAGTAGGATAGGAACAACTCTGGAGTTCACCCCACCCCAGGGCGGCTAGAAACAACAGCAGCAGCAGGTAGGGGAAGAAGAAAATGAGAGAAAAGGGCACATGCCACTGAGCATGGAAGGTAAGGGTGAAGAAGTCTTACCTGCTTCAAGGACATTAAAAAAGTACCTAGCTGCTGCTCCCATGATGTGGTTCAAAAGGAAGATGCAACAGAAACATTGCACCCTCTCTGGATCTGACCCAGACTAACTCCCTTGAAAGTTCAGAAACTGAAAGTGAGCATTGTGCTTCCAGTTCCACTGGGATATAGCAAGAGTGTGTTATCAATTGGAGTTATCAAAAACCAGTGTGTTATCAAATGGAGCCTATAGCCCTTGTACTATAGCTCTTCCAGTGTGCAATTACAGAAGACAAATGGGGGCAACATCTCTACTTGTGAACTGTGGTCTCCTGTGAATGAACTAGCCCCTTTCTCTTCTTTAACATATACTTAAATAACGACAGGTGTGAACCTGAGTTCTATAGCATTCCCATAGACATTATGCATACAGCCTGCAAGGGGTGTATTTCCTGACACCACTGTTAAGCTTCAAGAAACACTTTTCCTTATTTCCACATTTATTAGTTGAGCAGAAACCACTCTTTACTGCATTGTCACCCACCTGGGAGTGCTGCTGTAGCAAGAAGGAAGGGGATCTTAGCAGACAAAGAATGGGAACATTAGCAGAAAAGTTAATAAAACCTTGTTATAGCTGCAGCTTGGTCAGCAATCTTGGTATTTGGTTATTCCCTCAGAGAGACTGAAGTGTAAAGATCATTTCCTGCTCTCTCTTTCATAAGCTCTTTTCACACTTATTCCCTCTAGTAGAGACATACTTCAATTAATTTGGTGCAGGGTGATTAAACTTCATATCAATGGGAATAATATATTGCTTATATCGAGATAAAAAGCTAGATAAAAAGCTATACTCAGCTGACCCACTCTGTTGTTTAACTTCTATTCTACACAAATGGACATATGTTCTAGCAACACTTATGTACAGAATGTCTCCCAGCAAATAGAACCTGAGAAGGTGCTTTATGTCCAGCAGTTCTAGGCGGATTCATTAGACACTTGCATCTGGTAGAATATTCAGCAGTAAAAGTATTCATAACATTGGCATTTAATAAGACTTCATGGCAACACAAGATAACCTTATGAGTCCCTTCCAGCTCTGCTTTTCTATGATCCTAGCAGACAGTTAGCTGGGATGGTTCAGATGGTTCAGTTACTCCCACTACACTTCTGGAATGGTATAACTAAGTTCAAAGTGGGCACATCTACATGAGATGTTTACTGCAGTTGATTAATTAGCTTTGCAGTAAATGTCTCGATGTCTAAATGTGTGTTCCTATTAAGCTGGAATAAATGAATTTACTCCACAGCAGGATAGGACTTGTAAATACAATTGCCCCAGCCAGCCCCGTGCCCCACTGCAGCATATTGAGCAGTGGGAAGCAGCCCTGGGTTGGCAGGCTGACCCCCAGAGCTCCCTGCCAGCTGCAGCTGCTCTGCCCCAGCTCCACATGCTACATATGAATAAACTGTGGTGCTTATTGCTCCAGAGTAAATTGCTCCCAAACACATGGTCAAATGGCAGTTTATGCAGGTGCCATATTTTATTCAGGCAATGTAACTGCATGTGTAGACACGCCCAGAATAGTCAACTGCATGTAATTTGTTAGCATGTTTCCTCTCAAATAACCACATTAGCTTGCAATGGTAACCCCAATTTTCACTCTTTATACTCTTGTTTCCTCTTCTCATTTCTCCCTTCTCAAATCTTCTTTTTGTACTTAACTTTGCTCCAGCTAATGGTCCCACTGAAGTATAGTTCCTAATGTGAATGAAGTTACACATGTTTGAGCATTTGTGAGATCAGGTCAAGGATTGTAAGTTCATTAAGGCAAAACTATGGTTTGACTCTTCCAGCTGAGACACTGTTTTTTCTCTTTGCCTGAGAGCATCTAGTTCACTTAATTGCACAATAAAATCAGTGGTGGCAGCAGTCCGTTGATATGAGGATGACAGTTTTCCAGTAAATGGGGAGGTCATTGATGAATCTGTAGATAACTGAGGAGACCAAACCAAGATTGGCATGTTCAACTGCAGATATGGCAAATAGTTCCAGGAAGGATTAGATTCTGGTGATGTCAGGTCACAGCTTTTTCCCTGTGTCTCTCTCATCTATCCACCTCCACAGTGAGGTGAGTTTCCTTGAAATGATCAATGTCTTGTCATAAATCACAGCATCACTGGGGATGATTTCATGCTCTAGTTGCCCAGGTATTAATATTAATATCACTTTTCTTAGATTGGCCTTCGTTGTGTCCTTGTATCTCTTCTTTTTCCCATCTCAGGAGCGATGACCATCAGTGAGTTTGGAGTATAGGACCTTTTTTGGAAGCTGGTTGGCAGGCATCTTTATAATGTGCCCTGTCCAATGGACATGATGCCGTATAAATATGGATTCAATGCTAGTAGTGTTTGCTTGAGCCAGAATGCTCGTGTTCATTCATTTGTCTGTCCTTCCAATTGATATGGGTGATTTTCTAAAGCCATTGCTGATGGTAACAGCATTGCTGATGGTTGCTGTCTGGCACAGAGGAAGGAACATCTCCCAGTGGAGCTGCTGCTCAGGAAACAATACGGAGGAGATCCTTGATCTGCAACATGCTCACAACAAGCTAAACAAGCAGTATCAAGATAAAGTGGTAGAACTGATGCATACAAACAAGATAGTCAAACAACATGAGGCTGAGGTTAAGCAGCTGAGAATTCATGTGGAAGACCTAAAAAGGGGGGCTAAATCAGGTGGAAGATGAGTTTAATGCAGGATGCTAAATGTAAAAAAGCTAGGAAAAGCCTGAAGCAACAACAGTTTATGGAGCTGACCACAGGAACAGCAAAATGTTCTTAGGGGCAAGAGTAGCAGCAGTTGCAAGACATGACAAGGACACCAAGTCAGATGAACTATTTTCTTCTTGTTATTTAGAAATCCAACCTTTAAAAAAAATTGTAAATGTGTCATTTGTACCTGGACTTCTGTGCATAATCCCAAAAGATCAAACTAATTGACTGGTGCATGCAACATGCAAGGAAATGCATGAGTCAAGTGATTTATTTATTTATGAACATTCCAAGGCTTTCTGGGGTTTTCACTACGTCATCCAGGTTTTACACACATACAACAGGGTAGAGATGATAACAGCTTGGTAGAAAAGAAGTTTGGTTTGCATCCTGATGTCATGATCAAAGACACAATTTTGGAGAGGTCCAAAGGCAACACTAGCAGATTTTATCTGGTGTAGAATATCATTGCTAGGGACCACTGGAATTTGCACCAGAAATGCACTGCACAGCGGCTCCTTTAATCTTGTAGTTTCCCTTGTGCACCCCCCCCCC
>NW_017729024.1:111511906-111541150 GCF_001723915.1 Gavialis gangeticus | reverse complement strand
CCCCCCCCCCCCCGGGTGATTGGCAAAGAGTTCCTGACAGCCCCACTGTTTGCTGCTGACCAGATGGGAGGCAAAAAACACAGCACATTTAAAACTACAGTTTTTACCTCTTGGCCACCACGAGTGAGTAGAGGGACCAATGTGGCCCCTCCACCAACCATCAGTGCTGAGGGTGCATAGGGGAAACTGGAAGATTAAAAGAGTAGCCACTCAGTGTAGTTCCAGTGAAATCCAGTGGTCCCTAATGATTTTGGGGAAATGTGACTACCAGATAGGAAAAATACTTAACACTCTTCAAGGATTGCACTCTAATTGTAGTATGTGGAGGAGCAACTGGTTGATTGGGGTTAAGGTGCTAAAGTGTCTTTGTTTAATGAAACTGACAGCAATTTCAAGCATTTTATATGCTTCACAGAAGCAAATCAGGAGTGACCTGGAGCTCTTCCACAACAGTCATCAGAATACTGAAGATCAGTAATGAAAGTGTGGGTTATCTTTTATTTAGAATGTAACCAATTGATGTTAAAGAGATCCCTGTCCATACAATACTGGATGCTGAATCCAGATAGAAGTCTGTTAGCTGTAAGATGCAGAATAGCTGCAATATAAATGGAAAAGAGTGTTGGTGCAGTCATGCATCCTTACTTGACTCCGGTTCCAATGGTGAGGGGGTCCACTCACGAGCCATTGCTTAAAACGGTTGCTGTTGTGTCATTGTGAAGAAGCCTGATAATAGTAATAAATTTTGGCAGGCACCCAAACCTCATGAGGATCTTCCATAAAGCCTCTGTTGATTGAATCAAAGGCCTTAATAGGTCAATGAAAGTCATGTAAGGATTTCAGTGTTGCTCATAGCACTTCTCCTGTACTGCTCTAGCTACAAAGATCATATCTATTGTACCTGTGAGTGGTCTGAAACCACACTGGGACTTGGATAGAATCTCCTCAGTGAGAAAACTGAAACTATTGAGGAGAATGCAGGCAAAAATCTTCCCAACTATGGGCAACAGTGAAATACCATGATAATTGCTGCAGCCCACTCTATCTCCATTCTTGAATATGGTAATATTCCTGGCATCTCTCAAGCCACCAGGAATCTTGTCATGTTTCCAGATTTTCATAATAACAATAAGTAGTTAATGAGAATGTTTCTTTGACCTTGCTCATACATTTTAGCTGGTGTTCTATCAGGACCACATGCTTTGTTCTTCATCTGCTCAATGGCTTTCAAAGCCTCTTGATAGGTTGGTAGATCTGCAAGTTAGTCCTTAATGGGGTATAATGGAATGGCTTTGATGGTATTGTCTTCAATATTAGAATGTTGGTCTAGGAGCTCTTGAAAAGGTTCCTTCCAATGGGTGGTGATAGTGGAGTTGTCTTTAAAGAGTGTTGTTCCATCCTTGGATAGCAGACAAATGGCTCCTTGTGTGCTTCCCCATAGATAGCTTTGGCTGCACAGAAGAAAATTCATGTTATGGCTGTTGGCAACCTTTTGACTCTCCTTTGCTTTGCCCTCCTACCCCTTGTTATTTTTCTCTCAAATTTTCCTCTGGGCTTTGGCTTTAATGCAGTGATAAATGTTTTGTTCCTGTTTTGAGTTAATTTCATTTTGCCATTTTTTCAATGAGGGCTTGAATTTCCCTATCATTCTCATCAAACTAGTCCTGATGTTTCTTTGTTGAGAAGCTTAAAGAGTCTTCGTAGACCCCAGGGATGCCTTTCTTGAGGCTCTCCCAGTGATCAGTGGTGTCAAGATCATTGGGGAAGTCAGGGAGTTTCTCACTGAGGCACTGCAGAGATAATCACTTTTAGCGGGTCTTTCAAGTACTCGATATTGAACCTCTTCCTAGTTGCTTCTTTTGGTTATGTCATTTTGGGGCAATACAGACGGACATGATGGAACATATCGAACAATGATCCATTAAACAGTTGTCTGCACTGATCATAACGCTGGTGATATTGCAATGGTCCTGGGTATGCACTATGATACAGTCAGTCAGGTGCCAGTGTTTTGAGTGGGAGTGTATCCATGATGTCTTCCATTTGTTGTTTTGGCAGAATAAGGAGTTTATGATGAAGTCATGTTCTGAACACTTGCTCTGGAGAAGAATTCCATTTGAATTGACTTTCCCCACCTCTTCCTTTCCAAGTGTTTCTTTCCATATATCAGAGCCTCTGTTCACTCTAGCATTGAAATCACAAGAATAATTATCTTATCTTCTTTCATCATCCGCATCAAGGGTCAAGGCATACACACTGATAACTGTTGTACACTGTCTGTTGGTCAATTGAAGATGAAGGGTCAAGAGAAACTCATTGATACCAGCTGGACATTCCAGTATCTAAGTAACAATCTTGGTCTCGACTCCAAAAGCAGCATTGTTGATGTGTTTGTTCTTTTTGTCTTTTCATTTGCAAAAATGTTGTGACCACCATCAAGCTCTGTGAGCTTCCCCTCTCCTAATCATCTGTAATATCAAATCATGCAAGTTTTCTGGCTACAACTGCTGTCCTTCACTCTGGCTGGTCACCGTTAGGGTTGTCCATCAGGGTGCATTCCAGGCTGTTTATTTCATTACTTGATTTAAACCATAGATAGAGTGATCCCACTCAATGCATTTTTCCAGTCAGGTGAAATGAGACAGACTATGTTTAAGGCACCTTTTCTAGCCTTCTCCCCATATGGGAAGAGCAGAGTGGATCCTAAATAGGTCTGCTCAGTCATGATTTCAGCTGCTGAATTGCACACCTGCCTTAATTCCAAGTACAAAACAAATATCATACAATCATTACCGTCATGTAGGTCCATGATTAGGGGCTTCCAGTAATCACTAGTACCTACTCCTGTCGCCACTCACCCATCCACCACCATAGGACTTGCTATTGAAGGAATATACCTGCGTGTCTTCTTTTAATACGAGTATGCTGATGCACATCAGCAAGCACACAATACTTCTCAGGAGGAAAATCTTAATTCAATGGCAAGCAAAACCTAGACAACTGGAATTTTCTAGTCTGCTGCTGCCTTTATCCAACTATGCAGACATTGTGAAGTATTCTCTCTTCATCTGCTTGCTCTTCCATTGAGGACTTTTATTTTTATTTTTGGATTGCTATACATCTGGAAACCTCTTTTAACCTTGGAGCTATTAGTCTGGAAATCTCACCATCAGTGACCCTACCAGGACTATAAAATTCCAAATAGCATTGCTCTTGAGGTCACTGGTAGCATACAAGCCTCTCCACTACATCAAATTGCACTCCTTGGGAGGACAATAAAATAATATGCACAATAAAATAATAATCGAGTACAAAGGAAGTTCCTTATTCCTAGTGAACTTGTTCATTCTAGAACAATGCTTCATACCCATCACTACCCACCAAAAAGTAAATCTCCCTGGGATATGGATTTACAATACTAACAGCAGGTTAGTAATGTATTGGATGACTAATGTCATCAGGACATTAGTCCATTGATCTTTTCTGGATAACTTGACAAGGAATTTCACTATATAGGGTACACTAGAGATTCTGCCTTCAGGGAGTTTTTATAACAGCATCAATCTTTTCCGGTGGGTGACCTCTGAACACAGATTTCTTTGTTTTTATGAATGTGACAGAGCTAACATTAGAATGCATGTATACCTTCCTCTCTGTTTATGCTTGCCGTGCAAAACACATTATGTTTTTCATGGCCTACCCCACCAGCACAAGTATTTATATACACTCGTACAAATTAGACTGACATTTTAAAACCCCTGTTTAGACTGAATCCATTAAGCTGTTCACTAGTATCACTTGTATGGCAATGTGACCAAGAAGATAGGGTACTAGACTAGAAACTAGGGCTAAATACAAACATTCAAGAAGCCTGAGGCAGAAGTGCTCCAAGCAAGTATCACGCTTTACTCAAAGTGCCCTAGATTAGTGCAGGAGTGAAGCTGCACTAATGAGGCCAGTAGGTTGGGTGTGCGCCTGCTGGAGCGGCCCCTCTCAGCCAGCTCCTGGCTGTCAGCAGTGTCTGGGGGCATGGGAGGGGGAAATAAAGCCCCACTGCTGCATGGGCCCCTGCCAGCTTGCTGACTCTGGTTTTGCAGGGGTGGGGGAGGGAGGAGGCTGGCAGGGTCAATGCAGCAGGGGTCTCTATTCCCCTAGCAGCAGCAGCCAGGAGCTGCAGCTCAGCAGTGTGCTGCTTTTTATCACACCAGCAACTGGGGACAGCTGGAGAACAGAGTCCCCCTGCTGCATGGTACTCCCTCCCCCGCAGCTTCCTGGCTGGTTTGAGTTTTGAAGTAGGCTGGGGCAGGTCTGCAGAGCAGGGGGGCTCTATTCCTTCAGCTGTAGCCAGGAACTGCAGCTCGGGGCTGCACTGCTTTTCGCCACACCAGGAACTGGTAGTGGGAGGACAATGGAGCTTCCCCCCAAGCTTGCTGGCTCAGGTCTTTGTGGGGGGAGGGGCTGGGCCAGTTCTGAGTGGCAGAAGGGCTCCATTCCCCTAGGGCTGACAGCCTGGGGCTGCATCACTTTTCACCATACTGGGAACTAGGTGTGGGGGGGGGAATGGAGCCCTCTTACTTCATGGATTGGGCCAGCCCCCCAAAACCCAAGCCAGCAAGTTGGGGGGGTGGTCTGTGTGGCAGGGAGCTCCATTCCCTCACACCTCTGCCAGGCCATGTAGGGAGGAGCCAGAGCCAGAGACTTTTCTGCCTCCTCTGTGTGATAGCCTGGGGGTGAAGCTGGGCCAATGCTCACCCAGAGCCAGTAAGCATCAGCCAAGCCTAGCAAGCCACCCGGCAATTGGTCCCTGGGATTCCGGCAGAATGCGAGCTACCTTGACTCGTGATGGGACGTGGTACAGATGTTCAATAAAGCATTCTAACATAAAGCACTTTTGTTTGATGTCACATACGTCTAGGATTAACTTAGAGTGGGATCCACCATTTTTAAAGTTCTCTATGTACCATGAACATCTGGTTAGTTATGCCTGTAGAGCACTTCCTGAACACTTATCATGTGATAAGTGTAACATCCGTACTGAGTTAAGGGTATTTGGGCTCTACAGCAATTCTGTTGGTCACAGACAATTTACCTCTATGCTTCTATCCTTGGTATTCTCATTTAGATGGCATGCTTTTTTGGCCAAGCACTGCCTCCTTCTGTGTGCCTGTATAACACCTAGAACAATTAGGTTCCAATGTAGGGTAAGTCCTCTTGGCAACACAAAATAAAAAATTATACATTCAATCTATTTTAGAGACTACGACTACCCTTCTGATTATTTTTGCTCCTTAAAATTGTATTAACTTTTGGCCAGAGTTTTCACCTTATTTTCCTGTTATTTTTTTCCCCAATTTGTTTCACAAGAATCCAGATGAATCCGTTATGATTTTATGGAACTCTTTTCAGAGTGGTTATATTTTTTAATGCTTTTTAGGGAAGGTGGAGCTGTTTCCTAGTTGGCTGAAGTATATAAAAGGATCAGTTTTCTATGTTAGTAATTTATCTAGGTACTTATCAAGGCCCTTTTGCTCAAGTACCTGAGCTCATCATCAGTGTGGTAGGTCAAATGCGGTACAGCTAGTAACTGTCACTCTGCTTCACTGACATCCATCAGATAAAATGGTTAAATCTGCACTAGTCATTTTCTATAATAGAAATAATGTCATTGTAACAGAACACTGTCAGAGGATCAACGCCTCCTGCTTGGAAAATAAACGTTTCTGCATTTATGCAGCAGCAGGAGACCATTAACCTGTGACAATGTTCTATTCCATGGGCATTAGCTCTTAATTATAAATCATTTAAAAATGTTCTGTCAAATTAGTGATTATACCAAAACTATTTTGTTAGAAATAAAGGATTTATTAAGGAATTTTATGATCAACATACCCCTACAGCGTGTCTGTAACATTCCATTTTCACAGAGTGAGGCAAGGGTGGTAAGATGTGCGTGCTGGGAATGTTGGGATGTGGAATGATCCCAATCAGTCATTCTCAGATAGTTTTTCCTTACAACTTCCCACAAGATACCCCCAAGTTAAAGTCTGTCACTTTGTGCCACATTCTATACATATAGACCTCTTTTTCTCTTTCTGTATATCTGAGAAACACTGCCTATTCTCAAGGATAATGTAGTGCTTTTAATTAATCAGGTGAAAGTTGCTACAGAGCTTAGCAGTAATATAACTGTTTGTGGAGTTTTGCTGAAAGGGAAAATGAAGCAGGAGTATCAGGTATGTAGTGCTTCTCAGGCTCGGCCCCCTAAGATCACTGAATTGTTTTTTCCAACTAACTCCTCATTTCAGTCAGAGTTGGAAAAACAAGAACAAACAAATAAAAATGAATTAAATTTTTAATTGTACTGGGAGAGTGTTTGTTTTAAGATGGAAAAATAAAAGACATGCTCTGAATAGTGCTCACTTTTTCTAAATATTTACAAAGGCACAAAGCCCCCATCCACTCCAGGATGGTGTCCAAGTCAGAAAAAAAGAATGGGAAAGCTCTGAAGGTGCTCAGAGTATGGAGACAATGTGTGAGCACAGTAGAAATACATACATACATCATTTGAACTCATTTCAGTGCCAACTCAGTGGCAGCATGCTGATGAACACAACAAAAATTAACATGCAAGTGCACCAAGACCGTCAAATTCTGACATAGTCCTTCTAAAGCAAGGAAATTGCCACAGCCTCCTTACCACAGCCCCATTGTGAGAAAGATGCACATATGGTCTTCTGTCAGGAGGCCACTGAACAGTGGGTAATCTTACATACCTTACATGCATACCTGAAAACTTTCATGCTTGGCTGACCCTGAGATTTTTCAACAAATATATATTATATTCAGGGGGGAGGGGAAGACAGGACTAAATGATCACCAGGCATGCAACAGGATTTTAAGTTTCTATCTAAGTAGGAGATCTATTGATATTATATGCCATGAGATCAAAGCCCTATTTTCTTGTTTATGCCAGTCTGGGCCCAATAAAGCAGATTTCCATTGAAAGACTGCATTAAGAACTATTGGATCAAGCCCATGATGGTTTTTGTCTGTCATCATGCTTTTGCTTTGTTTCTCATTAGAGCTTTTTTCAGGAAAGGTGACAACTCTTAAATTAGTTTCTGCAATATTCACCACTTCACTTCAGGAGATTCTACACCTCTGATACCATTTTTGGTGTAATTTCAGGTTCATTATTCTGGGGGGGTGGGGTTCAAACACAGAAGATTTTTATTCAAAAGATAGTGTTCACTAAAAGCAGCAAACAAACAAAAAATATTCACCACTACCTTTGAAGTGTTTCCTTTCTGGGTTTCAGGTAAGAAAAAGAGATAGAGACTAAGAAAAAAGGAAAAGGAAATATGTAGTATACATAGAATATTGATATTATTGAACCTCTACTTCCTATTCATATTTCTATGCAGATAATCACCTAAAGGTCTTTACATAAAACTTGGTGTTGGTATATAGTCAGTGAGCCCTTGGTGAGGATACAATGGTAGAATTAGGGGTTTCTGAAGTACAAGGCTCTAGCTCTGCCACTAGTCACTGAAGTGTTAACTTCCAATTCATTTCACTAAGTTCATTCTGCTAAAGTGGTTTGTTTGTTTCTTTTACATTTTTCAATCCAAGAAATATATTTTAATTCAGTTTTGTTTTTGTTTTTTTACTGGAAATTCCCTTTATGAAAAAAACCTAAAGAAAAGAATGTGGCGGGCTTGCCGGGCTTTGCCCGGCTCCCCGGGCTTACAAGACCGCAAATGCGATTGGTGGGACAAAACCCACCAATCAGAGATGGGCAGGGGAGGAGCCAGGAGGACAGTCCACTGCCCCTCTACTCCAAAGTGTGGGGCAGGAGCGGACTTAACTGGGAACTGAAGTTGCAGCCCCCTTAATTGGTTCATTTTCGATCTGGGGGCAGAGCCCCAGAAGGGGATATAAACAGCTATGTGCTAAGCATCCAGGGCAGTCAGCGAGGGATGAAGAAGAAGGAAGACATCCCAGGGTAAAGAAGAGCTGGGAAAGCTGCCCAGTGGGCGTACCCGGCTGCCCACAAGAACCCGAAAGATTCTGCTGCTGGACAGAAGTGGTAGGCAGTGCAGGTGTGGCTGCACAGAGGGTCTGCAAGGGACCAGGACCCTGGGAGCTGCAGCGAAGCAGCTCAGGTCTCCAACCCCAGCACAAGGCCAGGATGTGGTGCAGGCATTGCTGCACGGAGGTTGCACAAGGGACCGGGACCCTGGGAGCCAAGGTGAGGTGGCTTGGGTCTCCCACCCTGGTACAAGGCCGGGCCACGGTGCAGGCATTGCTGCATTGAGGGTCTGTGAAGCACAGGGATCCTGGGAGCTGCAGTGATGCAGCTCAGGTCTCCAACCACAGTATGAGGCCGGGCATGGAAGCCAGCGCTACCGCTGGGTAAGTCATTGCAGGACATAAGGCCCTGGAAAAGGAGGGGCCAGGGAGTCAGGGACCCATTCCCCGTAGTGGGTCTGCAAGGGCCCCAGGAATAGAGTGGTTCCTGAGTGCAGGGAGCAGCATTCAGAGTGGCATGGCCCTGGGTATGCACGAGGCAGCCCAGGCTCACAACTCCCCCTAAGAAGGATTGAGCCACTGGGATGCGTGAGTGGATCACACCACTCCCCTGAGGCCTGGGCTGAGCCCTCCCTTGGAGAAACATTAGCCAGGCCAGGGAGCTTATGAACACTGCCCCACCCGCCACCTTGGGACACATGGGTCAGTGGGGTAACAGGTCTCCCACCAGGGAGTGACACTCGGGGAAGGTAGCCTCAATAAAGTGGCAAGACGAAGAGATCCCCTAGGGAAGGGGAACCACTAGAGAACTCTTGCATCTCATATTTTAGAGTGTTTACTGATTGTTTGATACATGCTGTGCATTTTTGGAATGTTTATTAACTGTACACCTTGTATTTTAGAGTGCCATTTATTGTTGTACCTACCTGTTCATATTGTTTGGGACTATTATGCTTACCTGTTTGTATTTGGGTGTGTATGTAGTTATAGTTATATGTATTTATAACCTGTAAATAGTCACTTTAGTTCACTACCTTTTTATATATACCTATATTAAATTTGTACCTGGTTGAGACATCACTTTCTGTCCCTCCTCTACTGAGACATGATAGGTGGGTGGGAACTGCGAGTGACTGCAGTTTCCACCCCAGCACGTGGCCTGCTGGCCTTCCCCTTCTATTGGTGAGGGGGGACACCCGGGCTTACAAGAAGAAAAGCAGTTTTGCATGTTATTAGCTTGGAAAACATCCTGGCATCTAAGCCAGGCAAAAAAAAAAGTACACTCTACCCCAGGTCCTACCAAACCATGCTTTCTTTTTCAGGATGTGCTGCCACTAGTTAAGGTGACTGGATACAAAAGGGTATGTCTGGATTATAGGTGAGGATGTAACTGATACCTCTGCTGCTAGGGCAGGGGCTCTTGATAAATAAGGTGCAAGGGATATTTCTGCTTTTAGCATCTAGAGTAGAACATAAGCGTATCTACACATGTGGGTTTTTTGGGCGGGAAGAAGCTTTTTAAATCAGAGGGCTCCTGGACAGCAACTCTAATTAAAATGCCTCAGCGCACTGAGTATCCAGCAGCCTGCATTTCAAAATGTTCATGGGGGCACTTTAGTGAGTTTTAGTTAAAGTGTACCCACTGCCATTTTGAAATGTGGGGTACTGAATACACATGACAGTGAGACACAATGCACTGTTCTAATTAGATTGAGTCTACTGTGATTCATTTTAATTAGAGCTCCCCCAATTCAGGACCTTTGGGGCTTGTTTTACTGAGCACTAATGGCTTTAACATGCAGACAAGGGGTAATAATTGCACCAGTGCACCCCACAGTACCATACCTGTTATATACTACACTTGTGGAGAGTTTTGTATTATGATCCTCATTTAACAAAGCATGTCAGCACATGCTTAAAATTAAGCATGTGTGCATTACATTAAAGTCAACTTCGCTGAACTGAAATGGGACCACTCCTGTGCTTAAAGACTGTCATATGCTTAAATGACTTTCAAAATAAGGGCGCATAAAGGTATGGCGGATATATGGCTACTGCTTTGTATTTAAGGGCTCCCAACTGCTTTGAAGCCTGTTATAACTAGGGTGACTATGCATCCTGGTTTGGCCAGGACAGCCCTGGATGTCATAGGCTGGTCCCAGCTGGTTGATGGAAAGTAAAACACAAGTCCTGGAATAGCGGGGGCATGAGGCTCAGTCTGGCGGGGAGGTGGAGTGGCATAGTGAGCCAGGCAGATGGGCAATGCCTGCCCCCCTGCCTCTGCCTGCAGCAGCACCACTGACTTGGAGGTGTGAGGGGAGGGGCAGTGTCCCAGATGTCCTTAAAAATAATATGGTCACCCTAGTTATCACCTCATTTTTTTCACAATACATACTTTACTTTAATATATATATCATCTGGCATGCAAAAATCAGCTTCACGGAGAGGTGGTGTGGCAAACAAAGCATTCCTAGTCCACCAGCCTAAAAGACTGTCAGCAAGAGTGGCCCACTTAGCCAAGTGGCTTGAACTAAGAAGTTCAAAGGCAACCCCTTAAACACCCGCTGAAAACCTTAACTGAGAATGTCCAAACTTTAGTAACTATGACAGCACAATACAGTGCTGCCATACACTCATATGAGTGAATTGTGTGACATCATATCATTCTGTCATGCAGTGCTAGAAGGATAACAAAACCGAAAATACAGCTATATCTTCTATCATAGAAGTGCAACAGAAATGCAACAGGACTTAAGTAGTAATATCATTCTGGAAGGCTATTTTGAAAATTGAAGTAGTCCAGGCTCCAGAATTCTCTATAATCAGTCTAGAAATCATTCCAAAAAACCCACTTGCTTCACTGTCCAAGATTTCACTGCATTCAGGGTTTACAAGATTACTTTTGCTGTTTAAGAACTGTGTTGCTGTACCATGGCTAACCTGTGGAATAAAGTGATGGTACGACTCAACTTTTTTCAGCTGGCATCAGTGGGACACCTGGGTAAATTATGACCTTCATCCACTACCCAATCCTCCTTCAAATTTCAGCAGTTATTTCCAGATTTATAAAGCCTCTATTTTTGCTGTTTGACCTCAGAAATACTAACTAACACTTAGCATTTTTCCCCTTAAATTCTGGATGGCCTAACAGGTGCCATCTTGAAACCTATAAGTCAAAGAGCACTTCTTGTAAGTTAAAAAATATGTTTCAAGATTTCACATGACAACAGTCTACATCAAACTCTTCATAAATACCTTTACTTGTAAGGAACATTACAATAGCAATCTTGGCATTCCCCAAGAACTTGCTTTATAAATAAGTATACTTCTGTAATAATACTTATTTGTAAAAGCAAGACAGTAAAGGTTTTAGAGACAGCTTTTGGTTTCTATGTTCTTGCTCTAGCAGTTCTCAAGAAACTGTTCTGTTATAAAGTCAACTGGGAATAATAAAAATCATGATGGTTATCAGAACAATGTGATTTTAAGGTCAAATATGTTATGTCCTGCCAGAAGTGGATATGTTTTGGCTGAGCCATTCAAATTATTTCTGGACCAGATAACTTTTCCTAAGAACTGGTCCTACATTAGTGGAAAGAAGGAAAAAGTGAACCATTATATATGAACAAACCCCAAAAAATTATGACTGACAATAAGCATTAGACCCAGCAGTAAGTGTTGGCAGTTCTGTTTCAAGGATACAATTCTCTTTGAACTATGTTATATATTTCAATAAGCAATATAAAGGCCATTATTTTCTGTTAAACTCTGACAGACTTTTCCATAAAGAAGGTCTGTGTTTGATTTGAAAGATGAAAGGTACAGGTTGGTTCTAGCTTTAACATTTTCTGCAGCCCTACTTTCACTGCCCCACAGCTGCTGCAGTGACCACCCTTGCTTGGGAGAGGCTCAGGATCAGAACAACAGGGAATATACTGAGGTGCACTGGGACAGCTTACACAGCACCTCCCCACACCCTGCTTCCAGCCGTGTCTTACTGTTCCCCACTATTCCTCATTGTTCAAGGACACCAAGTTTGCTCAGATAAAACAAAACACTAAAGGAAATACTAACCTAAAAACTTGCATCAATATATGTTATTGTAACTGCAGTAGGGAGCCCACAGTGTTTCAGGCATGAGGTACTCAAATGTGTCCCTACAAGGCCTAAACGTTTTTTGCACTCCTACCCTCCATTCTTCCCCGTGACTTTCAGCATGCCAACCACGTGATGCATAGAGGTCAGCAGAGACTAGAACTTCTAAAACACCGTGACCATTTTTTCTTTGGCATACATAGCCAATTCTCTTCTGCCAATGCTGCAGCCCCTTCTCCATCTCCCTAACTGCAAGTCACTCATGAAGGACTCTTTCTATATACTCTGGTTACTTCTCTCCTGAATGTAGGATTTCTCACCCATCTGGCACTCTCCAGAATCCCTTTTGTTGGTCAGTAGTTGTGGCCAGGAAGCACTTTTTAATCTCCCTGGGGTCTGGGGGAGGGGGATTGCTTCCCCCGCCTCCCCCAAAATCTCGTTGAGGCTTTGTAGTTTGGGATACAAAGGCCAGAGAGAGGAGTGGTGAGGGACATAAACTGAGGTATGGTGATAATCCTGTTGGTACTCAAAACCCAGAGGTTCCTAACTAGGTCTTGCATTTCTGCTCAGGACCATAACAATTGCCAAATTAGGATTTGGAAAGGATTTTTTTTTTTTTTTTGCTAGATCAGATTGGCACAGATTATGAGGGATTTTGCATTTTGCAGGGCATGGTCTTTCTCCTAGCATGAATCTCCTAGCATATATTGCTGTTGCAGTAGTAAGCCATTAGTGGTGCTCTTAATCCCCTTGCTTTATCAGTGGCACATTATAGGGTGTTCTTGGTATTTCTGATGCTGTTTCTTTTAGTTATGGGCAAGGTGACTTGAGAGTTTCTTCAATGAACAATTTTGAGGGAATGCAGGGGATTGGTCTCAGTAGCCTACAGAGCTCTTCCAAGTCATGATTTCCAAGCCTGTAGAAACCCTGCTACAGCCCCATTTTTCTCCTTCAGCTACATTTTCTTATTCTCTGGGATCAGGTACACAATATTCTCCAAGATTTGTGTTTTGTCTTGGGATTTTAGCACTGCATGCATCCACAGCAGCACAATGAACTTGGTTGTTCTTTGTCTTTGTCCTGCCTTTAACATCTGAAACCTACGTATAAAATCATACCATGTTTGCCTATTCCACCCCTTTATCTGATTATGGAAAGGACTGGTGATAAGGGAGCCCATGATGGTAGAGCAGTTCTCTTAACTTCTCTCTTTGAACTCCTGCCTTCAAATACTGATTAGGTCATAAATGAAAATCATCTTGTTGCTAGAGTCGGGATGAGTAAATGACCCCTAAAGTATTGCAATTCAGTTACTTTTCAGATAAGCATGAAAATAAAAAACAAAAAAAAATAAGTAAAAATATTATGCACACCAGAATTATCAGAACCACTTTGACCTGCAAAATGGGAATGCAACTCAGGAAGAACAAGCTCTCTCCAACCATTTACATTGTGCCCAGTATCTGGCCAGGTAAGAAACTAAAATGAGCCTCTCTGCTGTACTTCAGTTCCTCCATTCTGGAACTCAGTCAGGACAAAAACAAAGAACAAAGTAAGGGGAAAAGAAAAGATTCTCTCTGACTTCCTAAAGGCTCTTATCTGATTCCTTTCAGGGGTCAGCAATCTATGGCCTACAGGCCAGTTCCAGCCCTCAGCGCTATTAGATCGGGCCCATATTATGGGTGAGGGGGTGCCTTGAGCAGAATTTTGGTGGCGAAGAGCTTTGCTTGCACTGTTGCAGGGAGCTTTGCATATGCCATGGCTAGGTGGTAAGGCGAAGTGGCAACAGCAGCTAGGTCCAGCATCTTGAATCTTCACTCAGACCTTATAAATATCATAAACTTTCATAAGCTGGAGCTCATTTCATCAGACGCTGTGAAAGGACATGCACAGAGCAGTGTATAGAAGAGAGAGAGTGGTTTGAATGCAAAAGGTAGGAAATGAAGGGCAGAGGGATGAGAGGGAAGGGAGAAGGAGGGCAGTGCTACAAGAGGCAGACAAACAGAACTCAAGGAAGCAAAGGGGTCTCAAAAAGTAATCCAGGTAATGGGATAAGAATCTCTTGTCCCCTTTTAAACCATACTTAACATAATTCAGTCAGTGGACGATTTCTTGTTCTGCAATTTCCTGTTCTATACAATGCCCTGTGGTGGTCCTTTCACAGGGTAAACTCTTTGTACTGCAGGACTTTCCCAAATGGGAAAAGGGAAAGGGAATGAGACCTTCCTGACCATGCTCAGTGGGGAAATGGTGCCTGGTGGCTATGTTGCATCATTGAGGTCAAGAGAAGAAAAAACACTAGCGCAGCAACCAGGTTGGAGTGAGTGTGGCAGCTAAGGCCCAGAAGAGAGCTCTCTGTGAGAACTCTATCAACAGGGTCAGGGCCTGATTGAATTAAACCAGCCATCCTATTGACAATGCTGACTGATCAGGGCTAGGTAAGCTTTGGCTCCTGCTGGTAGAGGGGTGGCAAATCTTTTCAGTGTCCCAGGAACTGAAGAAAGTTAAGGGGGAATTTGGATGACTTTTCTCTCAGCCAGAGGCATGTGTCCTGTTTTGAGCATTTGTTCTACATATCATCCACCCTGTTCCAACAAGCTGTGCCACCTTATTAGGCTAGGGACAGACATTACACATAACCAGTTTAAATAAGCAGAAACTGGTTTCCATCTGTAATAGAACAGGTGGTCAGTGCACATAAACCAGTTTGAAAATGCCTGAAACAGGTATGAGATAAACCTGGTTGAATGTAGTATCAGACTCAACTGATTTGACTCACACCAGGTTATGCAATGTCTGTCCCAGACCTCTTGCTGGTTTAAGATAAACCATAAACCCCCAGCATCCCAGCCTGCTCTCTGGGCTGACCAGGGCTCTCTGCTCCACAGCAGGGCTGGCCCCTCCCCACTTCTCCCTGCCTGGAGCTCCAGCAGAGACTGCAGATACAGCAGGGTCTGCTGGCTTCCCCCTGCCCTACCCTGCCCCCCTCGCTGCTAAAGCAGGGATTTCCACCCCCCATCTCTCACAGCACAAACTCCAGCCCCATGGACCCTAGACATGTGGTTTGCTAGCTAATGCTGAGAGGTGTCTCTGTGTGTCTCCAATTTCACTGGGACAGACAAACAGAACAGTGACTGCTTAGGGCTTTTTGGAGCTAATCAACAGGTCAGCTGGTAAGCTGTTTAAGAAGAGTTTGAACTAATGGAGAGAGGCTATTGCTTTGCTGATGAGATGATAAACATTATTATCAGCTCCCTGCTGGCATGCTTGCCTGTCAGTTTGCTGCAAACAGTATAAAGAAGCAGGGAGAGGGAGACTGAAAAGCTCCATATCATCAACAGATGCATGCACTGCACACCCCCCTTGCCTCAGAGTGCTAGCTGAGGGCTGGCAACACTCCTGCCCCTTGAGCAGCTGGGCACCAGTGGGAAAAATCCTGGGACGGTGCAGGCAAGGTGAGAGTTTACACCCCTCCCTAATCAGAGCATCCTGCCTGGCCTGGCTACCCACCTCCCCCAGCTCAGCACTGTGTAAGGGAAGGGAGGGCTGCTGTAGTACCCCCCAGCTTCTAGCCTGAGCCACTGCAGGCATGTGCCTGAATTTCCAGTCCAGAGAGAATGTCTATCCAGTTACAAACTGGTTCAGCCTAACCAGCCAAACTGGTTCAGCCTAACTGGTTTAAGCTAACCTGCAAAGATTGAATCAAGTCAGGCTCAAGGTTTTTGAATGTCTATCCCTAGCCTTAGTGTTCAGTATAGGAAACAGCCACAGGTCAATACCAGGCTCACTGAACAAACAAACAAAATACAAGACCACCCAGAAATAACAGCCATTTGCCAGGAGATCTCTTCATCCAGCAGTGAAGCCTATCATGAATAACTCCACTCCTTAAAGATAAAAGAGGAAGCAAGACTTACCAAATTTGCATGCTCAAACAACACTACAAGCCACAGAAATGTCATCAACCTTTCCAACCATACTTTCAGCCCATCTGAGATGTCTACACTACCCTGTGGTTTTTCCATCTGCCTTACCACACAACTCAATAAGGTTAATCTGTATGGAGACTTCAGTTCTGTTTTCTGCAGTCTAAAACTGAAGGAATATTTCCATGACAATAAGCCATGAAATTATCAACCTGACATACACCAGACCCATACACAGCACAAGAAGAAAGATACCTCTTGGACTCAACCTGAGGGCCACAGCCCCACTCTGGACCTGAATATAAACTGTTTCCACTCCCATGCACATTCTGTGATAACAAAAAAAATCCCAACATTTATGTTACAGCCTCAGTCCTGCAGCAGGAGTGCCATATTTAGCTTTAAAAACAACCTGGATATTATTATAAAACAGACTAATAAGGGAATGTGTGCCACTGTCATGGACAAAACAGCTGAGATGCAGCTTTCTAACTCAGAATTTTATAAATTCCTGACAGAGGACCCCACAGTAAAATACCAGGAGGAACTAGATAATCTCTTAAACAATCCGCCTCAGGAAACACAGGAGAGGGTTACTGCTTCCACTTCCCGGGAGCCCAGGCTAGGCCACTTTTACAATATTAACCTAAATCCAACATGACCATGAATTTAAGACAACCCTCCCAATAATTAGATTGTATACATGGAAAATTGATAAATTTGTTATAGTTTTTCATGTGTGGAATTTAATGATTGGAGGGGTATCTTAAATTCACTACCCCCTCCCCCCGCACCTCTTCAGCAAGGAAAGCAGTGACAGGGGACAGGAGGAAGCAGTAGGGGGAGGTCGTTGGTGGGAAGGTGGTAGGGAAGGCAGTGGGGGAGCAGTGAGGGAGGCAAGCAGGATTTCCCTTTTGCCCATACCTCTTGTTCCTCACACCTCTCCCTCTGCAGACTGTCCCACCCACCACTTGCCCCCACTGCTGCCTGCCCCCTCCTGGCACCTGCCCCCACCACCTGCAACCCTCAACCTCAAATGCCATCTCTCATGGAACAGGGTACCTAACTCCCATTCTCACCAAGGCACCAGACCTTGCAACAGACTCAGGTGCCTGCTAGGCCTCAACACCAATACAGACCACATCATCACTGAACCAAATAACACAAATTATAACATGGGGTTCATTCACCTACAATTCTGCCAACATCATGTATGTCATCACTTGCTCCGAATGTCCCTCTGCCGTCTACACTAGAGAGATGGGGTGATCCCTATGTGAAAGAATGAATGAACACCAATCTGAAATCAGCTCCAGAAAGACACAAAGGCATGTGGCAGAACATCTGAACTTCTCTGGACACTCCACTGCTGACCTAAGTGTAGCTGTTCTTATGCAGCAAACCTTTAAACACCAATTTGAACAGGAAATTGCAGAACAAGAAATCATCCACAGACTGGATTGTATTAAGTACAGTTTAAATGGAGACTAAGGATTTTTATCCCATTACTTGGATTAGCTTTTGTGACCCCTTTGTTATTATCGAGTCTTTGCTCGTTTGCCTCTCCCAGCACCGCCCCCTCTCCCTTTTCCTCCCCATCTTCCCCTCACTTCCTATCTTTTGTATTCAAATCGTTCCCTGCTTTCTATACACTGCTCTGTGCACGTCCTTTCATAGCATCTGATGAAGTGAGTTCCAGCTCACAAAAGCTTATGCAATATATATACATCTCTAATTTAATTAGTCTATAACTAAAATCTATCCTGCCTTCTGCTTAACTTCAAAATGACATGGCTAACTACATCTCTCTGAATAATCTTCCTAGTCTAAACCAGCTGTTAAGGCTTAAACCACAAGCACTTCATTTATTCTTTTAATTATTTATTTGTTTATTTATTAGTTGTTTATCCTGGCCTATCCAAAAGGCTCAGAGCAGCTAAAACCTGGGTATGAATAAACTTATTTCATTAGAATGATGCCATAGAAGCTACATATTGAGACTGTGTTAGCCTTTCCATTAAAACTAGGTTGTTTATTTCTTTTAATAACAGCTTGAATTTATGTGTATTTTTACACAAAGAAATACAAATCTGCAAAATCCAGAACCAAGGTATCAAGTGCTGACATTCTCATTGCCCCCTTACATCAACCCATTGTGACGTTGTTTTATTTCTACTGGCATGAATTGTGGCCTTACCTTTAACTGTTCTGGCTTTTGTCACTTTGGGCCACAGCCTCAGTTCTTGGCAATGTAATTTTGTCAGTGAATTATCCAGGCGGTCTAAAATGGGCAGGATTATTCAGCACAGCAGTGTAATCTTCAACATCAAACTAATGCTGTCTGGCCTGCACAGCTCCAAGACAGGCAGTGGTGGAAATGTAATTTGCAAAAGAATTATGAGGAGGGGGAGAGCCCTTAATGAGATGAGTAACTGAGAAGTCGTGACACCAATCCTATTTACCTCAGTGGTGCACTCAGGAATGAATGCTGGCATCTTTCTCTTCTGTATGCAAAGGGTTAATGTTAAACCAAACTGAAATGGCATGTTTTACCATGTCTTCTGCATGACTGATACTGCAATCGATCTGCAGCGGTTCATTTTCTCTCTGGAATCTCTGCCTACTGAGAACAAATACAAACACATGTGGAACCAATAGGAAGCAGACCAAGGGGTTTAAGAGCGCTGTACCAACCTATGTCAGAAAGTTCTCACTTAACAGATGGAGCAATTAATAAAACAGTCAAGTGGTATGACTGCGTCAAGGTGCCTTTAAGTGCTAACAATCCTCTTTTGTTTTACTACTGTAGTGTACAGATGGATTCCAATTCAGAATAAGCACTGCATTGTGCCCATGTTTGCTGTCGTACAGTGTCACAGTATTTATAGGGTGCCAGGTGTCCAGTGCCTTTTATTTTCAAGACAAATAGGACACTGATTTTTCCCCTCCTCTAGCATTTTAAGTGCTGATGTGGCCACTAATCTGGGTAGTATTAAACTCTACAAGTAAATCAGTCCTTTTATCAATTTGAAAAGGAAAGATTTGCCATAAAATATTCCCAACACAAGGCAGCCTCAGTTAACATGCATCTTTAATGTGTATTGATCCTTGTCATGTAAGCATTTTACAGGCTGCCAAAGGGGCTGTCATACCTCCCCCACTCTGCTCTGTATGGTGTGTTGAATTTCTGAGTTAAAATGTATTTTTACTTCTTGTTTTAAAGGCAAAATATAAAACCCTGGCTACTTGCAGCTTAAGATTCTGTGAGGCTTCTCAGAAGAGTAGGATTATTAACTTGGGTATCCTAGACAAATTTGAGTCATATCTCACCCTCTCCTCATCATCTTCTTTCTGTCCTAAATTACATTGCTGTCTCAGAATGCTTCCTACATTCCTGATGGCTGCATTCAGATGTGTGCAGATTGCTTTGGGACCTCTAAAAAAAAAAGAGAGAGAGAAAGAAAGCTGTTATCATTTTTATTAGTGGCATAAACAAGAAAGCATAGAACACTACCGATTGCAGTTTTGCCAATGATCCTGTTTCTGTCCTGGGACTGAAGGGGGGAATAAAGTGATGGTAGGTTGTCACGCTACTTCACTACATCCAGACACCCTGCTTACAGTACCTACCATTGAAAAATATTCTCTTCTCCACTCAACCTCTGCTATTCTGCTCCATGTGCAAGTGGAGCTCCAAAATTTGACATGATCATTCTTGTCAGAGGACTTCAGCAATCTTGTGCGTTCCACTTTGCCTCTCTGAACACAAAACAGAGCAGAGTCCAGGAGAAAGTGCCTGTGCACCATAATGAAATGTATTAGTGCACTGTAATTCCTGCTGATTTCATCCTACAATTGTTCAACAAAATCAACGTTAAGGAGTTTAAAAGAAGTCCAAGTGTTTTATTTATTTAGAATTTCAACTGGCTTAATAATCTGACCCAAACTTAGAGACAACACCTTAGAGATTGTCGGTCAGTGGCAACAAGTTGAGCTAAAACCTCTCAGGAGCTACAGAGGGAAAGGCTCTTGCAGCAAGAATAGGAAAATGTTCATTATAAGTAGCAGAGCAGTAACTGTAGGTGGACAAATAGCAGTTTTCCATTGTTCTTATCCATGCTGAAGTGGCTTTCTGCTTACAGCAAGATGAAATACAACTACAGGGACAATAGCTCAACACACACAATTGTCTTTTCTCTTTCCAGATTTCTCTGACTTTCTTATCTCTGTGCAACTGATTGCTGCTGTACCAGACTTTGCCTGATGAGACATCACTGCCTATTCTTGTATAAATGAAGCCCCCCGTATATCTGCTAAAGGCTGTGGAGCCTAGTGAGGGGTCAGAATATATAAATTTCAAATGGTCTTCCATGAAATCCGGAGAGTGCCACAATGATCAGCTCCGGATCAAATGCTAAGACATTGCTCCAAGAGCTTATCTTCCCACATGCACAAAATATTATATAGTAAACAAAAAACACAAACAGGCCTTGCAAAGAATCCATATACACTGATCCATTCACATTACCACTTCAGCATACTGTGCCACTTAATGGCCAGCTCTTTACCTACCCAACTTCTCTCTCTTTTTCTTCATTGCTATTATTATTGTTATTATCTTACTTAGGACATGTGTTAAAAAGTCAGAAGTATGTGCCTCTCCCCAGAGCTGAACTGAATGCTTTTTCACATTCAAAAACATTCAACTAAAGGTGAAGTAGAAGGCATAAAAAGAAAACCAAGATAGTTTTAACCTTTACTGATCCTCTGTTTTATATATAACAATGGCATGGCCTTAAACTGTTTTTCATGCATGTGAGTAAGGTTTTCTGGATCAAATTCTGGCAATTACAAATGTAATGAGTCTGTCAACTGACCCAAAATTGATGGAGTTGCCCACACCCATTTGTGGGATCATTAAATTAAATGCCACTCACCAGGGAAACCTCTTAACTACAGCTGAGCAAAGACTACACAAAATGTCCCATTAATACTTGTTCATATTTGCTTTTGTGTTTGTGCACCTTTTGTGTTCATACTGGGTGAATATGCCAGCTAATGAGTTCACTGGAAGGAATGTATGAGCAAACAGCACACTTTAAATGAGTATCAGAAAACATGGTGTGAAGTTTGTATCCAATCAAAGCTAGCCAATGTAGCTATAAATTCAGATGCAACAAAACAACTGAGAGTGATCACAAACATGAATTATAAGAAGAAATGATGTAAGGGTTCGTCAACATTGCATGCTGCAATAGAGATACCCAGGCTAGCTTAACTGTTGCTCACAGACATCAGTGGAATACAAGAGGAGCTCCCAAAGTCAATTGGTAAATCCCCTCAAAAATTAAATGAAGCAAATAATGTCCCTGCTATATGAATCTCCTCTGGTCCCTGCCAAAAGGTTCCAATAATTGGCACTCACCGTGAAATCCCTTTGGGTAGGAGCCCAAAATCTAATATACTAACATAAAGGGGGGGGCAGTGTTGGTTTTTTGTTCTACACCTCTTCAATCTATCTGTTTTTACAAGTATAATACAGTACAGGTGATGGGCCAGATCCTCAGCTGGCATAGATTAGCATGGTTCCAGCAAAATTGTGGAAGCCAAGGCTCTGCTCTGTAGTGTTCTCTCTTTTTAATACAACATGAATGCTTTTATTTTAAACCTATGATTAGAAGATCCACTCTCCCCCTACCATTCATAGCTGCTGCCAAATTCAGTATTCCTCTCACTGAAACAAGAGGGCGATACCAATATGTCACCTGGATCTACACACCAGTATAGGCCTGTCTCAGCTACCTTAAAAGAGGCTCATAGGTTTTCAAGAGCTCAGGGAAAGCTTTCATTACCTAGCAATCATCAACAAATTCATTGGTATCTGATTTTTCCTCATACTGGCACTGGAGCTCTCTTTCTCTCTCTCAGGCTACCTATTAATAGCAGTGAAATACAAAATTTCTAACACACATACCAAGCTGCTAATTCTCTTTAGTAACAAGAGCCCACCTTTTCAGGCCCAAGTAAACCAACACACCAATGTTCAATACTCTTTATCCTTTCCCAACAGCACCCTCTATGGAAAGAGATTCAGGGGTTCTTCCTCACTATGACCATTCCTTTGCAGTTTTTTGTTTTTTTTTAACATGAAGTGTTGTTTTATACCCATATTTTCAGAATTTGACATCTGAATTTCCCAATTATCAAGCATTATTCAGGACCTCCTCTCTTTCCACTAAACTGACCTTTTGATAAGGTCTTTGCCAGTGCACTGCACTTTCACCTCCTGACTACACTGTACATTTCACTGAGGTATCTTAAACCAGTCCCACAGTGTCCCTACAGAGTCCTGAGAGTCCCAGAAAGGCCCCCTCCCAAGTTTTTACTGTCCTGTAAAAACAAGGTTTACTCATTCCCTGTCCCAGTCCCCACCAACACTTCTTTGGTCTGGTTACCTCCTGTGCATGTGTCTGAATTATGATTATACATACTTTCACGCACATGCAGCACAAACTGCCTTGGGATCCATTCAGATGCAAGTCATCAGATATACATTCACTAATATTTTTGCAGCATGATGACTGCAGTGGATGACTGTGGTGACATAAGGTGTGCCCAAAACCTTCTCCACATTAGGGGCTGCCAGCAATCAGCACAGCTCTAAAAGTGAGTGACCGGATAAGGGATACAGCCATGGCAGCTGGGGGACATGTTAATTCAACACATCCACATTGCAGCCTCTGCCAGCTGGACTCCAGTGGAACACTCAGCAGAGATTAAAGCCAAGCTCCTTAAACAGAACGCTAGGGGGGCATTAGTGGCAACACCACCTGCTCTACCCTAAGGTGTGAATCCCTTTTCCAGGGGTAGCAAACCAAATAGGGACAGAGACATCTGCACTCCTCTATGCTACTAGAGGTGAAAGCAGTCTGACACACAATATTATATGCACTGTCTGTGTTGTATGCTAGAGGCAAATGCAATTTTCAAAGCAGATCCAAACTCTCTGCAAGTTCTGAGGTACGTATTCAGAACTGTGGTTTTAGTTCAGTCCCTTCTTCAGTGTGTGTGTAAGCATCACCAGCATCCAATCCTCTAGCAGAAATCTAATGTTTGTTTATTACTCATATAGAAGCCCAAATTACATGTTGTGCAGACACTGTCTCAATACCTGTACACACCTGACCCCCCTTGCCCCTCCTTAAAAGACTAAATTACAAGTAAATATTTTAATGACTCCTTTGGTTTTGTATTAAGCTATTGTTTTGGGAAACAGTCTATAGCTTTTATAATGTCCATCTTCCCCTTCCCCAAACACACTGTTTCCTGCCAATCATCCTGGAACACAGAGTGCTGGGCGCTTAGACAGGATGTTTGTTTGCTAGAGAAGCGCAGCCAAGTTGCAGGCCTCAGCACTTAGACTGAATTTCCAAGCACAAGAAAATGGCTTGAACAGTTATTTTAATACAGTTATAGAGTTGATTATAATTCTAAAATAGCAACAGGTTATCTCCCTAGTGGGGAAAGACTGATGCTAAAACCATGAGTCCATGCCCTGAATAGTCTTAAGATCTTAGAAAAGTGGCACAGCTGATGTCAGCTTCAAGGCTCCCACAAGAAGACTTGTATCTTTAAAGCGTCTTTGGTAAGGTGCAGAATTAATTGTGGGATCCTCAGGCTGGAGAACCATTTTGTGACTTTCATGGAATCACATCAGTCACTGCTTAATAAATTAGATCAATGTTATCATGGTGGCTCTAAGCCACCCTTATGAAAGGGCATCAAGTATTGACACATCATCAGAATGCAAACATGGCAGAGCACAGTCAGGCTGTCGTAACATAAATACTCAATGGCTCGTTTTACATTTAATATACTGTCACTTCCTTTTTTCTGACTTGTATGGTGCATGCATACAGTAATGTATTCTTCTCATAACTCATCCTGTGAGCTGGCATTATGCCCCAGTATTAGCTTTCTGGATTCCATGCATCACCAAAGCAGTTTATCAACTTTACTCATTAAATTGTGGTTGGACTACCCTCTTTGGATGGAAAAAGTAGGGAAGTAGAATAAAGAAGGTGCTGATGACAGCCTATCCCATGGAGGAAGTTTAAGCAATCACTGATGTAGGGCTAAGTTACCAATAAAGGAGGATGCCAGGAAGGAAGATGGATATGGACTTTAGCTTGGGGCCTGTAGACTGTGTTAAGTACCAAGTAAGGCCCCAGGCCATACACAGGAAGGACTACCTTTTTCTGTCTCCCAATTCATAGATGTTTGAAAGATGGGGGAGTGATCCACACAGCTCCTTTGCAGGCTCCTAAAGCTCCTCAATACTACCCCACACCCTTTGGCAGAACAGGGAGCACCCTCACAACCTGAGCTTCTCTCGTTCTCCCTGATGTCATGCGGTACAAAAGGAAAATAAGTCAGGCCAACCAATTCCATTAAACTATTTTCAGGACCCACAAAAGCCACAGGCTGAGTCTGCAGTATGATTCTGAGAGATGCAAAATCAGGTTCAACACAAGAATTACATATGGCAGGATTGAAGCAGAGCTTAGAGAAGACATTTTTAAGACAATTTTACACAGCTTTACTACAGGCCAGGTCTTGGACCTGTATGCCCACAGTTTGGAACCCTTGAGACCTAGCAGTTTATGTCCGTGTCCCATGGACTTGATAATGGGCCACTAACCTCCAAAGTGGCTGAATAGTTCTTATCCTGCTTTCCAGCATTTCTTCAGAAGTCAAGTTATAGGCTGTTTCTGCATACTGAACCCTTGCATAATGCAAGGGAAAGCAATGACTTCCAGAAATTTCAGGAGTGTGAGGAGGGTCATATTCTTCCCTGTATGAATGATAGGTGAACACTCAACCAAAGAAATCTATGAGAAGCACAGCTACCAAGCTGTGAGATGAAAATGGATGGCCCAGAGATCAAAGACACCAAATTAAGTAAAGTCTCTACAAATTAAAACAAAACAAAAATTAAAACAAAAAACACACCCTATATTAACATAATTCTCACCAAAAAAACAATGTGCTTATCATGCCTACTAAGAAGCCTCTTACCTGTTCCTTTAACTTTGGAGTGCATAATATGCCATTGCTCTCCAGCTCAATACGTGGTCCAGCTGAAGGCCTATGCCTCCTTTATCCCAAATGGGCCTAGAGGTTACAGCCACCTGAAATCCTACCCTGTAATTTACATCCCTCAAAGACAATCTGTGCTCATCAAAAATCTTAGAAACAACTCATGCCATCAATGAATCTTATGAAAAGAATTACTTTAAGGTTAAAGAACTGGAGCAGGACTCGGAAGAGCTGTTTTGTTCCTAGCTCTGACACAGGCTTCCCATATGGCATTGGTTAAGTCATTTAATTGCTTTTGTGCCACAGTTTCCCTCAGTCAGTGAGGACAGTGATGCTTCCATTCTTCTGTCTGTGGAGTAGTTAGGCTGTAAGTTTTTGTTGGCAGGGGCTATGCATCTTCCTATCCGTTTGCATAATGCTTGGCTCAATGGACCATTCTCTCACTCAGGGCCTCTAAAATGGTATATTGTAAACCAAAGTGCTAGAGGCAGGCGGCCTCATTGCAAAGCTGTCAGGACAAGTTGGAGATCAGAACATACTCTAAACCAATCATTTTCATTGCCTTGTGTAAAACTTGCCTTTCATACAGATCGCCTCACACCATAAAAGGCTGGAGAAGATGAGAAGTGATGATACTAGAAGGAAAGAAATAAAATATTTTAAAAATTCAAAGTATAAGGGCCAATGCACTAGCAAAGCGTTCTAATTATGTTTTTTATGTGCTTGTTTCTGTTACATACTGACACTTCACAGAAGCTCTATAAATATCTGAAACGATAGATTAGTTAGATTAAATAGACAAACAGCTTTTTTCTGACTGTAGCTATCCATAAATACTGTCATAGGACCCTGAGGGATTTTGTTGCTGAAGACCCTAGAGGTCACTGTCCATATTGTTGTACCCAGGCATGATATCGTATAGATACCAAAAGCCATATGGAAGAGGTACTTCTTCACAGCTGCAGAGGAAACTACTTTGCAGAACAGAAAACAGGAGAAATCGTTACACAGGCTTTAGTTAGAGTTGAAAGGAAAGGCGCATGCAAAATTTAAGCTGTGGATCTGAAATCTCATTTCAAAAATATGTTCATAAAGCGACAAGCTGTTGAAAATATTCTAATTGTCAGAATCAAGCTGTTACGATTCCATTTCACAGACCACACAATCAACAAAGAACGAACAAAAGAAACTGTCTCTTGAAGTAAACGGAGCCTTAAAAATAGCGTTTCTTTCGTGAATTTTGTTTTGTTCCTTACATAAGTTTTGGTGTTGTAAAATGTGGCACGTTTTGTACTGTATGTTCCTTCAGAAAGCCAAACAGAAACTTGTCATCATGGTTCTGAGAACACAAGGCCTCTCCTTTCTCATGTTTCAACTAAACAGTCTCCACTTGGGCTGAGGAACGTATCATATATCATAAATCACTCTCTGATAGATATTTGGCAGCTAGTCAGCACCCCAGGCTATGTAACATACAGTATGGAACATTTTTAAGGTGGAATCTAGATTTTGTAACTTAAAGACTTAATAGCATCTCAAAACATTTTACTACTTCCTAGTACAAAAAATAGCCGAGAAAGCAGAATTCTCCATATGGTTTTAGGTTCTGAATAATACATGCACACAATAAGCCATGGAACTGTAAACCTGCAGGCTTTGTTCACTATAATGAAAATGAAAAAGAAAATTAGGGAGCATGATTGCAGCTAACCCCCTAAAACAGCAAAGTAGCAAGGAACTTCATGAAGCTGGTTTTTATCTGCTAGAAGTTTTAACTATTTCATTACCTCTGAGGTCAATTCACTCTTTCATACATATGATCCAAACCCAGGCATGGAATCCAAGAACATCTCAACTCTGCTTTGTATGCTACAGTGCTAGAACATAATTTACATTATAGGATAATATTACACAATCTAGTAAAGATGATGCAAGGTTACAGAATGCTGTGCTCCAACATTAAAATTAGAAAGGTTTTCTCTGGATGCAACAGGCAGGATTCAGATTTTGGACATTTTATCCAATAGTTTCTAGCCTGCAGATCACATATACTGCCCACTCCTACCTGTGTGGAAGATAGCACAGACTTAAGATATTGCTTTTCATAAATACATTACAACTGGGGATAATTAACCCTTTCATTACAATGTCTCCTTGGCCCTGCCAGGGACATATCCTTTAGCACAGCTCTATTTATTTTCAGAATAGAGACAGCTGTTAGGGAGCATATACTGACTCCCAAGGTTATGCAAAGGACTGATTTGCTGGGTTTACAAACATGTTACAGGGCACTTATGGGGTCACTTGGTGTTTTTGGATATGCCCTAACTTTTGCAGTGGACTTAGGCTGTGGAGTTCTTTAAAAGACTGAGGGGAAACTGGGGAAAATGGAGAGCATGTGGCCTGGAGAGAGGGTTTTAAGCAGCAGAGATGCAAGAACAAAAGAAAGCAACTGAACAAAACTACAGCAACTTAAATAGAAAATACATATTTCTTAAGGTTTTAAAGCAGCCAGTACAACGTGTTACACAAACACTTTTTCTGTGTGCTTGTTTTATTTAAGCTTTAGGTCTCATTAACCTTGGTGACTGAAAATAAAATTTTCACTACAATATGGCAGGGCAATGTTCTAATTGGACTGTGCCACTTTTGTTTGGTTTGCTCACTGTTCTGGTACACTTTTCTTTTACTAATAACTACATTGTAATTCTTTTATTATTCAGTTACCACTTTATCTAAAGTCATATACCTAAATCCAGGCACTCACTGACCATCCAGTTTAAAAACAAGAACAGAGTATTTTACACCTCTGGTATCTGAAATACTGAAAATTGAAGCAAACATTTGTAGAGGAGTCCCTTGCACTTTGGTTTTCTGAAATTAAGCTAGACACCTTTGACAGCCAGTTCCACAGAGAGCATTGCTAAAATGGCCACTACAATAACACAAGCTGTTGCTACTTATTTTTAAATTTTCAACGCTGGCCAGCAGGCTGAATATCAGCAGGGAAGTGTGTCTGCAGAACGACTGACACGTTTGACAAAAAAATCATGTTCCATTTTTCCTCTGCTTTTGCTTTAGAACTTCTGTTCTCCAGGACTGCAGCCTATTCACTTATGTATCAGGAGATCAAAACCCAGTGCTAATTATTTTGTATGCCTCCCCTCCCTGCCAGCTCTTGTTGGGGGGGCAAGAGTTGGGGGGTGCTCCAGCCCCTGGCTTCAAGGAGCAAATCGGGGGGGGGGGTAAGGCCAGCAGATTGGGGAGGGGGGCAAGGACCCCGCTGTTCTCCTCTGCCTCCAAGGCACATGGTGGGGGAGCCTGGCCCCCCAGCCCCCACTGTCATGGTGGCGCTTCGCTATCTGTCCTGTCTATCTAGAGCACTCTGATTGGCTGCCAAGACAGCCAGTCAGAGGATGAATAAAGCATTATAGACAGACAGACTAAGGCTTTTATAATATTAGAATGATGTGATGGTGTAATTAAAGAGTGTTTTTATATGTGCTCTGGGGGTAGGGTAGGATTCAATTAGAGTGGCTCCGAGAGCTGTTCTAATTAAAGTGCTGACAGTGTCTTGTGTATCAGCACCCCTGCGCTTCAACCAAACTTTAGTTAAAGTGCCCCGCCACAATGTTGAAGCACAATGATGCTGAAATATGAGATGTGGAGGCTGGCTGAAGCACACTAATTAGTCATTACAGTGCATCAGAGCAGCCTCCCTGCACATGTAGAAACATGCATTGGTTCTATCCCAGGATACTCACCAGGAATAGAATTAGGAACAAACACCTATTCTTAAATTTAGAACTTCTAGATTTTTGTGAGCTTGACTATGCAAGCTTAACTTTTAGGCCATTATGGCTAGAGTTACCCTGCCCTGCTGAAAACTTACTGCTGGCTGTGACTATGGACTACAAATCCCAGAGGCACCTGGAAACAGGAAGAAGAAGCGGTAAGCAACTGTGCCAAGCCCTGTTACTGTGATTGTGAACTGCAAATCCCAGAGACCTCGGGGGCAGCGTGAAGAAGTAAACACACAGCTCACCCTGGCTATGTGCCAGAAAGCCATGCTTTATCACACCCCCCCCCCCAC
>NW_017729024.1:111510694-111511884 GCF_001723915.1 Gavialis gangeticus | reverse complement strand
CCCCCCCCCCACACACACACACACATGCTTCTGGCCTCAGCTACAGTAGGCATGTGGCTACATTTCCTGAATCAAAAGTGAATGTCTGTCCATTTGTTTCTCAGTTTAATCTCTGCAGTTTAGACTAACCAGCAAAGACTGAATCGATTCAGCCTTGGGCTTTTTGACTATCTGTATTTAGCTATATTAAATGTATTTATATTTTATAAATGCAGCATACCAGACTGATAGAACCTAACAGGTAGAGATTCTGCTTCAAAGTTCACTGACATCAGTGAAATAACTCCTATTCAGTGGACTTCAGATCAGATCTATACTGAAGAACTTTTTTCTCTCTCCGTTCCTCTATTTTAATAGATTGAGAGCCTATTTCCCAGTGTTATAGTTAAGTAATTCTTATAACTTCCTCCCTTGTTGAGATTCTACATCAGTGGTTACTTCTAAACAAAAAGTGACTCAAATCTTACTCATTTAGAACAGGTGACACACATTAGAAAATTTTACTCAAACTGCACATATATAGCTACTTAGGGCTGAAAGCTTCTCCCAATGAACTCAAGTCTTGGCTCATATCTATTCATAGTGGGGAGAAGAGCTTAGCATCATCCTTGAAATGGAACACTCTAGTCTATGTTTCCCTCTTGACTACTCTAGAACCTGTAGAAGAGCTAATATTAAGAGCAAGTTATGCAGAAGTCATAAGTCTTTTGCCAAAAATTGTCAGGTATGGAAGTCAGATGGGAGGTGGTGTGGAAGATACCCCAAAACCTTCAGACTTCTGGGGATGGGTTAAAATAGACATTTTGGATACCTATACATATGCACAAAGGCTGCTGTACATGTTGTACTGGAGCAGACTTAATTAACCAAGTTGCTGCACACCAACCAGCCTCCATGTCTCGTGTATCAGTGTCCCCGTGTTTAAAATGGTGGTGGGAGCTCTATCTAAAGCTCATCAAACAAGCACATATATTGATGCTCTTCAGTATGCTGGGCTGAATAGCAAGGTATGGAAAAGGATCTCTTTAAAATGGTTGCTTGTTTGGTTGTGCTTGTCAGGTGCCCATTCAAATACCATATTTACTTGAAACCAAGACACGTTTTTTCCCAGTCAATATGGGGGGCCCTCATCTTAGATGCAAGTACAGGTGTGTGAGTGTGGGGGGGGCGGGGGACAGCAGCTATGCCTC
>NW_017729024.1:111505311-111510497 GCF_001723915.1 Gavialis gangeticus | reverse complement strand
AGCAGCAGCCCAGAGCTAAGTGAAACTAGCTCTTTTTAGAATTGCATCTCATTTTGCTATGTAAAGAAGGTATAGGTGTGTCTGAGCATACCTATAAACTTTTGTGACACTTTACTATTTCCCTAAAAATAACTAGGCACCTCCAAGGTTAGGAAGCAACTGAATAGAAGCTTCAAAGATCTAAATGTTGGCCCTAGCTTCCTATAGTACTCATCCTTTTGTAGATCTAAGGTGTTTAAGTGGTCCTGAAAGTCCCACTAGGTGCCTACCTTCATCTGTCAGGCACTTAACTATTTTTTTTTAAGGCTGGTGTTTTAAAGACTACTAAAGAATGAAGTACTCGGTGTCATAGAAAGTAACTCTCTAAAGAGCCTTTTGAAAAGTCCAGGTGAAGTCTAAGTAAGTTTGTAGCTGAAAAGTATTCATCCAGTTATATCTTCAGCTCCCAACCTGGAATAAAACAGAACAGACACTTCTCCCCAAGCTGTCCTTGAACGTATCCAGTTCAAACCTCTCTTTTGGGACTGTTGCTATTAGTACTAAAATAAAATCAGCAGGCTTACAAGTGAATATACTACAATTATGAACTCTGAATTTTGATTAAGTGTCCCATTTAGCTTTAATTCCTTTTCCCCCCACATAATATCTAATCAGGAATGCCTGAAAATATATCCATGAGAGAGAAGAGAAAGCAATGTTTATTACTGAGGCAGAGTCATTCAAAGTGTTAAATACTGTCTTCTTTGTCTCCAAAAAGAGCAGCCTTGATGACTAAAATAGACTTGATTTTTTTTCAGCATGCTTCAGTATTAATTATAAAATAGGCTGTATAAAAGGAAGAAGATGACAGGCTAATAAGAGTTCTGAACACTGCTGGTCTCTAGTATAATTTATTAGCCATACTGTGAATTATTAAACAAAAATAGTAACATTGCATTTACAGCAGTAAGGCTACATAACAATGTTTCAGAATCTTCCTCAAGTCATGGAAAAAACAAGTCTCTTGATTTTGTCACCCATAGGACATCTTGGTCCAACCACACTCAGGAGAAGCTGCTCATATGTTAATTTTTTTCAATGCCATAAGTTAGCCAGGAGTGCATCTAAAATCTGAAAAGTATAACTGAGGTGTTGACTCCTAAGCTAAAGTTTCACTGTTTCCTGAATAGTCATTACTCATCTTCACAAGGGGGATTTCAGCCAACTGTGTTCCAAGCTATGGGAACACTTGCTATGAGTCAATATTCACTTGACATAATAAAAGATACTGGAATCCTGTCCACACGAGATGCATAATTCAAGGAAGAGAAACCTCAGTGCCAGGAATCCAGTTTACTACACTGAAAGTTTAATGTTATAAATTCTTAATAATAGTAAAGTTCCAGCAAATTCAGCTCATCTCTTGGGGAGAAAGGGATGAGGAAGGCCGTCTGGCTGCAGATGGTGTTTGAGGTGCCAGCATCTCTAGGGAAAGGATCTGTGAACCTACCAAGCCATAGCGTGCTTCAAGGAATACGAGTGACTTTCGCACAGGATAGGAAGATTCTGAATGCTCTACCATATTTGGAAGTATTCTAATTACACAGGAATTCCTGTAACATCTCTACAGTAGCGATGACTTTTTACTTAATTCAAGCTGAGATTTAGCAAAGTAGCCTGACACCCCAGAATGTTACCGATACCATTTTCTCTTTAATCCAGTTATAGAATGAAGGTGGTTAAGTTGTAGATGAAAGAAACTGACCGTGTTTATTCTAGTTTTGGTTTTAGTTAAAATTTATCAAGTTGTTTATCACCATGTGGGATGCTGGATTTTTGAAGGCCAGTGTTGAAGACATCAAATCCTTTTTCCTACTTGGCTCCCTTTTGTTCTGGAGATTGGCTCTATTAACATTGCAGTCAACAATACTCTCCTCCAAAAACAGCATTTTTATGAACAACACGACAAACGAACAATGTGAACAGGAAGATGCAGGGAAGTCATTTTTAAGAGACCTATCATTAAGGGACAGAAATTCAATGTACGACACATCCAAATTTAATTTACTGACTTCTGTGGCTGGGATAGCTCAGGGCTTGGTATGATTGCAGTTAACAACTAGCTCTAACTGACATTGGATGAAACTTGTGAAGACCTGACAAAGGGCCTGTATAAAATCAGTTAGTGGTTTTGGCCTAGTTCTTAGAGAGAATATGTTCTACATTACCAAAAAACCCCTCAATTACTCACTAATTGAAAAGCTCTTCAATGGCCATGCATTAGATGCATAATGTCAAAGATCTTAGAAGACCTCCTAGTGACTCACTGGGCAAGTTCTACTCAATTCCATGTCAAACTGAGACATATCTGTGAAGGAATGAAAGGAAACTTGCTTGTACTGATACTGCTCTGGGGATTAACAGTCTCCATTTGATACCTTTAATGAAAGATAATCTCACTTTTGAAAAATAGAAGTCATCCTACTGATTTGGAACATCCATGCCCTAGCACCATGTTGGGTATTTAAGAGGAACCCATGGGCAATCCAGGTTTGAGATTTGATACAGACTCATCTGTTAGCTTCAGCTTGCCATTTCAACACTCACACAAGGCTATTTGTAACCAGCTGACCATTCTATCTGTGAAAATACATTGAGAATTTTGCCCAGAAAGTTCTGACTACGTATTAACATACAGTCAGAATTCCAAATAGTGAGAATGCAAAAGCTTTACAGTTACTGAAGAAACCCACAGTTTATCATTTTTTTTATTGGCTGATGTGGAAGAAGCGACTTGGCCAGATTCCTGAGGGAAAGATAGCCTGTCATATTTGCTGATATTTATTTACAAAGAAGCAGTGGGGATGATACATTTTGTGCAATCCTCGCTGATTCTGCTTTGAGCACAAGGAACAGAAACTGAATTTCAGGAATTAATTTGAAACCAAAGACATGAACAGCAGAAGGGGGATTTTCTTCACTGCATTCATTGGTTTTTCCTCTTAGTTATTTAAAACTTTCTTTATAATTATGATTGCATATTTTAACGTCATGCATCTGGTCCTCTCTCTCTCCCCCCATTTGTTTCCCTATTCCCGAGGTAATTACATTTTGACAAAAATTTATTGAGACATCTGTTTTTCGCTTCAGATCTCCAGGTCATTCTGTGACTAACAGCAGCAGAGCACAGCACGGCCATTCTTACTGAGGAGGAGGCTGTAGCAGCCAAACAATTGATGGCCAGATCGGGGGGGATCTCAGTGTTGATCTGCCAGTTGATTTAAGGTGGAAAGTGGAAGGAAAAAGCAGGAGGAAAAGAATTCTTCCAATAATGCCATTCTACTAATAGTTATAGCTCATTTCTAAAGAACCCAAACCTCCACACCAAACGCTATGCCCCTCCCACTCACCCTGCACCCCCAACAAAAAAACCCAAAACCCAGCAGTTCCAGCAAGCAATCACTCCGTCTGTCAGGAAGGTCAGGAAGTGCTGAATTAGTGCAGCAAGGGACAGACAAGCCTGGCAGAAGTAGGAGGAATTTTTAATAGCCCAATGAGCAGAATCCAGATTAAAGCATTTGCAGGTTGGCATCTAGGATTAAAATAATTCACGGGGGGATGGGGCCATGAAGCCAAACATGCGGCCCATATGTTTGAAACTACTGTCATCCAGCATGGGACTCATTTAAAGTGTCAGGTCCAGCAAGCAGGAGTAGTTTGTAGTGCCTTGTGCAAAACCTGAGACTGTGGGGCTTAACATATATTGGTAAAATGTATATTTAAAAAATGCAATTAAATCTGGGAACGGAAGAGAAATAAATTGAACCTAAATGTTTTGTATTTACAATTGGCAGGTCTCAGAGTTCCTGACCGAAGGGTAATAATAGTTTCTCAATATTTTTTGGAGAACAGTGAAATGGACTGGATAGATAGTGGTGTACATTTCCTACCTCATACGCCACCACAATAACAACCAGGTTTAGATAAATTTCATTTTAGGCTTCTCAAAACTAAACTTCTGCTGACCCATCACTTGTGCTCACTGGTGTTTGATTTGGAGCAAGAGTCATTAGAAAAGCTGCAAATATCAAAACAAACCTTACAGTTTATTAACTTGAAAGCTCATTTTAGCTTAACTCCATGTGTAGGAGACATGGGCAAATCTAGAATTTTTAAAAGGGGGTGCAGATGGTGGGGTGCATCATCACATATAAAATATGTTTGTCCCCTTAAAAATGGGCTAGGAGCTCTAGGGCCTAGGGCTTCTAGTCATTCAGCCATTTTATGACTGAAGCAAAAACAAATATAACTTTATTAAAATCAGTTTGAAACAATCCACAGGGCTGTGGAATGGGACCTTCATAACTAGGAACAGACAACAGACTGGCGGAACAAAGGCTAGCTTGAGTGGTGAACATTAAACAGATGAGATGGTCTTTAACACCTATGGAATGAAGAGGTCAGAAGGGATCAGGTAGATAAGAATGAGCTATAAATTTAGATGCCTCCCTCCACACGGCTTGTCTAGAAATACTACTGCTGCTGCCCCTGAAAGTTAGTATTAAACTCTGTGGGGAGCAGGAATCAAAAGAGGATGCAAGCGCACCAGTGCACCCCCTTGGATCTGCCTCTAGTAGAGAAATGATTTTCAGCTATGCTACAAGACTCTCAGCCCCAAGAGCCAATCACTCAAACTAGTGAAATACCAGGTTTAAAATATTAGATCAGTAAAACTAACTCTTATTGTTTCATCACATCTTGAAGGTAGGAGACTGTTTCTAAAGTCTCTCTCCAAAATAACCAATGCCACAGCAAATGAAACGCTTTAAGAGACTGCACTGCCTTTTACAAAAGGGGATGCTCTCCCCCATCCAAGAGTAAACCTTGTATCTTCACTCTAGATTGTCTCGTAATGCAGGTTTAGAAAGAAGGCAGTACTACGTGAGTGAGAGAGAACACATCTTGTTCAGTGTCCTTCTGCATGTGAATGGAAACAAGATGGCAGCTGCCTCTGCAACAGTGTGCAGCATAGAGAAAATAGAAGGACCACATAGTCATAGAAAACAGGACTACGGCTGCATACAATAAATGCAATACCAGGGAGACCATGTGCCATGTTATTTATAACAGCCCCCCCTTTTTTTTCCCTCTCTCTTTTTTTTTTTTTTTTTTTTTTTTTTTTTTAAAAAAAAAAAAAAAAAACCACC
>NW_017729024.1:111498218-111505214 GCF_001723915.1 Gavialis gangeticus | reverse complement strand
TCCCCCTTTTTTTTTTTTTTTTTTTTACTGAATTGGACCCTCACTTCTTTGGAGTTCAAAAATGAAGTCACTTAGACATGGCTAGTGGACAACGAAAGGAGAAAAGTAAGTAGTGCTCAAAGCCCACTTGTGAGCACTCCTTTCCTACTGATGCCTTAGGCATCCTCATTTAAAATCAAAGAAAAATCCCAGATTGCCATCCTATTTTAATGTTAAATATAAGTCCATCAGGATAAGAGATGTCCTTTAGCTTTTAGATGCACTCTTGTCAGTGCATTTACACTTAGCTTTGTTGTAATACCCTCCTTGTAGGTTCAAGCCCAGTTGGGCATCTTTTGTTATGTCCAGTGCACATTCACACAAAACAGCCTGATTCTAAGAATTTGAATGCATTTAGGGGGGTTAGTACCATTATCGTTATCATCATTATTATTGCATCTTTGTGAACACACACACACCCTGAAGGTCTTGAGGCAGCAGCTGTACGTAGGGTACATAGAAGAGTAAGCACAGGGCCCATTGCCAAATGCTGTTCCATTCATTCACCTAAACACTGACCTTGAAAAATTGCCCTTTATGGGATGTGATGAGGTGTGAATTCAATCTCCATCTTCACTCCTTTTCTGTCATTTTGTGATCATACATTGCCAGCTGTGCCAAACCACATCAACTGGACCAGTAGTGGGTTTGACGTTGCCCTCCGGAGGTTAGCTCAAGAGTCCTTGGTAACTCATTTCAGGTGTAGAGTTCATTTCATTCTCAGCTGAGATCACTAAGATGAGACCGGCAGAGTATCAGCTGCATGACATCATCCGCATGGCTTAAGAAAAGTGATTGCTGAGAGAAGCTTATTTTTTTTAAATACACACACAACAAAATAAGACCTAAGCTTGATTTTCCTCCATTACATTCTACCCTCCTCTCCACCCTGATTAAATTTTCTGGATGCACAGACCTGATGACCCGAACCAATTCTATTTAAGCTCATTTTGAGTGCTTAGGGAAAAAATACTCCTTAATTTTCCTTGTGTTAAGAGAATCAAATACAGTCTATTTAGCTTCATCAAATCACTGACAATGGGCATTGATAAAGGGGATGGAAAGTATGTAGGACAAAGGAAGAGCCAAAAATCCTACACTTCATATTAAAGCCAGATGTTTTGCTGGCTGCTCAGATTTGATAAATGTTACAATGATAATGACCACTGTATGGTGGTAATTTTATCTCATAGACCCATTCATGTATTTTTTCATGTTGTCAGTCAAGCAACCAAAATGTATGCTGTTTATTACAACATAAATGCTTCTGTAAATGTTTAATGTGTACTCTTATTTATGGGCTCCTACATGTTGTTGAGGCTTAATGCATTTGTTTACGCCACCTTTGCTATGGTAACAAACAAAAGGTATTTTGATTCTTGAATTAATAACACTTGAATCAGGATTGCGATTCAACAAGGGCTATTCAAACAGTATGAGTAAACACAATGTTTTACTTTAAGCCAATTAATAGAACAGCAAGGCTTCCCCTTAAGTGTTTAAAATTGCTCTGTTTTCACAGGTAACAATATTCAGTAGGTCTTTGGGATATTATTTGGAATGCAGTCAGCAAAAGTAAATATACATGCTGCTATTTTACATCAAACAATTGTGCAATTGCACAATTCATTAGAGGTGACCTGCAACGTTGTTTTTTTGGAAAGAAGATTAACCCTATAATTATGCACTCAAAACTCTAACAGCAATTTTAAGAAGGTGTTCAGTGACTGTTATTCTAAAGTCCTGTCCCCCTCAACACACTTTTTAAGCATCTCCTACAATCACCCACTGTTTGGTTCAGCTTCTGTTGGGAAACCCTGGAAACATGTTACCCTTTGACATCACAAGTAAGACTGAAGTCTGCTAAGGAATGGAGGTCTCCTATAGGGAAACAGGGAAGGGGGAGGGGGATCATACTTATTCATGTATTCTAAGATAAAATTCTAAACTTGTCTCTCACAATTCAAAGAGAACTGCCCAGAGGCCAAGTTCCTGCATTCATTATTGAGGAAAGTGTTTAAAAGCAACAACAGCAGCAGCACACCCACAAAGGTTTATTTATTGGTTTGTGTCTCCTACCTGAAAGGATTAAAGATATACACTGTATACTCTTACAGACATCCAAATTAAATATAAAATGTACACTGTGGGTAAGAAATTGAAAGAGTAGCATTTTTCCTACTTTTCCAGTTTCCAGATCCTGTGGCTGCTCTAACATACACCACCTGCTAATGGTCCCAAGGGACCAAATGGAATCACTACTGTGTGAGTTCGTGCCAAATTATATAAGGACTGAATTAAGCACAGGCTCAGACCTGGATGTTCAATTTAAAACTTTTATTGTTTCACAAAGTCATAAACTAAGGAGGTCTGTTGGTTCACGAGGTTCCCAAATCAGGCCCTTGCTTTCTAACCCGAAGGCTAGGTGCAGCTGCCCGATTCAGTAGTCTCAGAACTGGTCAACAGCTCAGGTAAAAGGAGTCCCTTATCTTTTTTAAGACAAAAGATACAAAACTGTCCGCACTCTGCTCTGAGTGAGGCATCTAACATAACTTTTCTATTACTTATATATGATAACACATATACATATGCATTTCTAATTCTTACTTCTATTGGTTACTAGTTAACTCGTCTATATTATAATATCAGGTGACACGCTCTTTATTATAATTTTTAAGCTTCTTATGTTAATTCTTAATGACCTAACTTAGAATATTTTCCAGACTGCTTTAATGATAAGTGGTTATCTTTCATCATTGCGGTTTAGCCATGTGGTTTCCATAGTTCGCTATAGAAGCTGCTTGCTTGCAATTTTTATCAGACTGTCAGCATTCTTATTCAAGGGTCAGATAGTGATCACCAGAATGTCAGTCATTGACTTCTCAACCTCCTTGAAGCATTCTGGGAGTTTTAGTCCGTTAATTATGCTAGGCCTTGCTTAGCATGAGCACTCTCTCACAACTACAGTATCCTGGCCACATCTTCTTTTGGATGTGCCAAACACAAGGGGTGGGTGTGCCTCTTATGCCAATCATAGGTGCTACTACATTATTTACCCTTACTGGAATGATCCTCAGGGGGCTGGATAAATGCCATGTCTTTAGCCAGATGGCACCGGGAACACTTCCCACAAGCATGCATGTGCAGTTTGCGGCACTGCAAACCACACGTGGCACACAAGCACACATGCACCACACTGCTAATTTGCAGCACACTGCATTTTTTTGACACAAAGAGATCCTGTGTTAAAAGCACCCCTACTAAATAAAGCAGCACAGTCCACACAGCAGTAGTGTGTACTGCCAATAACGGTGCCTGGCCAGCCAGAGCCATACTCTGGCTGCTGGCAAGGCTCTGAGTGGCTGGCTCAGCATCACTGCTGCCCTGGGAAGCCCCCAGAACCCCAGGTAAGGCTGCTGGGGCCACCCCAGGTGCTGATCCCAGCCTCCCCTCCCCTACCTGGTACAATTCGTAACATGCCAAGGTATATGTGCAGGGGTGTGCCCAGGAACAAATAGCAGTGACACAACTATGTGCCATTGCTATTTGTCCTGTGGGCGACTTCAATTACCCGGACATTGCTTGGGAGGAACACGTGGCTAAGTCAGATTGGTTGCATTGCTTCCTGACCTGTATTGAAGAGCTCTGTCTGACTTAGGAAGTGCATGGAACAACCAGAGGTAATGTTCTCCTAGACTTGGTCTTGGCCAAAGGAGATGATCTGCTGAATGACTTGAATATAGAGGGTAGCCTGGGCAACAGCAATCACAAGACCATCACGTTCACTGTCCATCACAAGGCAGGCAAATCAATTAGCAGGGTTGAATTTTTGGACTTCAAAAAAGCAAATTTCAGCAGGCTCAGGGCAATAGAGGGGGAAGTGCTGCAGAACCAGGGACCGAAAGTGAAAGGAGTGCATGAAGAATAGTCATTCTTCAAGGACATGATCCGCAAAACACAGAAGTCCATTCCCATGCAGAGGAAAGGTAGCAGAAGGGCTGGTAAGCCCTCTTGGCATAACAGGGATATCATGGTCCTCTTGAAAAAGAAGAAAGAGGTGTACAAACAATGGAAGCTTGGGATAGTCCCCAAGGAGGACTATACAGTGGCTCGCACTTGTAAGGAGAAGATTAGAAAGGCTAAGGCGGTGACTGAATCTAAACTAGCAACAGAAATCAAAGACAATAAGAAGTCCTTCTTTAGGTATGTAGGGAACAGGAGGAAAGCAAGTGGAAGCATAGGACCATTGCTTAACAACTCAGGACAGCTGGTTACTGATATACAAGAGAAAACTGAACTCCTGAATGACAACTTTGGAATGACCGTCTTCCTACTGTTGACATTGAGCTGGTGCATGATCAGTTAGAAAAGTTAGACATTTATAAGTCGGCACGACCAGATAAACTTCATCCAAGAGTGCTGAAGGAGCTGGCCAAAGTCATCACAGGATCTCTGGCGAAACTCTTCCAAAACTTGTGGCACTCTGGGGAAGTCACTGAAGACTGGAAGAGGGCCAATGTTGTGCCCATCTTCAAGAAGGGGAAGAGAGAGGACCTGGGCAACTATAAATCAATTAGCCTAACTTCTATTCCAGGGAAAATCCTGGAGAAATTCAACAAGGAGTCTATGTGTGAGACACTTGCAGAAGGTAGGATTCTGAATGACAGCTAAAATGGCTTTGTCGCAGGTGGGTCTTGTCCTACCAATCTCATCTCCTTCTATGGCCAGGTAACTCACCACCTGGATAAGAGAGAGGAGGTCGACATTGTATACCTAGGCTTCCAAAAGGCCTTTGATTTGGTATCCCATGATGTTTTCATGAGAAAATTGGAGGATTGCAGGCTTAGTTGCATGACAGTTAGGTGGGTAGGAATCTGGCTGCAGGGTAGGACCCAGAGAGTTCTAATGAACGGATCTGTGTCATCCTGGTGAGAAGTGGTCAGTGGGGTGTCTCAGGGGTCCATGCTTGGTCCAGTGCTTTTCAACATCTTTATCAATGATTTGAATGTGGGGGTGAAGAGTTTACTGGCCACATTCAGAGGTGACACCAAGCTACTGAGGGAGCATAGTCACACTTGAAAATAGGCTATGGATACAGGTGGACTTAGGCTGGCAACTTGCGCGGATTGAAACCAAATGAAGTATCACACTCAGAAGTGTAAAGTGCTCCATCTGGGGATGAACATTCCTCAACATACTTACAGGCTCAGTGGCACTAATTTGACTAGCACCATGACTAAATGAGACCTAGGAGTAATAATAGACCATAGTATGAACATAAGCAATCAGTGCAATGCTGTATGTAGCCAGCAAGGCAAACAATGCTCTGGCATGCATCAACCAATGCATCTCAAGCAAAACCCAAGAAGTGATTCTTCTGCTTTATTCAAGATTGGTAAGACTGCAGCTGGAGTACTGCAACCAGATCTGGGTGCCACACTTTAACAAGGATGTGGAAAAGTTTGAGGAATTCCAGAGAAGAGCCACCTGTATGATCAGAGACTTGCAAAGCAAGCCATACGAGGTAAGGCTGAGGGACTTGGGCCTCTTTAGCCTAAAAAAGAGAAGGCTGAGAGGGGACTTGGTAGCAGGTTACTGCTACATCAAGGAAATACCTCAAGGGCTTGGCAAACAACTGTTTACCAGGGCACTCTTGGGGAAAACCAGGGGTAATGGCCACAAATTCCTGGAAGACCATTCAGGCTTAACACTAGGAAGAACTTCTTTACAGTTAGGGTGTCCAGACTGGAATAAACTCCCTCCAGAGGTGGTGCAATCACCTACCCTGGAAATCTTTAAGAGGAAACTAGATGGTCACCTCGCTAGGGGCACCTGACCCTAGTTGTCTTTCCTGCCTAGTGCCAGGGGGCTAGACCTGAGGATCTTGCAAGGTCCCTTTCAGCCCCTTACAATGAATGACGCTATGAATCTATTAAACATGCGCCCTTGCACATGTGCGCTTGTTGAAACGTGCCCAAGGGTTCCAACCCAAACCCTGCACCATACCTGTTATCTGACACAGCATTATAAATTTGTTTTGCATTTCTTCCCATCCTTAAACAAACACATCTCTCTGACCACTCCTACAGTAAAAATGGCTCAGGACTTTTTGGCTGTCATGAATATGGAACTAATTCTCTAGTCATGTGAATATCATAAGTGATAGAACTGTGAGAAATTTTGGCAGCTGTTTCATTTTGGAGGGGTTTCAGCCCATTTCAGTGCCTAAAACACCAAAATGAAATGGAAGGCTCTGAAACATCTCCGAAATTAAATGAAACCATCCAAAACATTTCAGAAATGTTGCGGATGTTTTGGAATGTTTTGGAGGCGTCCCCCAGGAATAGTCCAGCACAACCCCACAGCTGTCTTTTTCAAATACCAGGAGGCTGGGGCTGGGCAGGGGATGGGGCCAGGTAAGCAGCCATGGGGGTTTCTCCCACAATCCTCCCATCAGGGCAGAGGCAGACACTGTTGGATGAGCTTTGGGAGAAGCCCCCATGGCTGCCCTACCTGGCCTCATCCCCTGCCTGGCCCCAGCCTCTCAGCACTTAAAAAAAAAAGCCCTGCAGACATTGGCTGCAGCAGTGGCAATCAGAGCACCCATATGGCAGCTGCCCCATGGCGTGGGTGCAGTGTGACTTGACAGGTGCTGCATGCTGTCTGGGAGCTGGGAGCTGGGGCCACTGGGGCTGAGTGGTGTTGGGCTTTAGCTGACTTCTGGAGCCACCCCAACTCCCAGACAATGCGTGGCACCCTGCCGAGCTGCACTAGATCCATGCTATGTGACAGCTGCTGCATGGGTGCCAAGCAGGGGGGAATCCCCACTTCCCCCCACTGCCCTGCGCTGTATGGTGGGGCTCTGCCATGAGTACTCAGAGGCCCCAGTTGCTGCTGCTACATCCAGTGAGTGCAGGGCTTTTTTTTTTTTTTTTAAGTCCTGGGGGGCTGGGGCGG
>NW_017729024.1:111493656-111498101 GCF_001723915.1 Gavialis gangeticus | reverse complement strand
TTTAAGTCCTGGGAGGCTGGGGCTGGGTGGGGGATGGGGCTGGGCTTCTCCTGTGGCTCCCGTCACCCAGGGAGAGATAGGCACAGCCAGAGGAGCTGCAGGAGAACCTGCAGCTGCCCAGCTGTGCCTGTCTGTCCCCGGATGATCCAAATCTCCAAAACAGCATTGAAACTCCAGAACAGATTCAGCCGAATTGAAACAGAACAGTGATCCGAAACACTGAAATGAATCAGTGTCCTCTGAAATGGCCAAATCCGAAACCAAAATGAAACATAGCCATTTCACACAGTGCTAATAATTGATCTTCGCCTGGCTTGGGGTCACCATTCTACTTAAAATTTGTATTTCCTTTCCCCAAATCCTATGAAGACCAGATGCACCCATGGAACCAAAGTAACTTCAGCCTTTAGCAATGCAGCAGGAAAAAGAACACAAGTGGCTTCACATTCATACCTTACTAGGAATGGAAGTATATGTACCCAGATTCTAAGTAATGATAATATATGGGAAGCCATTTCTTAGTGTTCCCATTTAGGACTTGAAAGGGAATTATCACACACACACACACACACATTCCCCACCTTTCCCTTCCCACCCCCTCCCAACTATAAAGGTCAGGCACTATCTTTCATACATGTGCATTTTCCAGCAGAACGACGTCACTTCTCATATGGAACTGTTCACACCACTGCATAGCTCTCACTGTCATGTTATAAACCAATTAAAATAATGCTATTTGCCATTTCAGTCTGTCATCCACTGCTGCTAGATTTCATCAAGAAATGACTTGGTCATTATCCCAGTATTACTGTATAGAGAATCATAGAAGCATAGAATTCTAGAACTGGAAGGGACCTGTAAGTTCATCAAGTCCAGTCCCCTGCCATGGGCAAGAAGTTATCAGGCTCAGACAAGCTCAGCAAGGTGCCTGTCCAGTCCCCTCTTGAACACCTCCAAGGATGGTGACTGCATCACCTCTGCTGGGAGTGTGTTCCAGATTCTGGCAACCCTTACAGAAAATAAGTTCTTCTTTATATCTACACTGAATTTACCATCTATAAGCTTATGTCCATTGGTCCTCATCCTCCCATGAGGTGCCTTCCTGAAGTTGCTTACCTAAATATTGATGTTCACCCCTGACATACTTGTAGGTGGATATTAAGTCACCTCTCAGCCTTCTCTTACTCAAAGTGAACAGGCCCAATTCCCCAAATCTCTCCCTATAGGGTCTACCCTCCATGCCCTTGACCATACAGGTGGCCCTTCTTTGTACCCTCTTGAGCTTATCCATGTTCTTCTTGAAGTGCGGTGCCCAGAACTGGACACAGTACTCCAGCTGAGGCCTCACCAGCACCAAATAGAGAGGGAGAAGCACTTCCCTGGATCTACTGGACACACATTGGCTGATGCACACCAGAGTTCTATTTGCTTTCCTGGTAACCTCATTGCACACATTCATCTTCTGGTTGATCATAACCCCCAGGTCTCACTCAGATGCTGTGCCAGCCAGTGGGCCACCTCCCATCGTGTACTTGTAATGAGGGTTCTTCCTACCAAGATGATGGACTTTGCACTTATCCCTGTTAAACCTCATCTGATTCTGTTTTGCCCATGAGTCCAGCCTACAAAGGTCATCCTAGATCTTGACCCTATTTTCCAGTGTGCCCGCATTTCCCCACAGCTTGGTATCTTCCACAAACTTAATAATTGAGCTTTCCACCCCCTCATCCAAGTTGTTAATGGATATATTAAAGAGTACCAGTCCAAGCACTGATCCCTGGGAAACACCACTGGAGATGGCCTTCCAGGATCAGGCCATCCCATCAATTACCACCCTCTGGGAGCAGCCTCTAAGCCAATTGTCTGCCCACCTCACTGTAGACTGGTCAAGTCCAGCACCCTCAAGCTAGTTTGAGAGAATCCCATAGAAACAGAATCAAAAGCTTTACTGAAGTCTAAGTAAATCGCATCCACCATGTGTCCCTCATCCAGATGGCTAATTACCTCATCATAGAAGGACACAAGGTTTGTCAGGCATGATCTACCCTCAACAAAGCCATTCTGATTACTTCTTAACACCCCATCCAATTCCAGCTTGCAAATGATGCCCTCCTTAATACATTTCTCAAAGATTTTACACAGGACTGAGGTCAGACTGACCGGCCTGTAGTTTGCAGGGTCATCCCTCTTCCCTTTCTTGAAGATGGGCACCACATTGGCTCTCCTTCAGTCATCCAGGACCACTCCCAAGTTCCATGACTCTTCAAACAGCTTGGCCAGTGGTGCTGCTATTAGCTCAACCAGTTCTTTCAGGACTCCTGTGTGCAGGCCATCGGGTCTAGCAGACTTGAAGACTTCCAAGTGTTTTAGGAGATCCCTCACCTGTTCAGGACTGATTTTGTGTAGTTTGTTGTCTTCCCCATGTTCCCTGGGCCTCTGGTCAGGTGAACAGCCCCCGTTTGATTTCAGGAATACTGATGTGAAGTATACATTTAGGAGCTTGGCTGTGAGCTACCCTTGAGCATTCACTAGGGGTCCCACAGTGGAGCCTGACTTTATCTTGCTCCCTATGTATCAACAGAAGGACTTTTTCTTGTCTTTTATTCCAGTTGCAGGCTCAATCTCCATGCCTGCCTTGGCTTTCCTTGTCTCATATCTGCAGGCCTTGGTGATATACGTGTATTCCACTCTGGTTGTTGAGTCATTCTTCCATTGTTTATGTGCCTCTTTTTTCTTTTTCAAAAGTTCTCTAATATTCCTGTTGAGCCAAGCAGGTCTTTTGGCTCCTTTCCCGTTTTTTGCCCGCATGGGGGTGGCCTGTTTTTGGGCCATGAGAATTAACTTCTTTAGGAATCTCCAAAGCTCCTATACTCCCAAATCATCTGGTTGCTGGTTGCAGAGGGACTCTTCAACTAGCCTCTTCAGTTTGGCAAAATCTGTCTTCTTGAAGTCCAGGACTTCTGTTCTGCTGTCTGATTTCCCAGTCTTACAGTGGATGGTGAACCTAACCAGGTCATGATGGCTGTATCCCAGAGTACCACCAATCGTTAGGTTGCCTATGATGTCATCACCTTTGGCCAGCACTAGATCCAGAGTAGACTTACCCCTGGTAGGCCCTTCCACAGCCTGTGTTAGAAACACATTGTCTATTGCTGCCAAAACGTTGGCTGACCTGCTGGAGGTAGCCGAGTGATCCTCCCAACATATGTCAGGGTAGTTAAAGTCACTCAGGATGATCATAGAATGATAAAAAAACAGGTTGTAAGGGGCCTTAGGAGGTCATCTATTTCAATCCCCTGCTCAAAGCACGACCATCCCCAAATAGATCATCCCAGCCAAGGCTTTATCTAGCCAGGTTAATAAGACCTTAAAAACCTCCAAGGATGGAGATTTCACAACCTCTCTGAGTAACCTGTTCCAGTGTTTTACTTCCCTCCTAGTGAGAAAGTTTTTCCTAATATCTAACCTAAATTTCCCTTGCTGCAACATGAAACCATTGCTCCTTGCTCTGTCATCTGCCACCACTGAGAACAGTCTAGGTCCATTCTCTTTTGAACCCCCCTTCAGGTAGTTGAAGGCTCCTATTAAACCCCTCTCCACCCCATTAGTCTTTTCATTTGTAGACTAAATAAGCTCAGTTCCCTCAGCCTCTCTTCAAAAGTCATATGTCCCCCTCACCATTTTCGTTACCCTCCACTGTACTCTCTCCAATTTGTCCATATCCTTTCTCTAGTGGGGGGCCCAAAACTAGACACAGTACTCCAGATGGAGCCTCACCAGTGCTGAATAGAGGGGAATAATCACTTCCCTTGATCTGCTGCCAAAGCTCCTGCTGATGCAGCCCAGTATGCCATTAGCCTTCTTCACAATAAGGGCAAAACATTTGCTCAGATTGAGCTTACTGTCCATTGTAACCCCCAGGTCCTTTCCTGCAGAGCTGATGGTTAGCCAGTCAGTCCACAGCCTGTACTGATGCAAGGGATTCTTCCATCCTAAGTGCAAGACTTTGCACTTCTCCTTACTGAACTTCATGAGATTTCTTTGGGTCAAATCCTCCAATTTTAGAGGTCTCTCAAAATCCTAGCCCTACCCTTCAGCATATCTACTACTCCCCCCTGTAAACTTGCTGAGGGTGCACTCTATGCTATCTTCCAGGTCATTGATGAAGATATTGAACAAAACCAGTCCCAGGACTGACCCCTGGGGCAGTCCACTTTATATTGACTGTCAACTACCCTTTGAGCCCAATGCTCCAGCTAGTTTTCTATCCACCTTACAGTCCATTCATCCAACCCATACTTTCTTAGCTTGCCTGTGAGAATGTTATGGGAGACTTTATCAAAAGCCTTGCTTTATAAAATCTGGGTTCATTTGGGTTCCTTATTGAATTGAATTACATAGCAAATCAAAAAGGCCTGTTCTCCAGTCCTGTTCCCACCTAGAGG
>NW_017729024.1:111484746-111488656 GCF_001723915.1 Gavialis gangeticus | reverse complement strand
GTGAGAATGTTATGGGAGACTTTATCAAAAGCCTTGCTTTATAAAATCTGGGTTCATTTGGGTTCCTTATTGAATTGAATTACATAGCAAATCAAAAAGGCCTGTTCTCCAGTCCTGTTCCCACCTAGAGGAAGAAAGCTTTCAGAATGAGTGAATATAGATGTCTTGGTGGGCTAGAGATAGTGAATGAGACAGCAAAAGCTCATCCAATTGAATTGGCTCCAAGTAAAATCAGAGGATGTATCTACACATGCAATTAACATGTAGCAATGGACTCTAGTACAGTTTATTCTGGCATCAGCTGCTCCTGGGTGCAGTGTCTTCACATGCATCCAGGACTAAAGTTGTTTGAGCTGGGATGGAGCAGCTGGCAAGGCACCTGAGGGGTCAGGCCCAGGCTCCAGATGGTGGAATCAGGTGATGGAGGGACTGGCTAAAGCACAAGGGGTTAGCCCCATTGTACCATGCTCATGACCCAGCCAGCCCCAGTTACCATTTATACAAGCATTTCAGCATTCTAAATGACTGTAAGATAGTACTTGTCCTGGACAGTACTATCCCACAGAGGAGTTAATTTACTGTGCCTAATACGGACAAGTATAGATTATGACACTTTACTGAGGAGCTAATTAGTTAGCTCTACAGTAAAGTACATGTGTAGATGCACCCGGTGTCTTCTAATTAGGTCTTGGGATCAGTTAAACTAGATCACATAAAAAATAAAGAGATTCACATTAAATAATTTGTTATGTTAGAGCATGGTTAATTTTTCTATGCAGTACATTCCATTTTCACATGGGAGCTTTTGTCTTTCATTATTCAAACTGTAACCAAAAACAATGAGGGTTGTGCTTATGTTATTTTTTCCCTAATGAAAGTAGGAAGACCTAAACATCTCTCAGAAAAGTTGGTCTTTGTGAGATTTCCATGCCAGGCATACAGGCCTATTAAGTATAAACATGCCTTTGCGTTGTGGGTTGTTATTTTTTTTCTGACCTGAACCTCCAGGTATTTGCTGTTTCATCCAGCACTGTTAATTAAGCAGCAAGTTCACCCTTGCTCTGTGACTCCACATTAGGAAGTGTCTTCAACAACAGTAAAAAAAGATACAAGGGTAACTAAACTAAGTAACTGAGACAGACAGAACACTACACCCATTGACTTCAGCAGAACCAGGATTCATTTTACCCCAACTTCCTGTCAACCCTGGAGGGAAGGATTTCACATATTCTTAAGCACTCTTCTCAGGATGTTCTAGAACTGCAATGAACAAACTACGTAGGGAACTTCATTCTGTCTTTCTCAGTCCGAAGTGGATGCATGAAAATTTAATCCTTTTGATGAGGAAAGTAGCAAGTACTGATGAAGAAGCTGAAGGCTAAATAATGATAAATGATTCTTTGCCCTGCCAAAAAGATCACTAAAGCAACTGAGTTAAAATCAGTTTAAAAGTTAAAATAAAAATCTGGGCAGTTTTTTTTTTATGATAACACTGATGTTCCACAAGTGATCAACAGTTCTCAAGTTGGATTCAAATATAGATCAGAATTGAACCATTTTTAAAAATGAAGTGAATAAAGAAAGGTAGACGTCAATACTCTTCAGGCGTGTATATCCCCTTTGGGTCATATATTGGAGGCTTAATTGATTCATAGAATTAAAGGCCAAAGGGACCATTAGATCGCCTAATCTGAACTTTTGTATATCATAGGACATTACATTTCACACAGTTTCCCTGGTATGGAGCCCGATCACGTGTCTTTAACTAAAACATTATTTCTAGAAAGGCATCAAGATTTGAGGACAGAAAATTGGCTTCCTAATGTAGTTATTTCATTCAGACAAATTCAGACCTGGTATTTTCCCTACATGAAGGTGCAGGGAAAACACCATAATAAAATAACCTCTTGATCATCTTGACCACCACCAATATTTCAATTTATTTTTAAAAAGTGTGGACACAAGAACTGTTTGCAGAATTCTAGTGTCAGTCTAACCAATTTTACATTAAAAGATATGTAGAAACATGTATCACTTGCCTCCCTCAACCAGTTATTCCCATGCAACAGTGCATTGTTGGCCCATGTTTTTTCTATGCCCCTATGTCTTTTTCAGAGTCACTGTTTTCTATGAGGCAGCTCACCATTCTGTAGGTGTGGTCTGGATTTCTTGTTCCTGAATGTATACTTGTTCATCCAGGCTGAATTAAAATTATTTACCCTGCCTCCATATTCTGTGGGAGCTGCACTTTTTTTAAACGAATTACCTTCAATTTACTTCTTCCAGCTTATGGGTGAAACATAAATAGTGCCCCATGTGCAATCTTTCCTCAAACCTGCTTAGAAGCAGCCCCATTCAATGACAATTATCTGTTGAGAATCACTTTTTTTAGCATGTAGGGGTCACTTGATCCCAGCTGACTTCCTATTTTTATTTTGCATAACATCATGTGATGCAATTCCTTAAAAAAGTCAAAGATACAAATCCAGCTCCATCTTTGGTGGACAAGAAGTACTTAACATGGCTAAGCTCACCACAGAAGTGACATTTCAGGCTATTTATATGGCTTTTAGCTCCTACTCCCCAGGGAATGCACACAGCACCAGCTAAGTCACCAAAAATAGTGGCAGTGAAGGACTGGCAGAGCCCTTCTGTATTTTAGCCCACTAAGCCAGTGGTAATGCACTTGCCTTCAGAGACTCGGGTTTCTAGGACCCTCTTGCAATAGGTGGGGATTGAACTTCCATCTCCCACCTCCCAACAATGTACACAACCAAGCTGTGGGCCGAGTAATTGCCCACTGGGCATCCAAGAGAGAAAGAAAAGAAAGCCAGGAGTGGTTAGCTCAGTAAGAAGGACCCTCACTGAGGCTGGTCTTTGTTTCTATTTTCAGAGATGTTTCTCCATTTCACATTGGATAAAATGGAGAGAAATTAGTTGGACAGATCCTGCCTCATTGGTAACAGGAGAAAGGACAGAGACCAGAATCCATAGCTCCTTCCTTTCCAGGGCAGTGCCCATGAGATTGAGCTCCACTATCTCTAGCTTTCTGTGCTGAAGTCATTAGGGAAACTGTTAAATAAGATTGGCACAAAGACCGGTCTCTCTCATCAGACTAATGCCTTCCCTTTCAATGCTACCATTTGCCATCTCCCCTTCAGTCAATTTCTTGTCCAATGCAAAATTCTTCTACTAATCCCTTTCTTACAGAACAAGTTTGTAGGTAGTAGTGTGCTTTAATGAAGTCCAGATAGAGGACATCTAGCACATTTCCATTGTCTAACACAACCAGTCATATCAAGGAAAGAGATCAGTTTATCTGAGCCTAATCTAGTTTTGGTAATTTATGTTGCAGTTTATCCCATTTCCACAAGTTGTTATTTCTTTTTTAGTTATTAGTTATTTTTTCCTTCACAATTTGTGCTTGAGGCTTACATGCTATTAGTATCAGTTTTACAAGCATATAGCAACCTGAATCGCTTCCCTGCCATTCCTAAAATATAGCTACTATATTTGATGGTACTAATAAAAAATTGGTAGATTTATTCACAGTTCTTGCTGATAGACCTGGAATTCACTGTGGTCATAATCTCTATCCCAGAATTTTATAAGTATCCTGTCTCTATGACTTGAACAGAATAAGCTTCTACCCTCATTTGTGGTGATTATTCTTTTTCTATATTCTCAGGAGTCCTCGTTACTTTGCTAACCTGTTCCATACTGAACTCCTTAGTAAAAAAGGAGACAAACTACAGTATTCATTTAGTTTCTGGGCCATTCTTGATTCTAACACCATCCTTGCTACATAATGGCTTCCTATTTTCTGATTTTATTTTTACTTTACAGATTTCATAGACATTAGGGGCTGAAAGGGACCTCAAGAGATCATTGGGTCCAACCCCGCCCCCTC
>NW_017729024.1:111472772-111484146 GCF_001723915.1 Gavialis gangeticus | reverse complement strand
CAATCAAGACCCCCAAGTCCCTTTCAGTCATGGTGCTAGCAGGTGTAGCGCTGCTGAGCCTGTAAGTATGCCGAGGGTTCTTCCTACCATGGTGCAGCACCTTGCATTTGTCTGTATTAAAGGTCATCTGGTTTTGGTTGGCCCACCTTGACAGTGTGTCCATGTCAGCCTGTATCCCCAGCCTGTCCTGCGTTGACGGCCCTCCCCTATAATTTAGTATCATCCACGAGCTTGGCCAGTTCACATCTGACTCCCAAATCTAGATCGTTGATGAAAACGTTAAAGAGTACTGGCCAAAGTACCAAGCCCTGAGGGACTCCACTGGTAACACTGCACCATGCTGATTTACTCCCTTCAACTAGTACTCTTTGAGTCTGACCCCATAGCCAGTTGCCTAGCCATATGATAATCTAGGCCACAGTTCCCCACCTTAACCATGAAGACATCATGGGGAACTAGGTCAAAGGCCTTCTTGAAGTCCAGATGAATGATGTCCACATCATCTCCCTTGTCCAGGGCATATGTTACCTGGTCATAGAAGGAGATGAGGTTGGTTAGGCAAGACCTGCCATTCACAAAGCCATGTTAGCTGGCATTCAGAAGCTTGCCTTGCATTAGTCTGGTGTTAATGTATTCCTTGACAATTTTCTCCAGAATTTTTCCAGGGACAGACATCAGACTGATTGGTTCCCCACCTCATCCCTCCTCCCTTTCTTGTAGATAGGGACCATGTTGTCTCTTTTCTAGTCATCGGGGACCTCACCTGAGTGCCACGATTTTTCAAATATCCCTGCCAAGGGGGATGCAATGATGTCTGCCAGTTCTTTCAAGACCCTTGGGTGCAATTTGTCTGGGACTGCAGACTTGTGAATGTCCAGTTTCTCAAGGTGTTCCCTCACCTGATCAACATCTATTTTTGGCCCGTCACCTGCTCCCAAGTTAGTTTGTGCCATTCCTGGCAGTGTGATCCTTGTGGGAGGATGAAAAACTGATGCAAAAAAGTTATTTAGGAGACTGGCCCTTCCTTGGGCATCTGAAGTCAGTTGCCCCATAGGATCTCTCAGGGGCTCAATACTGTCCTTGTTCTTTTTCCTACTTCCCACATATCTAAAGAAGGATTTTTTGTTGCCCTTGATCCCCATAGCAAGCCTAAGTTTGGTTTGTTCCTTGGCTTTTCTTGACCAATCTCCAGGTGCGGGCAAGTACACAGTATTCCTCTTTGGTAATGCTTCTTGTTTTCCAGCTGGTTTAGGCTACTCTTTTGAGCTTAATGAGGTCCAACAGTTCCTTATTCAGCCATAGGGGCTTCCTTGCTCACTGACTACATTTCTTGCAAAAAGGGAGGACTTTGCCCTGTGCTTCAAGGTTTATGTTTTAAGTGATGACCATTCCTCATTTGGTATGGCCTCTGATTGCCTGACTGACCAGTTCTCTCGGTTTGCAGAAGTCGGCCTTCCCAAAGTTAAGGACTTCTGTTTTACTGAGGTGTCTTCCTGCTCTTCGGTAAACTGAGGTGACCAACCCATGGTTGCTGTCACCAAGCTTCCCTATGATCTGCAGATTGCTCACCAGGTCCTCCCATTTGTCCAGGACCAGATCCAGCAATGCCTCTCCCTTGGTCAGCCCATAGACCTCCTGGGTTAGGTAGAGGTCATTGATGTACATAAGAAAACTACGCGACTTGTCAGATTTGGCCGTGCAATTATCCCAAGAGATGTCTGGGAAGTTGAAGTCTCCCATGACGACAAGCATCGAGAGTGTGCGTCTTCGACCAGTTCCCTAATGAATACCCGATCTAGGTACTTCCACTTGGTGGGGGGGTCTATAGTAGATTCCTATGAGTAAGTCACCCTCCCTGTGTCCTCCTCATATCTTGACCCAGAGGGTCTCAAGCACCATTCCTGGTTTGGAAACTCAATCTGTAGGGAGGTGAGCTGATCTTTGACAGAGAGAGCAATAGAAAGCAACACCCCACCCCTTTTCCCCACATGGTCTCTCCTATATACAGTGTAACCCTCTACTGCCACCAGCCAATCATAGGTGGAGTCCCACCAGGTCTCCATAATTCCTACAAGGTTCCTACATTATTGCATAGGAGAAAGGCCAGTTCCTCATGCTGGTTTCCCAAGCTCCTGGCATTTGTGTACAGGCAGTTAAGTCTGCCAGAAGTCTTCCCAATGCTTCCCTGAGGGGTTTAGCAGGACCTTTCCTTGGGCTGTCTCCCTTGGCCTGCCCAAGTTATTGGTAGTGCAGCTGACATGACCTGGTCTAAAACTGTTAGTAGACCGTCCATTCCCCCATGGTCTCAGTTTAAAGCCCTGTCAAGAAGGTCAGCCATTCTGGCCAAAAAGAGCTTCTTCCCTTTCCAGGTGAGGTGGAGGCCATCCCTTCCCAACAGTCTGCTTGCTCTGAAGTGCGGACCATGGTCGAGGAAGCCAAACCCCTCATGATGGCACCATTGCCAGAGTCTTCTATTCACCTCACCGATGCACCTGTCCCTCTGGCCATTTATCAGGTCATTTGTTTTAATTTCTTTTGAAAGTCCTCACTCAGCCTGATTTTTGGCAATTCTTGCTTCATTCCTGCAATTTTTTTAACTTCAAAGCCATAATTTTCTTAGCTAATCTATCTCCCCACCCCTTTGCACAATTTGAGTACTCTTCAGTCTTCTGGAATTTTCCTAAATATCAATACTTATTAAAAATTAAATATCTAAAGTCCAGAAATCTCCTCAGACAATTCTTTAAATACTCCTAAGGATTAGCAGAAGTCAGGATGATAGGCAAGCTAATTAGCCCCCTCTAGCCCTGATTACTTCAGTGGAGCTGGTGGCCTGTTGCCTAACTACCTAAAAGGGCATACTTCCCTGCATAAAAGCCACAGCACTGTCAGTGCTCAAGGCTACTCAACAGGACAGATGCCTCTCTAGCTCACACTGGGTTTTCAACTCATAGATCTTTGTCCCTAGCTCCCAGTTTCCTGGCTTTTGGTTCTTGCCCACTAGCTCCATGTGGCCAACTCCAGTTTGTATCCCTGTTCCCTGACTGATGGGTCCTGACTTCTATCTCCAGTTTGGACCTCTACTTCCTGACCTGCTAGCTCCAGACTCTTCAGGTTCACAACTCTCTATGGTGAAGCACCAATTACCATGTCTCAGTCAGACCCTTGACAGGGAATATCTGACCCTGCAGGCTTAAACCTCATTTTTTGGTTACTAATGGTCTAAAAACTACTTCATCTTCACAGGATACAAGTATATCATACTGCTTCTTGCAGAACACAAAACACTTTGGCTACTTCTTCATCTTTATTAACAGTTTCACCATCTTCCCTAGTGATTAGATCCCATGACCCCAGCTGACTTCCTGCCCTTTGAGTGGGGGGATGGACTCGATGATCTTCCAAGGTCCCTTCCAGCCCTAATGTCTATGAAATCTATTAAATTGTCCAATGCTAATACTAAAATTCCCTGGTTTAAGCTTCTTCTTCCTGTTTTTAAATCTGCCACCCATGTGTATCACCCTTATGGGGTTATGTCTTTAGCTTCTCTTATCAATTTTCTAAATACCATAACTGTTTCTCCCCTTTCCCTTCCCACCTCCCATTTGATATATTTTGCTTTTTATTTAAAAATATTATTCTTCTGAAATTTGCCACTGTACCAGAATGGACTTTAGGTAAAGGCATCTTCTTTCTTGATTACAGATTCATGGTTTTTTGTCCATCTTCTCAGTTTTTCTATGATCTCAGGAGATTGTAATACTATTACTACTATTGGTCTCAAGGAATTGAGGTAAGCCTGATCAACATAAGATAAATATCAAGTATGATCTGATTGAAGTGCCTCGGGTAACAAAATTCACAGCAAATGAGTAGATTTTAGGCTGTCATGGAGATTCAGACCAGACCACTGCTGACCCCACTGCAGGCAGTTGGCTATCATGACACAGTAGAGGACAGTGCACCCACTGGTGCAGACTTGCAGTTACATGGGTTGCTGTGTTCAGATAAGCACAAAGAGCAATTGAATTACCCCACCCATTCTGTGGGCAATCATAATTTTGTTCATATACTTTACTTACCTGCACAACACAAAACCCCTTTAAATTAATACCACAACTGTTGAATGGGCTCAGAAATGGCAACTATTTGTTCAGGCAAATACAGCTGCTTTTCTGTTTCTGTCAGACAGTGTCTGCTTTTTCTATCATCTGTTCACACAGACATTAGGTCTAGCTTGGCATCTGCGAATCTAATTTATGGTACTCACAGTTCTTATCAAGCTCTAAGTCCTCGAAATAACCTGCAGAAAGAAGGTGATTTACAGAATACATTGGACCAGCCGTTTCATGTGCTTTGGCTTTTGGAACTGACTGGGAACTGACTAGTCTTTTGCAATGGACCTAGAGAGAATGGGCCTGAGTCTGCTTCTGATTTTATTAGTCTAAACCTTTTATTAATCTAAATCAAGAAGCCAACAGAAGTACACATAAGAGCGGGACCAGGCCCAGTATATCATGGCACGAATTTAACATGTATTATTTTTGTCATATTACATGAACGTGGCCCTTTACAAAATTCCAAGAAGCCTAGATAATACCAAGCTTCTACAATATCTTTCCTAAATTGTATGTACCTTGAACAAAATTCACATGTAAAAGACAAAAAAAAATGAGTATAGCATCTGCAAGATGTATATTCAATGGGCACACTCCAGGCAGCAAATATGTAGTCTAAAGACCTAGTGCAGGGCTCTGCTTTCTGCTAGGTCCTGCTCTATGTCTTAAAAAATTAGATAGCACCTTGATCCAAGTTTGATGGCTTATAAATATGGCCTGTTCCCGCCCCACTCCCCAATCCCCCTATCCCATGAGAACCATGATAGTATCCCAGTAAAACCTGTATGGCCTGCCTAGGAATAGTTAGGAAAATTTCCCATTACCGTGGAGCAGTTGGGTAATAAACATATTCCACACTGGGTAAATAAGTCTCCATTTTATTGTGGTGTTGCAGATGTTACAAGTGTTCCTTTGTGTTCAAATAACCACAATCAATTTCCTCTGTGTGACATGTTCAGGTTGTATCTATGAAATCCTGCTTTCTTCAGTTCTTTAGATAAGCCTTTTCTATTTAATACTTTTATTTATTAGTAGTAGTAAAATAGAGTCTAAGGACCCTAATTTAGGATCTATCTCCCATTGGGCTAGGCACTGCACATTACAAAAATACATTTCCAAAGACACAACAGGTGACTATGGCAACCATATGGCACTAAACACAAATTAACCAGTGGGGGGACTCTCTTGCTTTTTATGGATTCCTCAAGCATCCTGGGAGTACAGTCTACCTACTCACCCTATACCAAATCCAGGAGAAAATTCTGTCACCCTTTCTCTATCCTCAGTAGTAATAAGAGCTGATGATCCCAAGCACACAGCAAAACTAGCCAAGCAATAAACCATGCTAGTCACAACAAGCAGAAAAATAAGCACAAATAAGTATGTATTACCCTTATGGGGTTATGTCTTTAGCTTCTCTTATCAATTTTCTAAATACCATAACTGTTTCTCCCCCTTCCCTTCCCACCTCCCATTTGATATATTTTGCTTTTTATTTAATAGAGAACATATTGGTATCAACAACCTGAGAATTAAAAAACAAAAATCTACCAAGAGGCAGGAGACAAATCTCAAAGCTGGAATAAAATAGGTAACAGCTTTGAACTAAAGGGGCAAGAGTGAAAAATCCCTGGAATTAGTGAGGAATGAATGCTTAGCAATAAAAATGCAAATAGCCAGTATGCACACATTGACCTTCATAGAGCCATAACGGGCCATAATTCAGGAGCTCACATGTGTACTTTGGTGGCAAACATCAAGCATTCATCATTTTAAAGGCTCATTGGCTCTCTAGAGCAAGTATAGGGGCAGGAAATTGAGTAGGACTGTGAACTAAGCCTGTGCAAAGTGGCTAGTATTCACTTCAGATTTGGATTTGGCCAATTCAGGGGACAGTGATTTGATTTGGTGATTGGAATCACTGTCCCGAATTGATTTGCCCAAATCTGATTCGGAGATTTGGCAGCAGCTGAATCTCTGAATCAGCCAGGCCAGGCCCATCCCTCGCCCACTCTCTCAGCCCAACAATGGCTGCCCTGCCAGCCCCAGCTCCCAGGACTTGGAAAAAAAAAAAGCCCTAACTCACTGGGTGCTGCCGGGTGGGGGGCGATCCCTGCTGCCCCCCACTACCCTATGCTTCGTGGGGGGCCCTGCATGAGCCCCCCCAAACCCCCCTGCTCTCCCCAGCCCTCCCCATGGCTGCCCCACCTGCCCCAGCTCTGGCCCTTTAAGAAAAAAAAACACCAACTCACAATTCCTGCTGGTGTAGGGCGATCCCTGCTGCCCCCCACTGCCCCACACTGAAAGTAGGGCTCTTCCAGAAGCCCCCCAAAGCCCTGAGGCCACTGGAGGAGTGGTGAGTCCCAGGGTTTTCTCATTTTTCTTAAAGGGACAGAGCTGGGCCAGGAGGGGCAGCCAAGCAGGGGCTGGGGGAGCAAAGAGGGGTTAGGGTGCTCATGCAGAGCCCCCTCATGCAGCATGGGGCAGTGGGAGGTGGCAGGGATTGCCTCCCTCAGCCCAGCAGCACCCAGTGAGTGGGGGCTTTTTTTTAAAGCACCGGGAGCTGAGGCAGGCAGGGCAGTCATGGCGGGGGCTGGCGGAGCAGGCAGGGGATGGGGCCTGGCAGAGGTCCCCCCATGGTCCCCTCTCCTGCCCACTACTTACCAGCTCTGAGTCCAGCTGCAGCTCCCTGCTGCAGCCACTGGGGACTGCCTGAATCATCAAAGCTCTCTGAATCTGTTCTAAAGATTTGGAAAGCTTTGAATTGATTTGGACCTTTTAATTGGTCCCCTGATTTGATTCGGATTTGGAGATTCAGCCACCAAATCAAGCTGAAGCTCCTCTGAATTGAATCAGCACCCAAAGCTTCGCACAGCCCTACTCTGGACTATGTGTCATCAACACAACTCTGAAGCAAGCACCTGTCCTCAGACAAATTCTACCTTGTCACATTCAGGCACTGAGCTGCAGTGGTACAGCAGTTAAGGGACTTTGCAAAGAACCCAGATGTGTAAGTTAGGACTCTAGACTTGTGCTGAAGGTTGCTCCTAATCAACCCAGCTATAAAAAGGCACCTGGTCTTATAGGCAGAGGAGTCAAACATATCCCTAGCCACATAAGCTGTTGGCTACATAAACTGCTGTCCCTTAACCACACTAGCTCAATGGATGGTTAGGCTTAGACTTTTTTGAATACCTAGGGGAAAAAACAAACAAAAAACCAAACTAAATGCTTCCTCCAGGTCCCCCCACAAAAACTCCCCACATCTTTTCTCTGGTAAGTTGACCAAATTCCCTTTTGAATTCCTTAAGCATCAATAAAAACAGTATCATGAGTTTGCATATTTAATCTAGCAATTTTTCCTGTAGAGACACACCTAAAAGTGCTTTAATCTATAACTAGCTACATGACAGTGCTAAATGGTAAGGTAAGAGTGAAAGGCTCAATGATGCAGTAGGAGGAGCTATTGAAAATCTTAAAGACATGGGATTTCATTAAACTTTTACTCATTTAAGAAGCAGGTAAGAAAGATGCTGGTGGAAACACTCAGGAGGAAAGAGGTGATGTCAGAAAGGTTTCTTTCTTAAGTTTAAGTATAAAAAGTGAAACTAGTAAGTTAATGTTTTCAGCAAGTTGCAGAAAACTGCCAAAGCTTGAGATTCATTCTGACACAGATACTCCTGGCAGTAAGACTCGAGGTGTGATTTCCCAAGTGTGCTTTCACAGGAATAAAGAACTTTCTATGCTATACCAGGCCAAGATTTCCTGGGATAGTGTGTCTTTAATAGGGGGCGCTCCTACTTGCTCCAAACAAAGATACAAGAAAGGACAATTACAGAATAATCCAATCATAAGGAAAGCTGGTGGTCAGTTTATACCCTGAAACATTTTGTCAATGTTGTATCAAATAAGCTGTCTGAGGTTGCTGACATCAGGCAAGGCAGCACTCCTCCACATTCCACTCCAGAAAAACAGCTTCAGCAATAAAATGCAAATGAAAGCTGTGGTTCATTTGGTGATTGTGAAGCCTATATCCTCTGGTCTAAAGACAGGAGTCATTTATATTTGCTTCGGAGGATAGAGATGAATATTTGTGCTTGCAAATACTAAGGGAGTGACATCATTGGAAATTATATCCTTGTATTTGTGCAAAGTCCAGGCCAGGCCTTCTACTTAATCAAAGACAGGTTATAGGAAGTAAGATAGTAATAGGGAGTCTAACTATTTTTGCAACAGCTAAGCAGAATAGTACTGGGAGCCAACTCAGTGGGTGAACTGTTTAATTCCCTGTAGGGATTCATGTCTTTCAGGGCACCAGGTTCTAAAGAGGAAATGTTCTCATTTCCTGGGATGGATTGCTGTGGCTGTAGGGCACTACGGCATGTTCAGACATTTTGCTAGGGATCAGCAAAGGAAGAGAAGGAAGCCATCAGGAATAGTCAGCATGGATTCACCAAGGACAATGGATTCACCGAAGTCACCTGACAGATGAGCAAAGTCAAGGAGCTGGGTTCCCAAGGAGACAGGACCAAATAGGGTGACCAATGTTCCTGGTTTATACCAGACTGTCCTGTTTTTAAACTCTTTGTCCCCTCTCTGTTTCTCAATGAGGGCCGGACTGCAAAAAGTCCTGTTTTTCAATTCATTGGTGGAAATATATGTCAATCACTTGCCCTAGCAATTCTATTGGCTATCCATAGAGGTAGGGTAGTGTACAGTGAGAACAAACAGCGTTCCCAGCCAGGGAAGGAAGGAGAGAGGTAGTCTTGCTGTGGTAACCCCATCCTTTGCTGCTGATTGGCTATGGGGACTGGTGGCCCCACCCCTCACTGCTGATTCGCCACGGAGGCAGCAGCTCCACCCCTTACCTTTGATTGGCCAAGGGGCCCACCCCTCACCAAGAGTATGTCCTGTGTTCTGGGGACGTGTCAGTGGCCACCCTAAGATCACAGCTGGAACCAGAAGCCAAAGGCAGAGACAAGATATGCCACAAGTCAGGACTAGAATCAGGAGCCAAAAGTCAGAGCCAGAGATCCATTAAGGAAGTGCATGAAAGTCAGGAGCAGAGTACTGCAGGCTGGGTCTAGTTTTTAAAGGCTGGACTGGGTTGAGCCTGTTACCTGTGGCCTCAGGAGATTGTCTGCCCTGATCCTCTCATAGGGACTGGCTGGGCCCAGGGCTCTGACCTGGCCTCATTGCATATACAGGTATTTTATAGTTAGGAAAATTGAGGCAAAAAAGATCAGAGGCCAGACTTTGAATTGTTCAGAGCCCAGTAGTTCCGATTTGGATGCTTTTGGGAGGAACTCAGCATCCAAGAGGCAGATATTGCCTTGAGAAATGGACACCTATTATGCATGCTGAGTCCTTCTGATAATTCCAACTTGTGACTTGCCCGAAGTCCTCAGTCTCATAGCCTAATACCATAAGATTGTCCTGTTGCAGAGTTAATCTGATGCAAGGCAGAGGGAAGTAACAGGTTGAACAGAAAAAAGAAAGACAACCACACAGAGATGGATGGGAGTTAACTGAAGCTGTGGCCAAGTAAAATAGTAACACCAGAAATAAAAGCACCTTTTGTGTGTGGTCAGAACAGGAAGAGGTGTTTTCAAAGTAAAAGAAAAGGAACAGAGCTGGTCAGGGACTTTCTATCAAAATGCAAGATGTCCTTGTCTCCCTAGCAGCGGATCTGCCACTGCTCATAGTGAAAGTCTAGTGAATCCTGTGCAAACTGTCAGATGGAGGCTGGTTGGTGAGCCCAGACCAAGAAGAAAATGAAGCACCTGAGTCACAATTGTCTTAATTATACCACAGCCACCTCACGCTAAGGCACTCTGGTGTCAAACTAACCCAAAACAGAAGGTTTTGATTTCACTTGATAAACCAGGCCAAAAATATCAGGTCTTTCGAATCAAATCTTCCAGAATTGTGTAAAGACTCTTGCTATGTTGACTCTTCATCCTGATTCAGGGTGAAGAGGTGTGTCAAAATAAACACATTTCTTGAAAGGTGAATGTTCTAACTTCTGAACAGCTCTCACAACCAGGTACTCCAAGTCTTATTGCATTTCTATGGTGTTTTTGTTTATGAACAACCAGGTACTCCAAGTCTTATTGCATTTCTATGGTGTTTTTGTTTATGAACAACCAGGTACTCCAAGTCTTATTGCATTTCTATGGTGTTTTTGTTTATGAACGGACATTAAGAATCACAGGCTGAATGTATTACATTTTGAACTTAAAACAAAAACATTCGTCAGCTGAACCTGGCGTTCTGTGCTTCAGTAAATGTTAAGGTGGATTTTAGTATTCAGTGAACGTTACTGCTCATGGTTAAGGGATGACCCCAACTTAAGACTGAGGCAGGGTTACTATTTAAAGCAGAATTTCCAGACCTCTGTAATGTACAGGTAGAGTCAGAATGCCTGAAAAACTTCCATGCAAGGTCATCAACTGAGTGTGTGCTGTAAGTCTGTAGTCATCAATCAAGTTGTTTCTAAAGTACAGCTCCCTCCCCTATGACCTTATTTCTCTCCCCATACTTCAGCTTTCTGATAATGTCTTTTTTATGCTGGGGTAGCAGCAGGCAGAACATGTACCTATACTAGCTGGGCTTTCCAGGCAGAGCAACAAGGCCTAACACCTACAATTAGTTATTAAAGCTTGATTTTAGTCTGCAGAGTGAGCCATAGCAATGGCCATCATCCATCTCTCATTTGTAGCCTGGTGCGCACATACTACTCCTGAGTATTTTGTGTATGTGCACATTGCATGAGGAAATGACAGCTACATACATACCAAAGATGTTGCTAGAGTCTCTCCTCCCCTGCTTTCTCTTAATCTGTGGGGCCTGTAGCTCTCAGCTCTTCCCCTTGATCTGTTTGGGAATCATGCAGACAGGAAGAGGTCAGAGGTATATTGTCCTGCAGCTCTCAGTCCCATGCTGTCTGTGGCATCTCTAGGTGCCTGAGGAGTTGGATTGACACCTGGGGAGTATCCAGATGACCACGGCCATGCAGTATGTCATTTTGCAAATACATTTGCAGTGCCAAATACCACAGTCTGGTGTTTTCCACACTGCAAGGGCACACTGCCCTAGTGTGCACTGCGCTGTTTGTTTTTTTTCCTGCAGGTTTTTTGACCCCTGGATATCCAAGAGTCAAAAAAAATGGGGGGCGGGGCAGGGGGAGGGGGAGAGGGAACAGTGTAGTGCGTGGTCAGGCAGTGCACGCTGCTGAAAAGAGGAGCAGGGCCACC
>NW_017729024.1:111471718-111472656 GCF_001723915.1 Gavialis gangeticus | reverse complement strand
AAATGGGGGGCGGGGCAGGGGGAGGGGGAGAGGGAACAGTGTAGTGCGTGGTCAGGCAGTGCACGCTGCTGAAAAGAGGAGCAGGGCCACCTGCAGCTGCGCTATGCTGCCAGTCTGGTTCCACGCAGCAGAATTGCCAAGGCCCCAGGAGGCCCCCAAGACCCCAGGTAAGGGTGCCAGGGCCAACACAGTGCAATCTGGGGCAACTGGCCATGCGCCAATGTGTGCATGGCACGGGCATTCCCCAGGGACAAGTAGCTGCAGTGCAAGGTGTGCTGCTGCTAGTTATCCCCAGGGAACCAAGCATCCACGCACATCTGAACGTGCCCCTGGACTCCTGGACCTGGACAGGATTGACACCTGAACAGATTCAAATACTTGAGGTGGACAGGGAGAGAGGGACTAGTCCCTGACACTGCTTCAGGTCAGCACTACTCCTCAGACACTTGAAACTATTCCTGCCCCACTCTTTCCATCCCAATTTGCACATCCCAACACACCTGCACAACCACAATTCTTCCCATTACTGCTCTGCAAGCCTTCAGTTGGCAAGTCAGAAGCATACTGAAATCTTGGCCTTCCTTTTATGTGGTTTTCTCAGACATATCACCCAAACATCCAAATGACTACAAGGTTTAGAGCAGGGGTGTCAAAGGTATGGTCTGTGGGCCAGATCCAGCCAGCAGAGCCCTATCATCTGGTCCATAGTACTGCCCCAAGTCCAGAACTGACTCACATTTTGCACACAGTGCATGCTGGACCAGCCCCCACACAGGGTCCCAGATGTGTGTTTCACACAATACCTGCTCCAGCCATCCCAGGACTCAGACTGCATGCTGTGCCTGCTCCAGCCAGCCAGCCCAGGAAACATACCACATATGGTGGCACATCCAGGATCTGCAGTCTTTCTGGACTTCAGCAAGGCCTTTGACACCGTC
>NW_017729024.1:111465363-111471707 GCF_001723915.1 Gavialis gangeticus | reverse complement strand
CCCTTCCGACCCTAAATCTATGAAACTATGAAACTATGCACTGCACATGGCACCCACCCTGACAGGTCTGGAGTAGGCACTGGATGTAGTGCTGGTCCCAGAGTAGGCACCATATTCTGCCTGCCTTCTGGACAAGACCTTCACAAGCACCATGAGGCACAGTCCCAGACCAGCCAGAATGGTTGCCATGTGCACTGGATCCAGCATACTGAAGGGAGGGTCTGTGGGCCCAATTGAGCCCATGGAGGCAGCCTTGTACCATTCCTCTGGCCCATGAACCAGCTTTGTACCACTCATCTGGCCCTGGTTTAAAGCCTTCAGCAGGTATAAGAGATTTTCCCCAGGAGAAATGAAGCTGTCAAACCAGTTTCTGTCCTCCAACAGAATAAAAGCTAAGCTCCTCTTCTCCCTGTCACAGCTGCTGAGGAGGAGAGGCCTAAGGAGCTCTTGTCACAGACCCCATCTTTTCTAGGGAGAAGGGACCCTGCTTCTCTCTGGTACGGACCCCTTCTGGCACAACCATTCATGGCAGGAAGTATGCCATAGGGCCTTAGTCCTGGTGTTTCTGAAGACCAGGTTATCTTCTGAGGAGGGAGTCTAAGGCTTCCTTTCCACTAGTTCTACCTACTTGTGCTGCCATGGGTTAAGATTGAGGCAGGATTTAAATTACGGTTGGCAAGCCAGTCAAATATTGTCAATGGACTGCATATTTTTTGACTGGTCAAAGATTGGTCAAATACTATAGGAAGGCTTTCTGTAATAACACATACCGATAACTGATTTAACTGATAACACGTACAATGGAGGGCTGGGGGTGCAGGGGCTGTGTGGGGAGTGCACTGCAGAGGTCATATTTAAGAAATTTTCTGATGATCAATCCATTTTGCTTGAAATAATTAATTTTAAAGTAAGAAGTAAAGTGATGTGGAATGCAGTCATATTCATAGAAAAAGGTCAACTTACTTCATCAAATTGGTGGAAAGGCCTTTGTCCTCCATGTTTATTAGTGACTGATTCTGATATCCTGTTAACACTTCCGAGTTCTACTACTCGTGCAGAGCATAACTAGTTAGTTTAGGGCAGCATTCTTAGCAAGAACTGAAACAGGATGAAAACAAAAACTGCTGGGAAGATGGCAACCATATATCATAATCTAAGGTTGATGTAAAACATTTCGGACAGAGATGAATGTTTTTCAGGTGTGTCTTCTTATTCTCAGTCAGAAGAAAGTGACAATGAAAAGAATGTAAGTCAAGACAAAGATGACATCACCTAAAAAAAAGAACAGAATATAGACAATGAAAATAATATTTTAACATACAATTATGAAACTTAGTAAGTTGTTTTTATACTACTTTAGTTTTGACCAAAAGTATATGCTTTCAGTTTTACGAGGAGTGAATATTTTTTGTTGTTTTCTTGATAGAAGTATGATTTCTTGCTTTTTTTTTTTTACCCATTTCTTTGTGGAAAATTTGTGCTTTTTCTGTGTTTTTTTTTTTTTTTTGCAAAATATTTAATTATGAAATACAGTTATTTCAGCATTATGTAAGAAATTATTTTAATATAAATAAACAAAAGATATTATTTGACCATATTTAGCAATTTTTGACTGATATTTGACTGGTCAATTGATCAAAATTTATTTGACCTGCCAAATACCCAATCCTAGTTTGAACAGAAAGTAGGAAAATCCCTTCTTTCTCCAGTACTGTTACTGAAGGGGAAAGGAAGTGAAAAAGCAAGGAGACAGAGGAGAGCTTCCTCCAGCCCCTGGAATGAAACCTAGCTCTGTTATTTCTATAGGTAAGGAGAATAGGGCTGTGCTGGGGTTACAAGAATGGGAAGAGTTACAGATTACAGAAATGGAAAACCCCAGTGCCAGGGAAAAGCAGCAAGGGTAGTGAGGGGATTAACAAAGAACAGGGCTGTCCAAATTCTGAGTGGCCAGGGACCACAGGAACCCCATCCACATGCCGGGTGGGTTGCACAGACAGTGGATGCATGGCACACGGGCCTCATACTGTACTGTGTGCACTCCCCCATCATACCATGCCAGTCATGATACGGTGTGGCCCTCCCACTCCACACTGCATGGGCACACCACAGTACACCTCAGAGCAAGTGATTTACACTATGCTGCACTAGTGCTTCTGAGAGCTGTGCAGTCTCCAGATTCCCCAAAGCCCTCCGGACATGCTCCATATGCTGTCAGCTCCATAGGTCATGCATCCTTCAGCTCTACAGATGGAGTGGAGGGGGAGTGGGTAGAGGAAGCAGGAGGTGGGAGGGCAAGGCTGGGGTCTCCAGTGACAGTAGCTGGAGAGCAACAGGGGAGTAGCACCAGGACTGGGCACCCAGAGGCAGTCGCATCAGGACACATTAAGGCTTTGAGTGCCACATGTAAGCCAGGGACTCCCTGTTGGACAGCCCTGACGTATACCAACTGCCTTCTAAGTTTGGAAGAGCCATGGCTGAGGAGCCATGAAGAGCCATGAACTAGAAGAGAAGGGCTAGAAGGCTGTGGAATGTTTAAGTGCAGAGGGCATGGAGAAATGGGCATTGTGATTGCCAGGGAGAGAGCAAGAGGGTCCTTTTATAGTCCTTTGGTTCTTCCAAGTACTCCAAGACAGGCAAAGTTCACTTGGGATAGGAACATAGGGAAGTAGGGCTGGAAGGGACCTCCTAAAATCATCTAATCCAGCCTCCTGCTCAAAGCAGAATCAGCTATCTGACTAAACCACCCTAGCCAAGTATCTGACTAATCTGTTTTTGAAGACTTCCAGGGGTGGAGAGTAGGGCTGTCCAAAGCTTCACTGGTTGTCTTGTTTTGATGTTGTTTCAAACTCAAAACATTTCGAACTCAAAAAAGTGAAATAGAAATTAAATGAAGGGCTTTGAAACAGCCTTGAAATGGAACGAGGCCAGTCGAAATGTTTTGAAAGTTTCGAAACAGCTTGAATTTTGAAGCAGCCTGCCAGGTGGTGGGAGGCAGGGGAAAGCCAGGGCTGTGCTCTGAGCAGGTCCACAGCTCCATTTGGCTCAGCCCGGCACGGAGCACAGCCCTGAGTCTTTCTGCCTCTCACTGCCGGGCTGTGCTCCAATCGGCTCCACCAGCCCCGTAGAGCTCATCCCAGTGCCAGGGCACAGGCAAAGCCAGGGCTGCACTGCGCCTCCCGCCACCAGACTGAGTTCCCCAGGGCTGTGAGCCGCTGGGAGCTGAACCTAGTGGAGGGAGGCTCAGTACCCCAGTGCTGCGAGCAGCTCAGAATTGAGCCAGGTGGCAAGAGGCTCTTCCCCCCACCGGGCTCAGTTCCTCAGCGCTGCCAGCTGCTGGGAGCTGAGCCTAGTAGTGAGAGGCACTTGCCCCTACTGGGCTTAGCTCCCAGTGGCAAGCAGTGCTGGGGAACTGAACCCGGTGCGGGGAGGTGCTTCCCCCCACCAGGCTCAGTTCCCCAGCACTGTGAGCTGCTCAGAGCTGAGTCCAGCGGTGGGATGTGCTTCCCCTCCCCAGGCTCATTTCCCCAGTGCTGCAAGCTGCTGGGAGCTGAGCCCAGTGGCAGGCTCAGCTCCATAGAGCCACGCTGGGTGCGGGCTATACCCTGTGCTGGTCCCAGGTGGCAGTGGCAGCCTCTTGCCTGCACCCCTGGGAGGGCTCCAGGGCTCTGTCAGACTCCTCCCGGCGGTGTGGGTCCCAATCTCCCTGCCAGATGACAGGAAGCTGCTCCTACCATCTGGGACAGTCGCTGGGTGCAGCCTGCACCCAGCACCGGGAAGACTGATGCTGCTGCTGGCCCCAGGTGGCAGGAGCAGACTCCTGTGATCTGGCTGGCAGATCAGGGCCTGCACCCCCAAGAGGAGTCTGGCAGAGTCCCTGCAGCTCTCCCAGGGGTGCAGGCGAACCCCTAATCTGCTGGGACCAATGCCGGGCGCAGCCTGTGCCAGAAAGTTTGGTGCTGCCACTGGTCCCAGCTGGTAGCATCAGCCTCCTGTCACCTGGCAGGCAGATCGGGGGCTCACCCACACCCCCGGGAGGGCTACAGGGGCTCTGCAGACTCCTCCGGGAGGTGCAGGCCCCCAATCTGCCTGCTGGATCACAGGACGCTGCTCCTGCTCCCCGGCTCCTGCTTGTCAACAGCTTGAGGTGCAGTTTCCTAGAAACCTTGGTGCACCTATCTCCTTGAAACATGGCAGGTTTTATGCCCTCAGAAGAGGCTACCATCCCTGCAAGTTTCATCCAAATCAAATAAGAAATGACAAAATTATTGGCTGTTTTGTGCTTCCCCATTATAGCCTATGGGTGAAACGTCAAAACAATTGTTGAAACAGCGAAACTGTTTTGACAAAGCAAAACAGAACAGTGCTTCAAAATTAAATGAAACACTGTTCCATGGAAATATCAAAACAGAAGTCAAAGAGGAACACTGCTGTTTTGCACAGCACTAATGGAGAATCCACAACTTCTCTAGGTAGCCTGTTCCAGTGTCTGACCACTCTCTAGTCAGAAAGTTCCTCCTAATCTCCAGCCTAAATTCCCTTTGTTGCAGCTTGAAGGTCTTCCTCCTAGTCCTGTCCTCTTCAGAGAAAAGCCCACCTCCATCCTTTCTATAATCATCCTTCAGGTATTTGAAAACTATTATTAAATCCCACCCCCTCAGTTTTCTCTTCTCCAGGCTAAATAATCCTAGTTTTTGCAGCCTTTACTTATAAATCTTATCTCCTAGACCCCTGATAATTTTTATTGCCTTGTACTGGACTCTTTCCAAACTGCCCATGTCCTTCTTGAAGTTGGGGGCCCAAAACTGGACACAGTACTCAGGTGCAGCCTCACCACTGCTGAATAGAGTGGAAGAATCACTTCCCTTTTGCAAGTGACATACCTGTTAATACCACCCAGGATGCTGTTGGCTATTTTGCATGAGCACACCACTGGCTCATAGTCAGCTTAGGGTCTACCATGGCCCCCAGGGTTGTTGTTTTTTTGAGGGGAGGGGTGTTTTGTTTTTTTTTAATTTTGGGTGTGGTGAGACTGGGGCAGGATAGGGCTGTCTCCCTTTGCCTCTCCCCAGCTCCCTAGAACTCTCACACTAAGAAGTTCCTGTATGTTACAACTGGCTACTGCACCTGTCCTTATCAGCAGAACAGCAGATCAGCACCTCCATCCTCATGGTGCTCTTGCTATGTCCCATTGGTCCCATACAGCTGATTATTAAACAAACAGCATTTGTTTAGAGAAAACATTGCTAAGATTGCGGAAGAAAAATAGGGCCACCTTCTTCCTATACTCTACCCTTCTGTGACTGACTACCACTGCCTGCTTCTCCAGTTGTGGTGTAGCCTCATGGTCCCCATGACAAGCCAGTCCTCTTCTTACTCCCAGTTTGCCTATCTCACTCTTCTGCCGTGCCTTGATGCTCTCAGTGGTTGGATCGCTGGGAGAAGAGTGCCTAGCTGGCCAGGTCCCTTGCCATTGGTCCTCCCCTCTGCAACATGCTGCATTGCATCCCAATATTCAGTCTGCATTCACTTCTCTGACAGGAGCTCTTTCCTCCTTCACTGTTGGGACACTTCTGTCCCCTTACTTCTGAGAACCTTCCCTTATATCCCTCCAAGCATAGGACCTCCCAGTTAGTTTTACCCCTCCTAAAGAGCCTTTCCTCTTCTTCCTTGTAATGGGGTTACACCTTCAAGAACATAAGACTTCATACCCAAAACGTGAATGTTAGAAACCCAGAATATCCTCAGTTAGGGTCTCTCCACACATCCTTGAAAAGAATATCAGCATTGCAAGAAAAACAAAAACACAAGGGAGGGAGCAAGGAACAGAAGGCTTGTTTTGCATGAGCAACTTTAACTCTACCTTAACAACATGTTCTGTAAGTGAATATTGTGAATGTGAGAACAATGGTCTACAGAAATATATAATGCCAGGCAGGCACTCTGAAATCTTCCCCTCAATTGGGATTTGCAACATACCTGTTGCTCTCAGCCCCTGATCAGAAGAGCGTCCTCTTTTCATACTGGAATGTTCAAATGTGTGGTGCTACAGAAATACTTCCAAGGTCTAGAAAGCACTAAAGCAAAGACTATTAAACTCTGTCACTTATAACTGTTTTACCTCAGACTCCCATAGGAAAAAGTTCAGTAGATTAAACAATATGCATAATGCTGTTAAAAAGTGAATTCTGCTGACAAATTTACAAGTACGCTGCCATGACTGGGGATCATCAATAAACATTCTGTGTAACTGTATAGTATGGCACTTTTAAAGAAGGAGGCCCGAGGTCTGTGCGCAAAGTGTTAGGTTACGGTTTTGGCAACACTTTGGTTATTCAGCCCATGTT
>NW_017729024.1:111458862-111460363 GCF_001723915.1 Gavialis gangeticus | reverse complement strand
TGTTTTGGGAAGGGCTTTGCCTGTGTCTGCATGCTCAGGTTTTGTGACAGTGTGTACAGGAAACAAATGTGTATTTTCCCATCTGAATAACTGTGTGCATAAATGAAGGTGTGCAACATAAAGCACATTTCTGAATATCTGATAACAATGCATGCTTATTATTCTGATAATACATTCATTGCTGTGCTAGTTTGGAATACTCCAAAAACATCCCCCCCCCCCACTGACTAAAGACCACAAAAATACCAATGAGTAAGACTGAAGATTCTGGGTACCCTCTTAGCTGTAGTTTACCACTGTATAATGCAGGGGTGGACAACCTGTGACAAGACTGGGAAGCAGGAAACAAGGGGCAGAGCAGAAGATCAGGAAGAGGTGCAGAGAGCAGAATTACTGATCAGACAGAGAAAGGGGCTTGAAGTGGCATTCAGGAAGGGTGCAAGGCTAATTTGTGCCGCACAAGCCAAAAAGATTGGTCCCCACTGTAGTTATTTGATCGCTATTCTGCAGTGTGTTGAGTTTTTCAGCTTCAATTAATACTGGTACTTCTATGGAAAAAAATGCACAGATAAAGTAGTGGAAGTATGACTAAGAAATACGTGAAAAGAGAGCGGTGACATCTTGTTACTTAAAGGGGAAAAAAAAATCAATCCATCTAAAAATTTTCTCTTCTGAATCTGGAATTGAAAAACATCCATAGCATCTAAGGGAATTTCACTACATCCAATTGTTCTGTTCTATGAAAGAAATCCACTGTAAGTAACTATGACATTTTTCAATATAATTCTACAAGAAAGGACTCAGAGGGAAGTATTTCAATCTCAAATAATTTAGCAGAGAGATGTTTTACAACCAGAATTATGTCTGAAAAGTGTTTAAGCACTAAACTCAGCCCTCACTTACCCCCGTGTGACCTCATTGACTTCAGCTGAGTTGCAGGGGTCTCACTGAGGGCACAACTTGGCTTTTAATATGCACAGTAATTATTTGATCGGTGAGTTTTTGAAAATTGAATAGACAGCTGCTTACAAATGATAGGGTCCCTGCTCCAGAATTGCTATGCTTAGCTTGTCAGCTATGAGAAGATCTAGCTCCTTTTATCCCGGCCCTAGTCCTGTTGTGTATTAGGCTTCTTTACTAGCCTGCCCACAGCAACATGCATTGGTTTTGGCAGCCCGCAGTGCAACTAAATGCTGTCAATGGAAACCATTGTTTTACTACTGAGCATCAGTTTAGCAAGCAGAAACAGTTAGGTTCTGCTTTGAACTCCTCCTCCCACTCAAAGGCACCCACTGTAAAAAACCACAAGAGACCAGGAAAGTGAGGAAACCCACATTGACCAAGATCAAGGTGCCTGGTCATCAACTGGGCCTGATTCAATTCCCATTAAAACTAATAGAAAGATTCCCATTCACTTCAGGAAAGTTGGATCAAGCCCCTAAAGGAGTATTTTTTTCCTCTCAGAAGCAGCAGTTTCCATTTAAGCCTTTTATAACAGCAT
>NW_017729024.1:111457296-111458851 GCF_001723915.1 Gavialis gangeticus | reverse complement strand
TTGGCAGCCCGCAGTGCAACTAAATGCTGTCAATGGAAACCATTGTTTTACTACTGAGCATCAGTTTAGCAAGCAGAAACAGTTAGGTTCTGCTTTGAACTCCTCCTCCCACTCAAAGGCACCCACTGTAAAAAACCACAAGAGACCAGGAAAGTGAGGAAACCCACATTGACCAAGATCAAGGTGCCTGGTCATCAACTGGGCCTGATTCAATTCCCATTAAAACTAATAGAAAGATTCCCATTCACTTCAGGAAAGTTGGATCAAGCCCCTAAAGGAGTATTTTTTTCCTCTCAGAAGCAGCAGTTTCCATTTAAGCCTTTTATAACAGCATGTGTGTAGTCCAATGACAAGCCAAGCTGGCATGGAAGACTGGAACTGTTGTCACTGTCTCTCCGACTGTGCACAGCTCCATACTTTGCACCTCAATACCTTACAATCTGGCTCACTTCAATCTCTGTCTTTGGAAGACGCAGATGGTCATGATGCTCAGGATAGGCCTGCGTCTAGGAAAAGCAGATGAGAATATAATGAAAACGTTACAGCCATAGGCTATGAGGCAAAACGTATAGGTCCTCTTTTAGACCTGCTCCTGAATTGCGTTGTGGCTTTAAACAAATCATTATGCTTCTCTTCACCTCAGCTTCCCCATGTGTAAAGTAATTTTAAAAATACATGTGTACCTCACAGGATGCTGGTGGCTTAATTAAAGTACTTTAAAGTCCTCTGAAAAGCACTGCATAACAGGCAGATCTGGTGGCATCATCTTATAGTGAAGGATAGTCAACATTTCCCATTGCAAGATGCTATTCCCACATGTTTATAGTGCGCTAACATTTAACCACTATTTTGGGTTGAAATTTTCCAGGTTCCCTGTTTGCTCCAGACTGAGGTTTTTTTTTCAAGTTTTGGACTCTGATGTAACATAAGGTTAATTCCACCTCCTCACTTCATAGGGGTTTCATGAAGTTAAATTAATAAGCGTTTGTGAATGGCTCAGACACCCTTAAGATGAACACCCAAAGAAAATCCCACAAAGGAAGTTAGTTAATAATTCTGTATTCAGAGCACAGTTTGAATAGTGTGCCCTAAACAGCCACAACGTTTGGTTTCAGATCCAAAATATCCCCACATTAGGAGATTTGGTTTGGGCTCAGGCTCTATCTGTCCTGTGCACGAACAAGCTCATAAATTTGGCCATGTTTTACCAAGTTGAAATAAATTACTCCAAAAGCCAACTATTTTTTCTTTACTTAAATTCTACCAGAAAGGATAGGGTGCATTGGAACTCATTTTTTTGGTGGTAATATATTGTCCCTCTCAATTGGGACTAACCCATCCTTTGGTATAAAAGCTATGCTCTCACTAAAAATGCATTCTATATTAGTCGCACAACTTTTGCATCGCTTTTACAAATATCCTCAGTTCCGCAGAATATATTTGCCTGTAATGTGAGCACTGGACCATATCCATCCAACGATGGAGCTTCCACCACCTCTGGGTGACCTGTTCCTGTGTTTTACTGCCCTTCTAGAGAGAAAATGTTTCCTAATAT
>NW_017729024.1:111454006-111457022 GCF_001723915.1 Gavialis gangeticus | reverse complement strand
GGGGGGGCGTAAAACTGAACACAGTACCCCAGATGTGGTCTCACCAGTGCTAAATAGAGGGGAAGAATCACTTCCCTGGACCTACTGGCAACACACCTACCAATGCAGCACAGTATGCTGTTAGCCTTCTTGGCAGCAAGGGCACACTGCTGGCTCATATTCAGCCTTTTTGTCCACTATAAGCCCCAGATTCTTTTCTGAAGAGCTGCTGCCCAGTCATTTAGCTCCCAGCCTGTACTGGTGAATGGGATTGCTCCATCCTCAGTGCAGGACTTTGAACTTGTCCTTCTTGAACTTCATGAAATTCCATTTAGCACAGTCTTACAATTTGTTTAGGTCACTCTGAATCCTAGCCCTACTCTCCAGCATATCTACTACTCCCTCAGCTTGGTATCATCTGAAAACTTGCTGAGGGTGCACTCTATGCCATCTTTCAGGTCACTGATGAAGATATTGAACAAAACCAGCCCCATGACCAACTCCTTGGGCACTCCACTTGATACCAGCTTCCGACTAGACATTGAGCCATTGATTACTACTCTCTGGGTCCAAGGGTCCAGCCAGTTTTCTATCCACCTTACAGTCCATTCATCCAGCCCATACTTCCTTAGCTTGCCTGCAAGAGTGTTGTGGGAGAGTGTATCAAAAACCTTGCTAAAATCAAGGTACATCACATCCACCGGTCTCCCCGCATCCATAGAGCCAGTCACCTCATCACAGAAGGCAATCAAGTTGGTCAGGCATGACTTGCCCCAGGTGAATCCATGCTAACTGTTCCTAATCACCTTTTTCTCCTCTGAGTGCTTAGAAGTAGATTCCTTGAGGATCTGCTCCATGATTTTTCCAGGGATTGAGATGAGGCTGACTGGTCTATAGTTCCCTGGATCGTCCTTTTTCCATTTCTTAAATACGAGCACTATGTTTGCCCTTTTCCAATCATCTGGAACCTCTCCTGATAGCCATGAGCTTTCAAAGATGATGGCCAATGGCTCTGCAATCACATCAGCCAACTCCCTCAGCAACCTGGCATGCATCCCATCCAGCCCCATGGACTTGTTCATGTCCAGCTTTTCTAAGTAGTTCCTGACCTGTGCTTTCACCACTGAGGGCTGCTCATCTCCTCCCCACACTGTGCTGCCCAGTGCAGTACTCTGGGATCTGACCTTGCCTGTGAAGACTGAGGCAAAAAAGGCATTGAGTACTTCAGCCTTTTCTGCATCCTGTCAAAAGGTTGCCTCCCCCATTCAGTATGGGACCCACACTTTCCCTGATCCTCCTCTTTCTAATGACATACTTGTAGAAACCCTTCTTGTTATCCTTCATGTTACTTACTAGTTGCAACTCCAATTGTTTGGCCTTCCTGACTTCATCCTTGCATGCCCAAACAATACTCTTGTATTCTTACCTAGTTATTTATCCGTTTCCACTCATAAACTTCTTTTTTTGTGATTTAGCTTACTGAAGAGTTCCCTGTAAAGCCAAGCTGGTCTTCTGCCATACTTGCTAGCCTTCCTGTGCATTGGGATGGTTTGGTCCTGCACTCTCAGTAAGGCTTCTTTAAAGTACAGCCAGCTCTCCTGGACTCCTCTCCCCCTCCATCTGGCTTCCCAGGGGATCCTGCCATGAGTTCCCTACATAAGTCAAAGTCTGCTTTTCTAATGTCTGGGGTCTATCCTTGCTTTCCTCAGGATCCTGAACTCAATCATCTTGTGGTCAATGCTGCCCAAGTTGCCATCCACTACTACTTTCCCCAAAAATTCTTCCTTGTTTGTGAGCAGCTTGTCAAGAAGAGCTTGACCTGCAGTTGGCCGCTCCAGCGCTTGCACTGGGAAGTTGCCCCCAACACTCTCCAAAATCTTCCTGGATTTCATGCACACTGCTGTATTGCCCTTCCAGCAGATGTCAGGGTGATTAAAGTTCCCCATGAGAGCCAGGGAAATTGATTGGGAAATTTCCACTAGCTGTTTGAAGAAAGCCTCATCCACCATTTCATCCTGGTCTGGTAGGATATAGCAGACCCCCAACATGACATCACCCTTGTTGCTTTCCCCTCTGACCCTAATCCATAGACTTTCAACGGGCCTATCTCCAGCTTCATACTGGAACTCTGAGCAATCATATGGTTCTTTTACATAGAGTGCAACTCCTCCTCCATTTCTCCCCTGCCTATCCTTCCTGAATAGTTTGTACCATCCATGACAGTACTCCAGTCATACAAGCTATCCCACCAAGTCTCTATTATTCCAATCACTTCATAGCTCTGTAACTGTTCAAGGACTTCCAGTTCTACCAGATTGTTTCCATGCATTCGTATACAGGCACCTGAGGTAACTAGTTGATTGACCTGATTTTTCAGGAACTATGAGAGCACCTGTCCTGTTGCCCCCCCCCCACTTGCTTTTCCTTCAGCTCTTCTGCTTCCCCACTTACCTCAAGGCTTTTGTGTGCATCCTCCAGCAAACCTAGTTTAAAGCCCTTGTCACTAGATTAGTGAGCCTGTCTATGAAGACACTACTCCCTGTCTTGGTCAAGTGCATCCCTTCTCTTCCTAGCAATCCTTCTTGGAAGAACAGCCCATGGTCAAAGAAGCCAAATCCCTGCTGGCCTCACCACCTGTGCAGCCAGGTGTTAATATGCAGGATGTACCCGCTCCTGCCTGGGCCCTTTCCCTTGATGGGAAGGATCAACAAGATTAACAACCTGAGCCCCAGACCCCCTCACCCTTGCACCCAGAGCTTTGTAGTCACTTTTGATATGCTCAGGGTCTCCCAGGCAGTATTATAGGTACCCACATGGATGAGCAGCATGGGGTAGTAGTCAGAGGGCCAGATAAGCCTTGGTAGTCACTCCGTGACATCTCAGATCCAGGCTCCAGGCAAGCAGCAAACCTCCCAAGGCAACATATCAGGTCAACAGATGGCTCCCTCTGTCCCACGCAGAAAGGAGTTTCCAACCACCACCACTCGTCGTTTCTTGGTGGCAGTTGTCTTGATTCTTCCCACCTTGGTGAGGCCTG
>NW_017729024.1:111439006-111449006 GCF_001723915.1 Gavialis gangeticus | reverse complement strand
AAAGACACAAAAAGTTTAGTTAAGACCATCCACTGTCTACAAGGATAAGAATCATATAAATTATTGCACTTTAAAGTCTGAACTGTCTTGGTTTCATCGTGCTGTGTTATTTAGAGTTAAAGGGGACATCTTACTGAATGGGCTAATCAGTTCTCCAGCACATAGCCATTCATTATTAAGTGATGGGCTGATAGAACAATATGAGGTTTATTTTATCAGGCCATAGCCTAAGGGATCCTCAGGGTAGTCTACATTTCGGTTACTCTTAACAGCAATTTATTTAGTGAATGAATTCACTTACCATGGGGCTCAGAAAAAGAGCAACATAAAGTTGATTTTTTTTTTTATTTAGCTAAATATAAATCTTAAGGATTTTAAAAAAATTTCTAGCTTCTCTCTCTCTCTCTGTTGCCTTTTAGGCCTTGACTACGCTGCTTTCTTCTCAACTGTCCCACCAGTACAACTCCACTGAAGTGAAGATAGTAGGAGCTCTAAGGGAAACGAGATGCTGGCACATGCCACATTCTTAACCATTTCATCATTTCCATTTGCCCTGAATAGGGTTGGGGATATATTAGTGGCTTCAGATAGCACAGCAGTAATGCAAGCATCTTGCCGCTGCTAGACCTCTTGGCCATGCTACCATTATTAGAACCGCACGCCAGTGGTAGTTTAATGGGGAGAAACTTTAAGAAAATACTTAGTGTAGGGACAGCCTTAATGGGCTGAATTATCCATGGCCAAGGCAGTGGGGAAGAGGAGTATCCATTTAATGGAGTTATTCCCCACTCCATTTGCACCTTGGACTTTGAGGGGAAAATGCACTCTAAGTGAGCCACAACATGAAGCCTATACATGTATAAGATGTGAAGCATTAGGCCCACTACAAGTCTGGAAGATTTTTACTGTACTTGAAATAAACTTTTATTTACAGTCTACTTTAATTCTATTCAAGTTACAGTACCTACCTGCAACTTTCCATCTGACCTTTTGCACGTGAAGAAATTTTAAACCTCTGGCACTGGTTTGCTAAGGGAGATGCCTGAAAATCAGATGCTTTGTGTTACTAAACTAAATTCTTTGACATAAAATAAAGAATAGTGGCTGGTCATTTAAATATAGCATGCCAAATTCTCTGTTGGCATAGCTGTTTTGGAGTTAACAGAAGTCAATGGAATTAGCCCAGCAAAGAATTTGGCCCAGTATGTGCCTCTCATACAAGAAAGTATATTTCCATGTCATTCTTAGCTAAGAACACCCACTAATGTGTACATCTGAGGATGTAATACCTTTGCCAAAAAGAGAAACGTCCCAGTCTCACTGTGGGTCTTGACCTCTCAAAATAATACTAATAATAACAATAATAAAAAGAAGTAAAAACAATTTCCTCAAGTCAAGTCTGCCTCCAACAGAATCCATTATTTTTTCCTAAAAAATCCAGAAATGAGTTCAGCTTGCACCCCAGGTGGGAAGTTAAAAAGAGGGAACCTATTTGAAAGTTTGTCACAGTAGGCAGAACAGTCGCTTTGCAGCCCTTGCCTGGCTTAGGGTGCACTGCTTCACAGCTACACTGTAAAGTGTTAAAAATCCTCCCCACCCACCCCAGAATATATATATATGTATAAAAAAAAATCCCCTGTCCATCTCTCAGTACACAAAAGGACCTCATCACACTGCAAAAATAGCAGTACCCACTTTGGTCAATTAAAACAAACAAAAAAAGCATACATTATTCTTTTTTTTCTTTTAAATCTGTGTACTTACCTATAATAACCAATACAGCTAAAAGCACTACCTACATAGGCAAAACTTGGTATTGCATAATTCGTATAAATTTGAATCCCCCCCCCAAATATTAATTGGAAGATGAAAAACATGAAAGGTTAATAGAAAAAACACCAAAATACTGAAAATATTGCTGGTCGATTACAATTTTTAAGCGGCAACTATACACAGCCATGATATGCTTTATAAATGTGAGATAAAGGTATAACCGTCTAAAAAATCCATGATGTCACACTTTTTCCCATCTGGAGTACAAAATATTTTGTCATAAAAATGGTAAAGATTTAAAACGATAATAAATGCAGCAAAACAAGTGTAGTGATGTCAATTTTTTTGTGGTTTTTTGTTTTTGTTTTTTGTGGTTTTTTTGTTTTTTGTCTTTTTTTCTTAGATTTCAAGGCAAGGCACGTAATGTGGACATTATATCTTCGTGCAAATTAGGATTACTGGAAAGAGTATTTTAATTAATTAATTAATTGATTTTTTTAAGAGACATCGAGGCAAAATTTGTCTGCCCATGCACGTTTATAGGTCTGTCAATATGAGAAATTTGTTGAACAAGGCTAATTTCTGAAAGCACCATGCAAGTTTTCAGCACCCTGTGATTAGACTTCTTTTGAGAGTGCATTTTTAAATACATCTTACCCCCCCACCCTGGTATTCCCAGTTTGTAAACTGTAAACTTTGCCCTTGTGACATGGATTTGCCTTTCTCTTTGTCTCTACAATGAAGATTTTATAGAACCTTATGTACACCCTATGGGTTCTTGATGCAACCAGTAACTTTAAATAAATAAATCCTACCCCTTAAGGGGGGGCAGCAGCTAAACCAACATAAGTGCTGTGTTTCTATTAATTTCTTCTTCTCAAGGACATGATTTGTCTTGATTTAATGCCTTTTAATGCCCTCAAAAACTGAGGGGAAAATAAATTTGTTCAAAGTAATTTTAAATTCTTTTCTTTTAATCCCCTCAATTTAGAGTCCAAGGGCTGAAGGACTTATAATGATGTTCCCCTTTAGATATAATTTTTAAATTGCACTTGCCTCTGTGTTTCTTTAGTGGGGAAAATGCTAAATTATTTCTTACTGTTGCATGAGGAGATAACACTTTTACCTACATAGAGGCATTTCTTCCATAGAGCCTGTGTGTTCATACTGACTTTGAAAATTCCAAACTGGGTAACACACTAGAAAAGGCTGGGTTAAGGGCCAGTTTAATCAATCTGTACTGATTACTAAAGGCTACAGAGCTTATTTTTTCAAACTTTTAGAAATCAGAGAGTTGAGAAAATGGCTGGCTCACGGCCCTTGTCCTCCTGCAGCTCTGTTGCTGCTGCCTAGCCTTTGTTTTGTGAGTTAACCAGGAATAGTGATCCCATGCGTAAACAACAAGAATACTAAACCAAGAAAACTAGCTTATCATGCAAATATTAAGGCATCTAGAAAGTCAGTTAAAATATATTGTCAGAGACAGAACATCTATTTCCCAGCAGACTTCATACAACAAAGGCTACTTAGCAGGGGCTGCATTTTACCCATCAGTGAAATATCATCGACCCTTTTTATGTCATTACAGTTTCAATCTTAAGGGAATTAGTGATTGTAAGTGCTGCAATTGCTGGTCTATTTTTCTTCTATCTTCAGTTTCATTTTTTGTCCTGTCTTCCTTTCTTTTTTCTTTTTTTTTTCTTTTAATGTTTCTTTTGTTTCATTTTCCCTCAGTTGCTTGTTTCTGCTTGAAGGAAAGGCTCTCCAATTATGTTCAAACCATAATTTTGGACATTTGTCGGCAGGATTGGTGTCCTGTTTGATACTTGAAAAGGAACCAAGCTAGCCCAGGTACCAGGACTGTGGAAGGAAAAAAAGAAAAGAGAATGAAACAAAATTAAGACTGTTGCAATCATAAATATATAACTCCATAACACATTTGATTAAGAATCAAATTATTATTCATTGTAAATAAGATCAATTAAGATTGGATATTTTAACTGTTTCGACTTCTACTTTGTACAGTTTCCTTTGCAGAAATGTAACTCACTTGAAAGACAAAAGTAAATGTATTAATACAAATTGATAGCAGTGTTAATACAGTCATGAGAGTCAAGACAAATTGCAAAAGCAAATACATGGAACAGGTGTGAATATATGTGGACTCATCTAAAACTGTGGATGTGACTTCAATAACTAGTCAATCTAATCCAGGGCAGCCTTATTAGAAGAACACAAAATATAAATTTAACCTGTAAAATACATCTCTTCTGTGATGTATTTGTTTTCTAACCCTTCAATTGCACAACCCTTCAATCACACAAGCTTTTTACAGCATGTGTCTATGTGTTGCATGAATCCAACATGGAATGCACTCTTAAGGAGATAGTCCTAGCTTTAATGCATAAAATGATACTTTTTTTTTCAGAAGTTCTAAATGACTATCAACAGCCAAAGAACGCCAGATAATTTAGGGCCCAATAAAAACAAACTTTCTGCCAGGGGCAGCAGTTACTACAAGAAGCAATTCTATTAAAATTAGAATCTGGTAACATTGTTCAAAGTTGGCAACAGTCCCACTTTCAAAAGCACCTATCCCTATATCTCAATGACTTATAAGGATTTGCCCAATAGGAACTAACAGAAACTAGTACTGTATTCAAGAGTAAGCATAGGCAAGATCAGAACTTTATTCACAGCACGTCAGGTTTCCAAACATGCTCACTGAACAAAATTAGGACCAGATTCTCAAAAAGGCTCTTTGAAAGACCTGAGCTGTTATGGAGACCCATTCATTTAAGATGCCAAAGTGGGAACTGATGGAAAGTTTGGCCATATTTGTTTAAAAATAGATATAAATCATTATGAAAGAGACCATTACCAACAAGTGGAAATAAACTGTCATAATAAGGTACGCAATTTAAGCAGGCATTTACTTTTAAGCAGGCATTTACTCATTTGCTAAAGCAAATATAAGTGGGTGTATGCATACTACATATATCTGCACATGCAAGACACTTGTGTGTACTTGCATGGTACCTGGGTATCCATATATACCTACACATACACACACACACACGATTTGTGAACATGGCAGATATTTAACTCATACATTTCTTGCAATGCAATTATATAAGCTTAACTTTGAAATCAGAAACCTATTTTTTTTTTGGTGAGGTTATGAAGATTTTTCCCCCCCATTCTTATTTCTTTGATCATTCCTTTATGGTCTTGTTTCATCAGATGTGTCTACATGTTTGCTAAGTGCTAGAGAGAGTTAGGAGTATGCATCAAGGAGAAAACAGACTGCTTTTATCTATCTTCAAATGTATAAGAAATCATTAAGATTACATTTGGTAATTTTTTAAAAATCTTCTCAGCTGCTGTCATGCAAATAAAGAAAGAAGGTGAACTTGTTTTGAGAACCCACTGAACCTGTACCTCAGGCAATTCATACTAAGGGCAAATGAAAAGTATTTTTTGCCCTTTACTCAAATATAATTTTCTCCATCTCTTTATCTTTATACATTATTTGGTGCCAACCAACTTAGGTGCTTAACTTTACACACCTAGCTTTCAAAATGTTGCCCTAAGGACACAATTTTGCCCTCTTTAAAATAAGGTAGTCGAAATAATCCTGTCTCAATGAATTAAGTGGTTAATGGCTATAGAGACAATATAACCCAATGACTTTTAAAAATGTAAAAATCTTTGAATGCTAATAGAAATCTCAGTAAAAACCTGTCCATAAGCATTTACTATTTTTACATAAGTCTTCATATCAGTAAATCTCATGCAACTGAATGATGGTCTCTGACTTCTTTTTTTTGTCAAAAAGATTCCCACATACTATTATGAGTCCAGTGTTTTCACTATTTGCCTACAGAAGGAAAATTTTGAAATACAAAATATGTCCATAATGTAAATTGTAAACCATGGATAAGGAGTGAAACACATTTACATGTGAAAGATTTCCACCAAAGGATCTCTTTATACATTTTGTGACCATCATATCAACGTAATGTTGATGTCAATTGCCTTAGAGAAGCTGTAGATTACAAGTAATCTGGTGGAGCCCATGACGAGTATGCTTTCTTCATGGATCCCCACAGATGGAGATTAAGGCTGCTGACAAACATGAAAAAAAAACCCCAACCAAACTGCGCTTTACCAAAAGAGGAAGTGCATTAGTTTGATGAAGCTCCCCAGCATCTGTATAGATTGGGTGCTACAGCAGGGCTTTGTGGCACTTTTATCTAATAGCTGGTTCAAGTGCACAATCTATACAGATCTTGGGCAAGCTGGGTAAAACTAATACAATGCCTCTTCTAGGCATGCCCTGTGCTCGGTGCAGGGGCGCACCAAGCTTAAAATAAAGCACTGTTTTGTTTTGTTTTGTTTTTTTCCACATCTGTAAGCAGCCTCAGTGTCTTGTTCAACGTCACACAAGATGTCAGGGTAGGGCACGGACTTGGATCTGGGTCTCCCAGGTTCCAGGCTAGCACCATTACTACTGAATTATCATCTTCCCACAATGATCTCTGATAATCTTATGGTTCTAAAAATATATGTAAAACCAATACCTCATCAAAGAGGTTCAATAGTTACAACATCTTCCCACACTATGTGTGTCCAACATTGCATTTTCTTGTTCCTTACTCTATCTTAAATTATGCCTTTTTAAACGATGCATGATGCAGTGACAGCTAGTAAAAACAACCCAAAATCATTTCATACTAAAAAAGTATATGGGGAATTGTAATAATAGGAAATGACAATAGAGAAATGGATTGGTAAATAAATATAATCTAAACAGACACTGCTGAGGATTTTCAGTCATTAGGCTCTTAAAACAAAATAGAACACTAACTAAAAAAATAAAAATTCTATGTTAGGTTCAACCTGGGATTAGGAAATTAAATAATTTGCATTGGAAAGAAGTCCAGAGACACTTCTTGCACGTTATCTTTTAGAGAATTCACAGTATACTGGCTAGAAGCTGATCTGACCTTTTTTTAAGTTTTTTTTTTAAGTTAACAGCCTCCTAATGACTCCTCTGGATGAAAGAAATCAGTTTATTCTGATAAGGAACAAATTACTATAGCTGCTTTTTTGTTCAGTACTTACACAGAGGAGACACAGATCTTAATATTTTTGGATAATACTCAATAAAAATAAATTGCAGTAAGTGACTAATAGGACTGTTGTTGCAGTATGACTAACAAATTTAATTTAGATGTTTATTTAAACCTTTCAAACCTCCCATCTTACATTATGACCGTGTCAAAAATGTGGTGTGCAATATATTTGTCAATATTGTTTATGAATCCTTGGGGAAGAATAAATCTCACATGTTAACACTATGCAGATCCCACGTGAGTTTTACAAGCATCTTACTATTAGTATGTAGTTTAAGTTAATAATTCTAAGACATAGACCATGCTTGTTGCCTAGTTTATACTGTTAGGAATAATGGTGAACACAACTTAATGCAAGATGCATGCACAATATAGCACTGCAATGGTATGTTTTGTTAAGATAACAGAATCACAGACTAGGCACACAGAAGTTTTTTATCCAAATTCATATTCTGGGCATATTTAGTCTGGAGAAGGGAAGACTGAGGGGGAATTTAATAGCATCCTTCAACTACCTGAAGGGTGGTTACAAAGAGGATGGGGCTAGACCAGTGGTGGGCAAAATATAGCCTGTGGGCCCTATCTGGCCTGCCAATTGATCCTATCCAGCCTGCTGGCTGCTGCTGGAAGCCTGAGGAGGGAGGACTGAGCCCCACACTGCTCCGCTCTGCTACAGCCAGGGCCAGGCTGGGCTGTACAGTGCACAGACTCCTCTGTTCCCCCCAAATACCCCCGCCCCCTGCACCTATCCCCCCAGCCCGGCTTCCTGTTGGCACAGCAGCTGTGTAGTCCTGATACTGGAACTACCAGCCGCCAGACCTGCACGGGACAGGACGTGATGCAGCAGGCTGAACAGCCATCTTGCCTACCTACCCACCCACTGCGATCACCCACTGCTGCCATGGCACAGCTATGAGTTGAGTCCATGCTGGCTGCAGTTGGGGGGCTCATTCTGGGGCAGCTGCCCCCAACTTTCCTGACTCTGGCAGGAGGGCAGATAGGACAGCTACTCAGTGCACTGCATCCCACAATGTCCTGTGCAGGCTCAGCTGCCAGCAGCCTCTGTGCCAGGACTGCACAGTGCCAGCCAACAGAAAGCCATGTGAGGGCTGGGGACTTGCCTGGTGGAGAAGCCTTCATGCTGTGTTGCCTGGTCCAGTTCCAGCTGTGGCAGAGTAGAGTGGCGCCCTCCCTCCTCAGGCTCCCGGCGGTGCTTGGTAGGCCAGATAGGATCAATTGGCATCTCCCTGGCCCTGCCCGCCCCCAGCCCTTAACAGCTCACCAAAACTCATTAAGTTGCCCTCTAGCCCAAATAATTGCCCACCCCTGAGCTAGACTGTTCTCAGTGGTGGCAGATAACAGAACAAGGAGCAGTGGTCTCAAGTTGCAGCAAGGGATGTTTACGCTAGATATCAGAAAAAAACTCTCTTGCCAGGAGAGTAGTAAAGCACTGGACCAGGTTACCCAGAGAAGTTGTGGACTCTCCATCCTTGGAGATTTTTAAGACCCAGCTAGAGAAAGCCTTGGCTGGGTTGATCTTTTGGGGGATGGTCCTGCTTTGAGCATGGGGTTAGACTAGATGAGTGCCTGAGGTCCCTTCCAACACTAATTTTCTATGATTTCTATGGTTACTTTTTCCCTGGCAATGAAGGATGTTCTATGTATCAGTTATCTGTCCAATTCCCAAGCAGCCTCCAAAGACAGGATTTCCAGATCTTGCCAAAATAAAGCTGCATTTTAGGAACTTAGGAGAATTCAACTGGATACAGTGTTTGTCTCCTGAAGCAGACCCATTCTGCTACCTGCAGTAAGTACAAGACTGCACAGTGCATAATCAGAAAGGGAAGAGAACTGTAGTGAAATGGTAGAAATAAACACAATACCTAGCACAATGGAGCTCCAATCTCAGTTGGAGCCTCTGTACACAGCTGTAATAGAAATAATTGTAATAATAATCATCAAATACTAAATCACAACCAGTGCAGGTTCTGTTAAACTATGAGCAAAACGATGGTAGTTTTCACATTCTGAAGCCTCATGAAAATTTTTGCATTTCTTATAGAAAAAAAATATAGTCACATTTTAATTCCATTTTCAACTTTCATATGTAAGCCAGATGCCTTTCTTTAATTTCTTGGTGTCTGCATGTGATTGAACATGTGGGTGTCTATTGATTGTGATCTGTTCCAGGCTGACAATACTGGAGATAAAGATCACGGAGTCATAGAAAGTTAGGGTTGGAAGGGACCTCAGGAGGTTAACTAGCCCAACCCCCTGCTCAAAGCAGGACTACCCACAACTAGATCATCCCAGCCGAAGCTTTGTCTAGCCGGGTTTTGAAAACCTCCAAGGATGAAACTTCCACCACCTCTCTGGGTGACCTGTTCCAGTGTTTTACTACCTTCCTAGTGAGAAATTCTTCCTAATATCCAACCTAAACTTCCCTTCCTGCAACATGAGACTGTTGTTCCTTATTCTGTCACCTACCACCACTAAAAGTAGTCTATCTAGCTCCATCCTCTTTCTAACCCCCCTTCAGGTAGTGTAGGCTGCTATTAATGCTGCTAAGAAGTCCCCTCTCAGTCTTCTCTTCTCTAAATTAATAAGCCCAGTTCTCTCAGTCATTCCTCATAAGTCATGTCCCCCAGCCCCGTCACCATTTTTGTTGCTGTCCACTGGACTCTCTCCAATTGGTCCACATCCTTTTTTGTAGTGGGAAACCCAAAACTGAACACAGTACTTCAGTTGCGGTGGAATAATCACTTCCCTTGACCTACTGGCAATACACCTACCAATGCAGCCCAGTATGCTGTTAGCCTTCTTGGCAACAAGGACACACTGCTGGCTCATATTCAGCTTACTGTCCACTGTAGCTCCGAGGTCCTTTTCTGCAATGCTGCTGCCCAGCCAGTCAGCCCCCAGCCTGTACTGGTGCATGGGACTGTTCCATCCTCAGTGCAGGACTTTGTACTTGTCCTTGTTGAACCTTATGAGATTCCTCTTAGCCCAATCCTCCAATTTGTCTAGGTCACTCTGAATCCTAGCCCTACCCTCCAGCATATCTACTACCCACCCCACATTTTGGTGTC
>NW_017729024.1:111432737-111434006 GCF_001723915.1 Gavialis gangeticus | reverse complement strand
TGGAGTCGAAAGCATCTTCCCTCTGCATAAGTGGCAACTCCCTATGGTAGAATGTTTCTGTTGGTGCTTTCCTAATGAAAAACAACTCCATTCCTTCTATGCGTTCTACCTAGAAGGTATAAATGACCTGATGGTTGTGAGATGTGAATAGCTGTACCCTGGGAAAGGAAATGAGGCCAAGAACTTTGTTTCATGGAAGTTTTCAAACAAAGTTAGGTATGGTGAGAAAAGAGTACAATAAAATTATACTAGACATCAAAAATCTTTCAGTTCTCCCCCTAGATTAAAATCAGCATCATTTGGCAGCTCCCTGAGCCACCTGGGGCACCTATACATATGATGGACCAGGCACCTGTACACGTGATGGACTTCTGCTTGACATGTGATAATTAGCATACGTTGGAGCAGACTCGATGGAGTCTGCTTAAATGTGCTAATTAGCATGCTCCAGCAGCCTCCACATCACATGTATTTACGGTCCCCGCATTTCAAAATGGTGACAGGGCAAATTTAACTAAAGCTCATTGAACAAGCTTTAGTTAAAGCACCCCCACCATTACCTGAAGCACGGGATGCTTAATACATGTGACACTGTGGGCACTTTAATTAGAGTCACTCTAATTAAAGCGGCCCCCGCTCCACCCCAGAGAATGTGTATAGACAACCTTGATGTCCGCTATAATTTTACTGTACTCTTTTCTCACCACATCTGATTGCCCAATAGTGGATGTGATCTCCAAGCATCGTTTCTTTGTTTATAAATATCATAAAATAACAAAGAAAATTACCACAATTGTCTTAAAGGGTTAATATTTCCCATTACAGTTTTCACATGTTAATTCAATAAAGATTTCTACCATGATTTCCTTTTAAAGATAATAAGTGCTCTTTCAAGAACTTCTGATTAAAATATTACTGGAATGGACCACATGTAATACAGTATTATATTTATGTACAGTCCACTTTAGAGCTTATATTAGTATGAAGAGAGTAATAAAATTAAATAAATTGCTCAGTCCAATGAAAAATAAATCTAATCAAGGCTTGTACCAATTTGAAACATTTTAAGATACTCATTTTCCAGCAGTTAGTACTTCATAAAAAGCTTAAAAAGTCTATCAGATATATTAACAGGGTATTTTACCATCTACAAAGGAAAGCCTTTCTCTTAAAGAAGAACAACTAAATTGATCAGTACTAGCTGCCATTTTATTGCCCTTTTTCTGTGATCTTATCAGCTTTCACAAGCTAACCAAGTTCATGCTAAGT
>NW_017729024.1:111426840-111427737 GCF_001723915.1 Gavialis gangeticus | reverse complement strand
CCAGCCTGTACTGGTGCATGGGACTGTTCCATCCTCAGTGCAGGACTTTGTACTTGTCCTTGTTGAACCTTATGAGATTCCTCTTAGCCCAATCCTCCAATTTGTCTAGGTCACTCTGAATCCTAGCCCTACCCTCCAGCATATCTACTACCCACCCCACATTTTGGTGTCATCTGCAAAAAGATCCTTTATTTATCCAGAGAACAGGCCAACGTTATTAGCAGCTTCTCTGCAATGCCCTACCAATGTTCCTCAGCCACAACCTCGAGAGATCTTCTATAAGAGTAGCTCAGTTCCCACACCATTATTGGCTTCCACAACTTGGTTTTTCTAGCACGATTCCTAATAGAGGTGTCAATTACTGTTCATTGTAAGCCAAATCTTCTCTACCCATCATGCAGGTAGCAACCATGGGAAGGTAATAAAGAAATACCCTGTCATTCCTCTGTTTCAGACTTAGGGGAAATTAGGCTTCAATCTTAGGAAAACAGGGATACTTTCCACTCACTAATCCGAAAATGGGGCAAGAAGGACACAGGCCATATCTCTGTCCCCTGCACAACAGTAAATGGAGCTGTTTGGCAAGGCAAATCGTAGGGTGCCGTATCTGATGGGTGGAAAGTAACCTGTTTAAATTTGCTGATGACACCAAAATTTGGGGGGAGGTGAGCACGCTAGCAGGGAGTGAGAGATTGCAGAGGGATCTGGATAGGTTACAGGGGTGGGCTAACAGGAACAGGATGCGTTTCAATACGGACAAGTGCAGGGTGCTGCACTTGGGCAGTAGGAACCAGCAGCACACTTACACAATGGGGAACTCCCTACTTGAGAGCACGGAGGCAGAAAGAGATCTTGGAGTCATTATTGACTCCAAGATGAACATGGGCCGACAATGCG
>NW_017729024.1:111424514-111426735 GCF_001723915.1 Gavialis gangeticus | reverse complement strand
TGGAACCAACTTCCAAGGGAAGTGGTGCTGGCCCGTACCCTGGGGGTCTTTAAGAAGAGGCTGGATGTCTACCTGGCTGGACTCATTTGAGTCCTGTTTCTTGTTTTGGGGTTTTGTTGTTCTCCCGCCCTGGTGGGGGGTCGGGCTAGAAGATCTACTAGGTCCCTTCCGACCCTAAATCTATGAATCTATGAATCTATGAACTGGAGTCGAAAGCATCTTCCCTCTGCATAAGTGGCAACTCCCTATGGTAGAATGTTTCTGTTGGTGCTTTCCTAATGAAAAACAACTCCATTCCTTCTATGCGTTCTACCTAGAAGGTATAAATGACCTGATGGTTGTGAGATGTGAATAGCTGTACCCTGGGAAAGGAAATGAGGCCAAGAACTTTGTTTCATGGAAGTTTTCAAACAAAGTTAGGTATGGTGAGAAAAGAGTACAATAAAATTATACTAGACATCAAAAATCTTTCAGTTCTCCCCCTAGATTAAAATCAGCATCATTTGGCAGCTCCCTGAGCCACCTGGGGCACCTATACATATGATGGACCAGGCACCTGTACACGTGATGGACTTCTGCTTGACATGTGATAATTAGCATACGTTGGAGCAGACTCGATGGAGTCTGCTTAAATGTGCTAATTAGCATGCTCCAGCAGCCTCCACATCACATGTATTTACGGTCCCCGCATTTCAAAATGGTGACAGGGCAAATTTAACTAAAGCTCATTGAACAAGCTTTAGTTAAAGCACCCCCACCATTACCTGAAGCACGGGATGCTTAATACATGTGACACTGTGGGCACTTTAATTAGAGTCACTCTAATTAAAGCGGCCCCCGCTCCACCCCAGAGAATGTGTATAGACAACCTTGATGTCCGCTATAATTTTACTGTACTCTTTTCTCACCACATCTGATTGCCCAATAGTGGATGTGATCTCCAAGCATCGTTTCTTTGTTTATAAATATCATAAAATAACAAAGAAAATTACCACAATTGTCTTAAAGGGTTAATATTTCCCATTACAGTTTTCACATGTTAATTCAATAAAGATTTCTACCATGATTTCCTTTTAAAGATAATAAGTGCTCTTTCAAGAACTTCTGATTAAAATATTACTGGAATGGACCACATGTAATACAGTATTATATTTATGTACAGTCCACTTTAGAGCTTATATTAGTATGAAGAGAGTAATAAAATTAAATAAATTGCTCAGTCCAATGAAAAATAAATCTAATCAAGGCTTGTACCAATTTGAAACATTTTAAGATACTCATTTTCCAGCAGTTAGTACTTCATAAAAAGCTTAAAAAGTCTATCAGATATATTAACAGGGTATTTTACCATCTACAAAGGAAAGCCTTTCTCTTAAAGAAGAACAACTAAATTGATCAGTACTAGCTGCCATTTTATTGCCCTTTTTCTGTGATCTTATCAGCTTTCACAAGCTAACCAAGTTCATGCTAAGTCAGTATTTGACTGAAAGACATAGAAAACACTTTGTTGCTGAGGGAAGTGGAGGATTGTTGAGTCAGTAAGTGGTGCTCTGCCATCTCAGAGTCACGACTGAACCAATGCTCCATGTGGCAGCAGTGGGCACCATATTGTGAAAGTGCTTCCTTCATGTTGAGACCCAAAACTATAGTTCTGATCATTTGGGGACACTGGAAACTTTGCAGGAGTAGGGATGTTAACCTCAATATCTTGGCTAAATTCCAATCAATGTAATTTTACCCACATAAATCCCCTCCCCCGCTCCCCTTGAGTTTATATTGAATAGTACTTTTTCATACTCTGTTCTAAAATGGTGTGTGCAATCTAACAGCTGCCACATTCCAGCTCTGAGATAGTGTTTATTTAAAGAGATATTGTGCTAAGTTTGTCATAACTTAGAAAGCTTTTAACAGTTTAGTTAGGCACAAATCATTCTCACTGCCTAACAAATGAAAATGAAAAATCCACTGGTCCCTGCCTGGAGGGAAAGAGGGGGGAACTGAGTTCTGATTCTTGTTTTTATATGCCCTCTCCATGGACCTGGTGTGTGTGCTAGAGTGGAAAAGATGTAAAGGAGGGGTATGGAATGGACATGGATTGGAGATACGTAAGGGGTGCACGCGGGTGCACATGCACGCCCTAAGATTGGCCATGTGTCCCCTGGAAGTGCCAACCACAAAGCCAGAAGTGTCTGTTGGTGATCTGGTGCCCACCCCCCCCCCC
>NW_017729024.1:111400336-111424211 GCF_001723915.1 Gavialis gangeticus | reverse complement strand
CCCCGCCCGACTTGGGAGGCACCAGTCGCCCATAAGGACATGCATCTTCTTTCTGTCAACACCAAGGAGAGTCCACAGCAAAGGTATTTCAGACCAAGATGTTCATATGCACCCAGTGTGTGTCCAGGAATCTGCCCAGGTTAGTGGGCAGGGGTAGGAAGGTCCATGCACTGGGGTAGCAACCAGGTGGATAGCCAGCTGTTAGGGAGCCAGCATATGGAGAGTGGAGGCTGGAGATCCTAGAGACTGTGCAGTTATGTAAGAAAAATGATTCTGTGGTTTCAGGTAAACTCATTAGGCCAAATAAATAAATAATAAAACATACTGAAATGGTAAAGTGAACTAACAAAGAAAATTCCATGTAAAAGCCTGCAAGGCAGCAAAAGACAGGTTAATGAAAGCCCTACATTTCACCTCCCAGACTGGCTATTCCTGTTCTCTCAAACTATACTAACTCACTCTTTTTCAAAACTTTCTGTAGAAATGTTTTACAAACCTAATCACAGGAGTTTTTACGTTTCCTTTCTTCTTCCATGAGTTTACTGCATTTAATTTATTAAATGTTAGGGGTTAGAACATTTAGAAGTACAATTAGAAATTCCTTTGTCTGTTCAATCACCATGTTTGCAAGCAAAAAGAAAGTGCAGCTTCATGGCTGAAAGAAAAAACAACAACTAGAAGATGGTTAAAAACGCAGCATTCCAAAGTCAACAAGGGGTTAAAGGTAAGATTTATACTGGGGATTTTTCTGTAACATGCTCCTCCTTCCCTAACAGTGCTGCCAAAAATCATCTGACAGGAAACGTAAGATTAAGTTTGTCCTACCTAACTGAACAAAGAGCGCTCAGAACAGGCAACTGGTTTACTGCAGAGTGGGAACTTTTCTAATCCTGATGGAATCTGCAGTGCCGCTCAGAAAATATCACTGAAAAAGTTGTTTTCTTTAACTTCTTGTCTCTGGATCATCTCATTTTGGTCACACTGCAGATCTTGCTGCTTCTCCCATAAAGGTTAAGTTAAAGCTCCAAACATAATCATGTGGAAAATGGACATTATTGATTCCTATGGTCCATTGTTCCCCCATTCTAAGTCCCTGAAGTTCAAGTTCAATCTGGAATTACATCATGTCTGGTTTCTCCTGGTTACCAGACGGCTTGAGACGTGACCACAGCTACAGAAAAAACAAACAGCCTTCTTCACGCTTCGGCTCCCCTATCGATTCAAACATAAACTTTTTTTCTTTCTCTCAAGTATGCTTCAAGTATGGAGCATGGTTAATTTAGAGATTAAGTTCCAAATTAGATTATCTAATGGCATCTTAATGGATTGCTGACCCATTTCCTGTGGGATGGCAGCATGCAAGTCTGGCTGGAATACAATTAATTTCTTAGGAAGTGTTCTGAAGATGTTTGCCTAGATGGAAAGGAAACATAATGTTCTGCACATCTTTCTTTATTACAGAGTTGGGGGAAACTATCAAAAATAGCAATTTAAATTGATAAAGACCAGAAATCCTTGATTTTTTTTTTCCTGCCACAAATAGGCTTTTTCCATCAGGATCATTTCTCATTTTTTGTTCTTAATGGCAAAACTTAGAGTTTGTACTCTTATCCAAAACAAATATGCAACATGAGGAAAAACCCCCATACTTGGCCTAACAAGTGTCTGTATTATAGAAATGTTTAACTTTCTAAATGCACCAAGTAACTACAGGCACAATGTTATTTAATTGTTGTGAGTTAGTACATTCACTAGATTCTACTATACACAAAGGACTATGATATGGAAACGATTCTAAGCAATTTCCACTCTCCCTCTGACTTTCCCGCAAACTGGAGCTTATTACCTTCAACTGCCTTATCAGCATTATCATCATAGCCCCAGAGTGGTGCTAGGGGCAAAGAGTGCTGCTTAAAAAGTTGAACATTTTGAATACCCCTACAGCTAAAGCTGAAAAGGAAATTCAGCACTCTGAGAATAAAGCTCCCCTTAGGAGCTCCAGGAACAAACCAGCTGTTGTACTGTACTTATGTGTCAAGATAACAAACTGAAAGCAGGAAATGCTAACCTAGTGCATTTGCCTGGGTAGTGTAAATGTAATGTTGAAAACATTAAAGTAACAGTTAACCCTTAAAAGCAACACTAAGGTTTTTATTTAAAAAAAAATAAACAACAGTAGTTGAGAATGTAAGGAAAATTAACAACAGCTGTGTTAAATGTACATTTTGCTGCTAGCAGTTTGTTTTATTGTCTGTGAAAGACTTACTCAAAAATATTCAGTTTTAGTATACAAGGGCCCAACCCTGAATCCCTTTGTAAAAAGTCCCATTGGTCACTGTAACAACCCATGTGAGTAATTAAGGGCTGCAGAAATTGGTCCTCAACCCAATAAGTCCCTTTCTCTTTCACTTGTTGCTTAAGTTTTATTTGCATGCATTTTTTGCTTACTGGACAGTGCCTGAAACCATCTTTTCCAGCCTGATCCTAACTCATCTTTACACTTTTGAATGTTGCTGAAAAATCTAGTTATTTGAACAAAATGGTAGATATAAATCAAGTTTGCTTAAATAAATTCTAACTATTCTCATTGCCTTCATCATCTGGTCATGAACCACACACCCCAAAATTGCAGGGTACTGATTGAATATGTGCTTTGTATGAACCACTGGATTGTGCATATACTTAATTTTAAGCATGTGCTTAAATGTCTTGCCTAGTTACAAACAGACCCTCAAAAGTCCACAATAAGTAATTTTTTAAAAATGTAGTTACTTCTAGGGAATCATGGTGTCAGGAGCAAAATAAAATAACTCCCACATACATTACTAAAAACCTGTTTTAGCTCATTTTTGAAAGTGCTGAACAGATGTTTAATGTAAACTTCTTCTTCAGTCACACTAGTATGTTTATTTTAACCATCAAAAGTATTCCTCTAAGTTTGTATGCAACTATCTACACACTACTTTGCTTTTGGAAAAAAAATGTACTGATGACTTAAGTTCCTAAGTTTGTATAACTCACATTCACTTTCTACTGATTTTAAATGTCAACGTGTTCTTAAATATGTATTACTGCTCCTTTCTTTCTGGGACCACAAATTTAAGCACACCTACAGCTGGTTTTAAAACCCCATATATCATTTCATATTGTTTGGCATGATAGGCAGCCAGTGATATGACGAAGGACACAAAAAGGACTAGCATAGGGACCACATCATCTCTCACTCAAGTTAGGGTTGCTCAAGTTAGGGTGGAGGTCATTGACAGTGCGGCGCAAGGAAGCTTTGTTTGGTTGCTTCCATTACATGATCTACACATATACCAAGTAGGTCATTTTCAAGCACTGCCAACTCTTTGACCTTAGTAAATAAAAACATTCAACACAACTTCTCAAAAACCAATGCACTGTCATACATTAGTGCTGTCTACAACAATGGTGAACCCCTTCTATGAAAGGTCACTCTGATTACTGTCAAAATGAGTGCCGGAGATTTGGAGAAAAATGCTGATCAAACAAGTTTATGGCAGTAAAATTTTCAATTTGATTTTGTAACAAGGAAATATTGTTTTACCAATAATGAAGAAAGGATTTATTGCACAAAGTTCTTTCCTCTGAGTGTTATAAATACTCATATCAAGAGAACTGCTTATTAGTTTAAATAGCTCCCATTGATACTTTTATGTGCTCCTCTTCCCACATGTTTGAAGAATGTCTGTATTTCAAAGGCTATATTTTAAAAATAACCTGCACTTATATGAGAACATGCCTTTTTCTTCCTTTCCTTTCTTTCAGCCATTTGCAACCAAGAAGAATGCATGCTAGTATTTGAAAACCAAAATCTAAAAAACACGGGACCACAAGCTCAACTAATGTAAACTGGCATCAGTCAATATAGGTATAATGATTTACACCATCTGAGGTTTTAGCCAACTCTCTGGGCAGGCACTAGTGGTTGGTGAAGTTACAGCTTCCTGTGAATGCACTGAGACAGATACACTCTCGATGGTGGGAGAGTAAATTACTCCCTGTGCTACATAAACTTAGTTTGGATTCACTCTTAATGGTATATAAGTAAGGACTGAAAACTGTGCCAATTTTTTTTATGACAATTAATAGTGTGAAGCACAGTCCTCAAGGAGCTGATTTCCTATTGTGCCATATCATCCACAGTAGGGGAAAACTACTCATTTGGCCACCTCACACTTCAAACAGCTTTCAGAATTCTTCCAGATTTCCAAAATTCTTAAGAGAAAAGTACAGAAAGTGCAGCCATTACTTGCAGGTCTTGGTAAACCTAGGTAGTTAAGTAGCTTAAAATTTGGATACTCATCTTTCCATTTCAAATATCACATTTCAAAGTTGATACTATAAATATAACCTCTTTTAGCAATCAAGAGTATGGCACTATATATCACAGGATATTGTATAGCAAGTCTGTATACACATGCACACTTTCACACATACACACTTATATATACTCTTTGGAATGTGACTGTAATGATACAGCATCATATTCTTAAACATGCATATCCAAGTGGTACATAAAAATAATTCTGAAGGGGGGTGAAAAGATTGCTTCACTTCTCAGGGCCAAAATTGACAGCCTTTCCATCGTGTATATAACACCCTCCAGTTAAGTATGTTAAAAAGAATGCTGCAGACGAAGCACTGAAAAACAGCTATATTTCACAATGGTGCTGCTTATTATCTTTTACTTATTTATACATCCACACCCCAACCGCTATCATAACCACTTATACATATAATTGATGCATAATAAAATATGCATATATGTATAATCAATTACTGAAGTGAAAACTGACATCTCTTGCATACAAAAAACTGCTTTTCCTGACTACTGACTTCTCATTATTTTGTATTTTATTATTTTAGCTTATAGACAAGATAGTTTATATCTTACCTTAGTGAAAATGTTAGTGATATAAATCTATGCCATCTGTTCCCAAACGATTAATTAGATCTGTTTCTATAAATAGTGTAATTATTCACCAAAACACTATCATATCAGAAGTCTACTATATTACTCATCTATATTATTAATCACACCAAATTTTGCATATAAACTTGTAAGCCCAAAAGTTAAATGACTTCTGCAAATCACATTTTGAGTTTTAAAGTCCTAAAATCTGCAGTGCTTTCAAGTTACAAATGCTTTGCACTCGACAGTGAACATTTGGCATTCCAGGTGTTTTACTATAGTATATTTAAAAGTTAAATCTACATTAACAATAATGTAAATGTGTGTTCAAGAAATGTTACACAGATAGGTTTTGTTTAAATGTTGACATATATTCTCCTAAAGGCCTACTAAAACAGATACTGCAGCTTAATGTAACTTTTTTAGATGTAGTGTAGGGTTGGAAATAATTAAAATGTTACCTTTGCCAAGTAATTCCCAATGTATCCTCACTGGCACTGGGGTATAAATGCCTGCCGTTTTGATTCATGGTCCAGTCACAAATCCTCAGCTGTCAATTGAAACCTAGCAGTCAGATATGGATCGAGCAGTACTACAGTTTTTAGTATTTAAATGAATACATGCAAACTAGTATTGTACATGGCAAAAAGCCTTACTTTCCCAAGAAGTAACTTAAAAAAAAGCTTATGCTGAAAATTAAAATTTCTACAGTTTCTTTAAATTAAAAAAATGATACTTTGATATGCTCCCCTATTAATAAAGCATAAAAGAGTAACTAGTGTTTAGCACATAACAATTAGCCATTATTAGATTAAAATTGAGCTGGAATAAAAGAAAAATGTTAATGTTCAATAGTGAAATATTTTAAGAAAGAAAATCAAAATGCTGTATTGTATATGCAATATACTAAGTAATCTGTACTAAGGAAAGGTCAAATATAATCAATATAATGAAGCATGCATTTGGTGAAACATAGAAGACATGCAATTTATAGAATATTTCCCCAAATTACCCAAAAGATGTGCCCTTATCTTACTATTTTAGAAGGGTAAAGGTATTTTGTAATTGAGATTTATTAATTTAGTGTTGCTGAAAGTGGTATTATTTAGCAAGAAGTAATAAAATAATCTAATCTTGTTCTAGACTCAAAAATAGTATTTAAAATACCTTATTACATTTAAATGGGTCATATTTACATATAGTGAGGAATGTACTAAATGTAAGCTGAAACAAATTCTTCCCAGATCCCCAAATCATCAATTCTGCCCTTCACAGATTGTCCATGTAACCCTATACAGCTCTGTTTGTTTAACAGCTGCCCTACAGTGCTAGCAGATTTATTGAAAAGATATACTGCTTATTTTTATGTTAAAGAACATAAACATATCTGCCTTGTGAAGAAAGTATAAAAAAGCATAGTTCCAACCTCTGTATAGTCATGCTGTATGTAAATTAATGTACATCTTCTATGATATAGCACTTTGAATTAAAGATATTTTGATCACTGAGATGAATTCCATAAAATGCACTTTGTTTTCCTCATGCAAATTTAAAGTGCCTCCAAAAGCTTCAAGCGATGGTAAACAAACTAAAAGAAATTACTTTCACAGTAGCACAATTAATTACAGTCCCTTCCTGACAAATACATATGCTAAGGACAAGACAATATTGCTATCTTGACCCTGTCTGACTGTTACGCTCATAAGCTTCCTGCTGTTGAGGTTTGAGAAATGGAAACGTTAGTCTCTGATGTTTTCATAAGGGTTGCTTCTTGTTTGTTATCTAAAGAAGAGACCTTTTTAAAGGCCATTTAAAGCATGACTAAACTACATGAAATTAACCAGAAAAGGAAACATTCAGTCAAAAAAGCTTGCTAGAGTACAACTGTAAAGAATGTGTTAAGTATGCTCAAAAAGTAGAAGAATGTGTGCGCATCTTTCTTAAATCACTGCATGAAACTGTACCATAAGCCATATTTTTATGCAATAGGCAGTATTCCATAGCAGTATTTTTATTCTATATGTAAAATATATGTCGTTACTATAGTCAGTAGTCTAGTGGCTCTATTTCTGCGGCAATCCTTAAGAAAGTGTCAGCATTTTTCATTAAAAAAGTATATTTTAAGGGCTTATGACTTGGTTATAAAGATTCACTTTCAGCTGAACAACGATGTCAAGTTTTAAATATGGAAACAATTACAACATTTTTAAAAATCAACAAACAAACAAAAATCTTTGGCTGGTTATAAACAAAAGAATGCCAAAACCAAAACTTATTGTTACTGGATGATTTTATGTGCTTGTCTAACTAAAAAATTTGGCAAGCAATTAGTCTGCAATAGAAGCTAATTGTTTTTTGTATTTGGGAAAACAGTAAGTGGCTGATACATTACAGTTTAATAAATCAGCTACTGTACATAAATAATAATTTTCCTCCTACTGTGTTCAGAAGAATTTTTAATATGAACAACTAAGATCCTAAATGTATAGTTACACACATACTGAAAGAACTATTCCAAACTCATTTGTTAATATTAACACTATACAATACACATCCACACACATATGCACTTATACCTATTGTAACTGTAATATAGAAACATTTTTCTATAAGCTCCACACTCATTTATATATGCATGTATATAAAGGTGCATACTAAACCAAATCCTCCATTGATATAAATTAGTAGAGTGCCATTTACATGGTCCCCTATGCATAAACATGAAATATGTGAAAGTGATACACCTATCCTAGACTGAAAAAACGTGATCCATAATTCTATTACACAGTCTAGGACTGCATCACTTGTATACTAAATGGCTTTTCCAGGCCTTACGTCTAATGTTCTAATCTCCTGAGCAGCTTCAAAGAGCTGAAACTGTTTTCAAGGTCGGCCTACCAGAAACGTGGTTGTGTTTCTCAGTGGCATTTCCTCTCCAAAAAGACCTCTGTTAGAGAACAGTTTGGCCACTATTTAGTGCTTTGCTGGAAAGACACATAGGCCCTTGGCAGACATGCAATTAAAAGCATGATGGGATGTGATGCACAATCCCCACAATCAAACTTTCTACCACTGCCATGCACATCGCAGGAAGCACTATTGTGGGATCAAGCATCAGATCCCATCACACCTTATTGCCAGTGCAGGGGAGCCTAGAGTCCTGATGCCAATGCTGATCCTCCTTCTGCACTGGCAAATAAGCTCCCATGGTTGGCAGTACCATCAGCTGATCCAGGTTCCCAAGCACAGAGGCATATTTTGAGCTTCCATGGCTGGCAGCCCAGCTGGGAATCCTAGCCTGGTCACACATTCAATTAATGGAGTGATGGGAACCAGCCACAAAGTTATTATACTTATTTTGTGTAATAACCTTATGATTTATTCCTTGTTTTATCACATCATTAACTGAATTAACGTGTGGCTGGGTAACTACTTAAGATGTGATTACATGGTATCTTAAGTGTAACATGTGCCAAGGTATCACTCTCAAATTTGGTATTCTGCATGCATACAAACTTTAAAATGACTTAGCTCCTTCATGCTGGGTGAAGAAGCAAAAGTGTAAAGAGGTCTTCAAGGCACAAGTTCTTTGTGGGGATAGCTTCCTATAGAGTAAGCACCATAGGAAATGCTGTGAGGCTGCCCTTAAGGACCCCTCTGCAAGCCCAAGAAATATGCCAATAGTAAAGGGACATTCTGGGCAAGGATATAGTTCTGCTGTTCTGGAGATTCTGAGATGTGCTGAAGCTCACTGGATAACCCCCCAGGGCTTTTTAAATTGACACTGGGGGGGCCAGAATGAAGAAGTTGCAAAAGAGATGAATTGTAATGCTATTTTATCCTCTCTTCTCCCTTGGGCTGTGTGTTCTGTACTATGCTTCCAAGAGAATCACTGCAGAATCTTATCTGGGAACTTCAAATCATTGCAAATAGAAGATTCCGAGCTTTTGTAATGGCGAACACAATACTTATTTTAATCTTTGAAAAGACCTGGCACACTGGAAGTTAATATTTTAACTAGATTCTTTTGAAGGTGCCAAAAGTCCCCAGTGCAATTTAGATCCAGCCACAAATGCCACCGTGTTAAGTGGGGAATCAAACGAAGCTCAGCACACTGCACCCTGTACATTCTCATCTCTGGTGTGACATCTTAAAAAACCTCTCTATGGAGAAGAAGGGGGAGCATCAGAAAACTACATGCATATGCCATCTCAGGATTTTTCCTTCTCAGATGCTCTATTGCTTTGGGTGGCTGAGGTCACACAAAGCAACCCTGTCCTAGCTAAAGATTTGACCCATCAGCTTTAATATTTTTCTATGTCTACACTAGACTCATAGTAACTAAAGTACTTGAGTTTTCAGGCAAATAGACTGAAGAAACAGTCCCAACCAAATGTTTACAAGCTTTCCAAAATATTTATATGATAGGTTTTTCTTGTTAAAGTATGATCCAGCCATGGAAATATGATCATGAGACACAGGAGAAAGACTTTATCAGCAATCATTTAGGATAACATATATGAGTCTTTACCACTGTGAGCAAAGCATTCCCTACAAATTCTCTGAAAATAAAGCTTTTATGCCACACAAAACCATCTCCCAACATCACAAACAGTAGGGACAAGGCAAATTATCCTCAGGAGAAAAAGAAGTCCTTCACTGGGCCAAATTCTAGGTTGCCAGGAATCAAGTGTGCCCAAATCAGAGATGGGCAGACTTAATGTGCCTACCTGCTAACGGCCTTTGAGGCTTTGCAACTGCTCCCTAGGAAGAAGCACAGAACCTACAGAGAAGACTTCCTGCACTAGGGGTATTCCTCAAGTAAACCATGCAACTGCTTGGCAGTCCCATTATGCCAGTGCAAAGGGGCCACAGACCACTGAACTGGACAGAGGGATGGACTGGATTTCAGGAGATCTAAGTTCTATTACCTCTGCCACAGGTCTGCTGGGTGACTATGGGCAAATCATAATTTTTCCTCTTTGTGCTTCTGTTTTCCCATTCATGAAAGGATGAAAATGATATCAACCTGCTTATATGTTTTGAACTCTATTAGTGCTAAAAGCTTGCTATTTTTATTATTATCTTTTCAATTTAAGTTGGACACCTTAGGAGCACAACTGCCTTGCAGTTTAGCTATGCAATGTCCATTGCCACAGCTACCAGCCTACTGTCTAGTATTTTAAATAATGCTAAGGGTTAATATTTTAGTTGGCTTTATATGTTCAAATTTTACCAGAGTTGCTAGCTGAGAATAATCTTCATTTCAAGCCTCTTTGATTACTAGTAAAGGTAAATATACATTCAGAAAAGGGAGTGAGTGATAGGAGACCATGCTATGATTTTTGTTATTTGAGAAATGCCCATAAAGCTAAACATTTGCATACTGTCATTGTTTTGACTGAAACTTCCTTTAAATGTGTTTCCTTTCCAGCAAGCATATGTGAAAGGTGACCTCTTATCCATTTACATACCTCCCTGGCAGTCACATGATCAAGTTTTACGTCAAACTGTCAATTATGATAAGAGACACAATAAGAACAGCCTAAGTGTTGATAACCTGTTTCCTGACTTTACTGAGAAGCTCTGTTTAAGAGTCCACTTGTATGCATCTCTCAGTCTTTTGCCTAAAGCAAAAGCAGTGTCCATCCAAAAGATTTTAAAACCAGAAACTTTGCTTTCAGTGGTCATTTCAGTTTACAATTTCAATGATAAACGATATGGAAAGGCTTCCATTTTGGAAAAGCATAATGCAGCAATAAAGGATGCATCTGGAAAGAACAACTTCCTACTGAAGAAAAGGGCAGTCTTGTGTTTAGGAAATAATTAAATAAGAATAAAAAAGCTGCTTTCAGTTTTGCAGTTTCAAAATACATTAGAGGCCTAAAGTGTTTCTTCTTATCGTATACAATTAATACATGTAAAATATATATACATGACATTAATACATGTCAAAAATATATGAAAATTGTGTACAATGTACAACATACCCATAAAGCTCAAGGTCTAGTGGAATCCATGCAGTTGTATTAAATGATGCAAGGATTTGAGAGGTCCAACAGTTACTCAGTTATTGGTCCAATATTAGTTAGCATATACTAGCATGACAGGATTGTAATGTTTTAAAGGCTACTACTATCACAAACCTATAGCTTCAATGCTAAAAATCATTTGGGTTTGTTTGCCTGAATCAAAATGACTTCCTACCTGCTCTTTCTAAAAGCTCAAACCTGTATTAAAAGTTAAATAAGTATGGATGGCAACATTATGGCTGACAGTAAGTTCACTATTTAGACAGGCAGTTTCAGTAGGAAGCTTATTAACTGTGAACCATTGCCTTTTTGCTGTAATGAACACAAAGGCAACATTTTCTTTTTCTTTGTTTTTAATAAGAAAGCATTTGTTGCTACAAACCCAGAAGTAATACTGATCAGACACTAAGAATTCCTATAATTTAAAGATATGTGGTTTAAGAATGATCCAAATATAACAATATAAAATGAATCAGACTAAGAAAATGTTAGAAGGCAGGGCAGGTGTGCACCTGTATGTATTAGCTGAATAAGAGATACAGAGAGAAAGCAGAAGCTTTCATGAAGCCAAGTTCTCTTCAAAAGAAACTGTGACATGACAGCATAGAACTGAGTATAAAGTGTCAGAAACCCATAAGAACTCTGACCTAGAGGACATCAACACAAATTTTTGTAACTGCAGTCTTTTATAAATGATTGCTGCATTATGATAATACAATCCCAGAACTGAAGACTATGATGATGAAGTGTCAAAATTAAACTTTGACACAACTTTATTGAGCTCAAAGATGTTAGCCTGCTTATAGCAAGGCTGAATTTAACCCCATTATTCCGCTTTTTGCCACCCCCTCCCTGCAAATTTAGATGCAGAAATCCAAAGTCTGCTAAAACTCATATATAAGCAACATGTACATGAGCTACAGGGTAAGAGAGAGAAAGAAGAGAGGCAGAGGTGCTACTGTATAACTGTGAAGACTACTCAACATTTCTCTTACGTGTTTCATTAAAGAATTTCTTAGCATGAATGCTTAGTACAGCAAACCAAACAAAATTCATTAATTCTTAAAGTCACAACAACTTTGAATAGTAAAGAACAAAGTCTTCTTAACCAAATACTATCTCTAACATAAATTTTTAATTGTGACTAAAGAGATGTTTGATTAAGCAAAATCCCCAGAAACATGAAGCCATCACTACTAGTTAACAACTCTTGAATACTGACTAATAAATATTAAAGAATTAAGTAGTCATTAACCATTTGTAGCAGATATTTTGAGAGACCTGGAGATAAATTATTTTTTCCAGCAAAACAGTAGGATGTTTATAGATGCCTTCAGTATATTTTTCAGCGTGCACGCATGCGCGCGCGCACGCACACACACACACGCGCACACACGCGCGCGCGCACGCACACACACACACACGCGCACACACACACACACACACACACACACGACTGTAGCTGTACTTAGTGGGAGGCCTGCTTTGTTACTTCGGATGTTCCAGTGCAGAAATACCTCACATTTCAAGATATCACCAACAACCAATGATCTCAAAAGAAAATGGACTGCATAAACTTGTAGCTCCTCATCATAGCCTTGCCTTTTTAACTATCAATGTAGCATGCTAAGTAACATGTGTAATAGCACATTTTTCACAGTAATTCAGATCAGTAACTGTAAATGCATTGCTCCCACAGGTGCTATATATATGCTATCTTTCAAAATTACATTTAATATTTCCCATCTAAATGCAAGTATTCCAGCAAGTTTGGGCTATAAATTGTTTTATTAGAAGTTTTACTGAACTGTCATTTTGTGAAAAGATTGTTTGTAAGTGAGAGTCAGAAACTATACAAGCAACTTAAATTTATGATTGTTACTATAATTTATACGGGCTACATTATGGTTCTTTTTTTTTTTAATCAGCAACAAAAAAGCACTCAACAATGCATGTCAATAATTCTCATAGCCTGAGAGAATAAATCTTTATAAAGCCCCCTCCATTGAAATAAAGAATGTACCTGTGACAATATTTATTTTTTAAAGGGTCAATGTAGATTACAGGGTATGGTGAATGTTTAAAAGACCTCTCTGGAACTAAAACCATTGGCTTTCTAATTTAGAATTTCTCTCAGCTAATATAAAATGATTGATTGCCTTTATTTCATGTACCCCTTGATTTTCCTTTTCATTCATCATGGGCTGCTTTAAACCAAATGCATTTAGAACCTGCCACAAGAAGAGTGGTCTCTTTTAAATTGTTGTAAAGTAATGAAAGGACATAGTAAATCAATCTCATTTCTGCCTTACCAAGTATAACCTTTACTTTACTAAAGTCATTTAGAGAATTCTGTTCTTTCTTGTTTATGAATAATAAACATATATGGTATTGTAATCTTTGAGATCATTTCAGAATTTAAGGGGATGAAGGTAACAACTAATTAACTAGAAATTTGATTTATACTTGCTGTACTTATATATTCATAGTATCCCACTCCTAGAAAGCTTTGCTTGTTTTTATAGTACTTTCTTCCTCTAATGTATTCAACAGTGCCTAATTAATTCCTGCATATGTATGTAAGGGCATGTACACACACACATACATACCCATACCAACACACGCTTCACATAATTTAAAGTTGAGTACAGACTACATGGCAGAGACAAACATATTAAACACTTTTGCACTTTACTATATGGCTTTTACTATGTACTGCTTGGATGCCAGCAAGTGTTGTAGTTAAATGAACAAAAATATACATACTGTAAAACACTGTAGAAAGTAGAATGGCTAATTTACATGGTATCACTAAATAAAAATAGATATACCAGTTCTGAAAGTTAGCATAAAATCTTCAATTTGCTATATATGTAAGATCTACTTTTTTTAACCATCTGGCCACATGTTAATGGTACTGCCAACATTCTCCAAATTTATCCTGAGAATATGTTATAAAAACAAAAATATAGAGAAGATACATTACATTCACATTGCTTTTGTGCCCATATATACAAAGCACCTACTCAACATATACATGATAAACTTTCCCAACAAGAAACTTAAGTTGGCTTCCAGTACCTCCTAGGGATGTGTGACTGTTTCTGTCATTCTTTGAATGTTCTTGAGAATAAAAAATTGAGCATATTTAAAGAAAAATGAGATCTCTTTAAGATTGGTGATTAATTAAAACAAAATATATTTATGTTTCTTCTGTGAATACCAAATCTAACTGAACGACAGAGATTTTTCATGACATAATATTTAAAATTTCACAACAGGAGTACTTAGAATCACAGACAATGAGGTTTGGAAGGGACCTCTGGAGGTCAGCTAGTCCAACCCCCTGCCCAAAACAGGACCATCCCCAACTAGATCATCCCAGCCAAAGCTGTCAAGCCAGATTTTGAAAACCTCCAAGGACGGAGTTTCCACCACCTCTCTGGGTGACCTGTTCCAGTGTTTTACTGCCCTTCTAGAGAGAAAATGTTTCCTAATATCTAACCTAAACTTCCCTTGCTGAAACTTGAAACCATTGCTCCTTGTTCTGTCATCTGCTATGACTGAGAAGTCCAGCTCCATCCTCTTTCAAACCCCCCTTCAGGTAGTTGAAGGCTGCTATTAAATCACTTCTCAGTATTCTCTTCTCCAGACTAAATAATCCCAGTTCCCTCAGTCTTTCCTCATAAGTCATGTCTCCCAGCCCCCTCACCATTTTTGTTGCCCTTCGCTGGACTCACTCCAATTTGTTTATAATATCCATGCAGTACTTTTAAAAGAGCAAGTTTTAAACCTATACATCTTGCCTTTGTTTAAAAATAGAATGAACACATACTGTACATTTGTCAAATAGAAACATATTATAGTAATTATAACACATTTCATATTACAGCAATCTTAGAGAGGTGAAAAAAGCAGCATACCAGAAAATTTACTGAAAAACCAATAGTTGGTGAAAACCACTAATTGTTATTTGGTATTTTCATAACTGCATACAGATGTTTTCAGTTAGGTCTCACTGGTTTAAAAAAAACTGGCAAAACATCAACTATCTTGAATAAACTATCATCTTTATGATTTTCTCTGAACTCTGCATGTGGTGACCTTTAATATATACATACTGCCACCTTGGCCTGGGAGTGAGTAGGCATAGGGAGTTCCAGATGTAGCATAGTTTAGCTATGTCACAACAAACAAAGAACATAGAGGTTTTGCTGAAAATAAAACAGGCATGGGTACCAACTGTTGATAGGAACACAAGCCTGAGAAAAAATACAGTTCAATAAATAATGAGAACTACTTAACAGCTCTTTTCTGTCTGCCATATTCAATTTTTCCCTTGTAACATTTTACATGCTGTTAATTTCAGACTCCTCTGCTGTTAAAAGCTGGGACAGCATCTACACACATCATAAAATATACTAAGGTTCTAAACTGTCTGCATTCATTTCTATTATGCAGTTACTAGCAATGCACAATTTCTGTATCTTCATGGCCTTGCTATTGACTGCAGCTCATTTGTTTATAAACCACCATTAATCTCGAATGTATATTTTCACAGGTTGCGTAAACACTTCATTTGCATTAAATTTACAGCATTAATGAGATGTGAAATTTAAAATGCTACTTGAGACATAAATGATATAAGAAACTAGAATAAAAATGTGTTTTTATCACATCTAAAATGGCAAACCAATTTAAACCTATTAAACTAGGAATGATGATGTGTTGCATTGAGAATTTGGTTTTATAACTCATCTTCTGGAACTAAAATGCAGAAATGTAGCTCAAACATCTGGAAAATATGAAATAACTTTAGAATCATAATTTGTACAGTTTAATTTTGCTTATTTTTTATGGATTTTTAAATCAGTTCTCAGTTTTGCCCCATGAACACTCTATTCTTATTTTTAATATCAATTATAGGTTCTACTAGAAGTTAATCAAAAATAAAATAGGTGAAGGAAGCATTATTAAAAGTTCCTTAAGATGGTACAAATCTAAGAAGCAAAGGCCTATGTCATGTTGAAGTTGGCTACAGGACTTTTGCTTTTGTTTGTATCATATCTAGTCTTCATACAATAAATACTGAAACCATTAGGATCCCATTCTAATCCAAGATATCAGTGGCAGCATGTAGAAAGGTAAAATTGCAAAAGCTTGTCTATATCATTACACCTATGTGAAACTTGCCCACCTGTTGCTGGTGTAGGAAGGATGGGTCTCTTGGGCTTAGTCCCACATATCGATTGGCTTGGGATGTGCCTGAGGCTGTGTAGGCTGATTAAGGAAGAACAAAACAGATTGATAAAAATAGTGACCTATCATAACTGTTACCCTGTGCATGTACAGTACAGATATGAGAAATCCAGAGTTATGATTTGCAACGTATAGGAAGTGTCTGCCAAACAAACACAGGGCCAACTGCAGTGGATGCACATGCACAACTCCTATCTACTTCAATGGAAGCTGCATATGTGAATTTGAGGTCAGAATTAGGTCAGAACAAAACTTATGGGTTACGTAAAATGAAAATGTAATCCTTAAACTGTTGATCAAACAGTGGATTTGCTAATCTGGTATGAAATGAATCTTCAGAGTCATCTGGAATGTGCAGTTTGATTAATAACAACATGAGAAAGGAGTTAACTTCTACTGTGCAGTTTAAGACTGAACATTCGCTATTTTACACCTCAGAAAACAACTTGCATTTAGGGACCAGTGCAATAAAAGCCCTGCCGCATCTGTTGTGGAAGCTAAGAAAAATCTTAGTTTCGGGTACTGGGTGGCTCAGAGGATTGGTAATGGGATACGGAACCTTTCACCTGCGGGTCATCATTCAAATCTGACCTAGGTCAGTAATGACTGAAAGTCATTACCATCTAATGACTTCTGGTGGCCTATATGAAATGAGGTAGGTAGTCTCACTTCACTTCCCAGTGTGTAGATGTCCACATTGTGACAATCATCATTAGAAGAGGCACCTTTGCTTGCAGACAAAACAGAGCTGCCAAAATTGAACGGACATAAAATTCAAGAGGCAGTAGGTAGATGGAGTTTTTCACCCAGAAGGCCTGAGGTATTAAATCATATAGCAAATGCAAATAAATGAAATGTTATCAAATTCTAAGGATTATTTGTTATATATGGCTTTTTAGAACAAACAGTTGTCACTGAGCAACTACTATAAAAATGGTTCAGATATAGAGAAAAAATGACTTTTAGACCATAGGGCTCCCTCTTCACCAGTTAAAGAGAACTGTTATATTTTTAGTTCTGAACAATTCCATTGTTGCATCTTCAGAATAAAAAAGTAGTGTTAATCATTTGCCATTGTATGCTGAATTAGGTGGAAAGAAGCTAAACAGATATGCCATCGGTTATATTATCTCCAAGTAATATTTCTGACGAATTATAGGCTAAAGAATATTTTCTCTTTTAATTTAATCATTTATTAGAAATAAAGTTGCAAAGATGTTGTAAAAACTATGAAGGCCAAATTCTCCCCTGAAATGCATACTGTATGCCATGAGGCACTAATGGAAGGTGGAGAGCTTTCTGTATTTTCAGCAGCATAATATGCTTTTTCTTCTTCTCCTCCTTACTGAAAATTTTTCATAAACTCCCATTACTGACATGCATATTTAAAACATACAAATTTCTTATAAATGTAATTTTTGTTTCCTCACTTGTGTACACATTTCACACATGGATTTTCATGTGTACATTTTTCATTACGTGCATTACTAGTAGAAAAGCTATAGAAGCAAGAGGCTAATCACATAATGTTCAACATGGCACAGAGTCCTCATTTCAAAGATCTTAGCTGGGATACTCAAAGGACTATAAAGGGATTAGGTATCCAAATTCCACTGAAATTCAATAAAATGGTGTGCCTTATTCTTTTATGCCTGGTTTTTTGTTGTTTTCCTTTTCTTTTTGGAACTCACAGCCTTTGCCCTTAAATAAAAGGGTAAATATTAGTGTACACATCAGGTTTGTTTTACTCTAAACAGACTAGCTGAATTAGGCTGCAATTTGAACTAATAAGTATGCAAGCTTCTTACCACAGTTCTGATATCACACTTGATCTTTCTTCCTCTCCTATGCTGGGCCTGGCCTCTCTTGAGCAGAACCAGACATGGTACGGCTCTTTGTGAGTATCACCCAAAGAAGTAAGAATGAAACCAGCAATTCCCAAAACCATATCTAAACCCAGGGTTCCCTACCACCCTGAGGTGAAAGGTTAGATCTTTTTTTTTGCTGCTGAGCACAGTAGAAATGGTGGAGAATCTGCACTACCAACTAGCAGAGAGGTGCCAATCCACTGCACTACCTAGTTCCCTATTATGCTATTCCAAAATTATAGCTAAAATAGTTACATAAATCTATCAATATAACTATCAGTTTATAATGAAACAATGGCCTTTGCTTAATTTGACTGCTATGGACACAATTCCCTCTTCATAATAAATACTCATACCATTTCCCCTAGATGTACAGCTCACTCATAATCGTTTGAATCTTTATTTCATTTTCCAAAATAAGGAAATATCTAAATACCCAAAAAACACATTTTACAGGCTTGATTAATGGTTATCTAATGTCTAAGAACACAACCCAAATTTAGAAACTGAATTCAACTTCAATTTAAATGCAAGTGACCCCCCCAAAATTTAGACTTTTTCATTCTGATTTAGTTTTTTTTTATCTTCCTCCTCTTGGTTTGATTAGGCTTAAGCACAGAATAAGCTCTAACTTCCCTACGAAAGACAAAAAATTCAGCTTAGAGATTTTCTTCTAAATTGTCTGATTGGGTTTATTTTCGAATTTTTTTTTACCATTTTAATAAATGTGACTAATGTTGAAACTTTAAAGACCTAAATGTTAGTGACAATATTTACCTAGCCTTACTAACATAAGTGCAGGAACTAGATAAAAATTAACCCCTTGTATATCACTGTACATGAAATTATTGTCCAAAAAAATTAAATGGCATTGGTGTGTACTTTGTACACACATACATGGTTGCAATTCCATTGAAGTTAATAGGATAAATAATTATGGTATCCAGAATGTTGCACAAAGTGCATTGAACTTTCAAGGCATTGAAAAAACTGCCATTAAGCTGCCAGCCTTTGCTGTATCAATTACAATGAATTAAAATCTCCTTTTTCTGCATGCCAAATATTTTGATTTTAGCTAGCAATAACACAACCTATGTAAATATGCAATTATCATAGCTCTGATTCAGTATGCTTTGTAACAAGACTTGATTTCTGTAGGAAAGCTGATTGAGGAGCAATTTTCCAATCTTATTTTAGAATCCAGGTATGAGTGATTTGAAAACCTTGTTATGTGACTGTGCTTCTCAATGTTATTACAATGTCCACCTTAGATGAACAACCATATTTCATTCTCTATTAGGTGGTGCTCAAAGGAATATGCTTTTCCCATTAGATTCTGGTTGTCATGTCTCACTCATAAATTTATGCAACATGATATATTTTACTAGAATTTGATGAGGAAAAGCTTTGTGGTCGGATCTGATCTCAATATAAATGATGAGCATCCACTTGGTCAAATAGTAGGAAAAGGCACCTTTTTTGGCCTTAATTTGAAATCATATTGAATCTTTGATGGACATTTTTTGTTTCCTAGAGAAATACTTACTGGTTGCTGTAGGTGAAGATGCCTCACCTTCAGTGGATGTAGTGATGGGTTTAGTATCTGTCATGGTCAGGGTCACAGGTCGCACCGCACTGTGATGGGGAGAGGGTGCCAAAACTGGAGTAAAATGGCCAGGCACTTTCCCTACTACTTGACCACTGCTGTTAGGCTACAAAACAAAACCAAAAGAATGCCTTGTGAAATATATACATTATTGTGTTTAAGAAATCTACCTACCTATCTTAGGGTTTTCTAGAATGCCCATCACCATAGCATCTACATGCTAGAGTATGAAATTCTAATAAGCTAATAATTCTATAAATGCTATTCTTAGTGGGCAGCATATTCATTAAGTATAGAGGCACTATATGTATAAATCACAGTAATTTTCTGCCAAGCTCTAGTCCTATCTGGATGTGATTTTCATCAGTTTATTTTATGATAATTGTGCTGTTCCTGCAGGAATACTGAAGTAACCAAAACGCATGTCCTGAGCCACTTAATATGAACACAAATTAATTCTGCCAAAGCTGTATTCACAAGGGACAGGACCCTGGCTGCCTTGGGACATACATACAGAATATGTACATAGACATCCACAGAGAATACACGTGTTGGAAGTCTGACCAATAATTAGCAAAGAAGGGTGCATAGGGGAGGACCATGGAGGATTAATGAAAGAGCCTAAACTGTCATCATGCCCCAGAATGCCCTTTTCACAGAAAGTGGGAACTCTATATTTCAGGAACGAAGTAACCTGGCCACATCTTTTTAAATGTAGGCTTGGAAAATTTGTACAATTAGAGATCAAGCCTACATTTACGGAGAAGATAATCAGTTGATTTAAAATATTCTACAATTTCATGATGAAGACCACCACCAGAAATGATACATTGGTGACCAAGGAGGAAAAGTAGGTTACTTCTTAAAGCATAACCATATATACTCACACTATGAAGAATCCAGTTCAATACAATCTAGCTACTATGGAATTTATTCTTCCAGCATCATATATGGATGTTTACATACCATATGCATCAATATTCATGGTTATGCTCATGTAAGGGGTCTCATTTATTAAATAAGAAAAAAGTTATATTAAAAAGTTGTAAAATAAAAAAGCAATATCAAAACTCAGTAATGAAAGATTTTTCCATCTTTCCCCCTGAATTTGCTCCATATAATTTTTTTATTGTATCAAACTTCCAGTGAGTGGACTATCTTTTCTTTCCAAAACTGTTCATTCAGCCCTTACAACTTTAAAGGTATAGGTAGCATGGTATTAATGCATGCAATAAAATACAGAGAGGATATATGAAAACATGGTATAAAACTACTCAGTAAATATTTGGATGGCAACATTATTCACAAGTGAAGTCATGAATGAATTATATTGTCTTTAAATAAGGGTTCAAATAAAACCTGTATAGTACACCATACCTTTTGTGCATTCTGTTAATGCCATATATTTACAAAAAACTATCTATGACTACTTTAGTTGTGTTTTAGATCATTGTATTTTCATGGGTACTACTTTTAATACCTCTTAGCTGCAAAGCTAGATTTCTTAGATGCTCAAAACTGGCCTTGGAAGGACAAAAATATTGTAATACAATTTCAGAAATCTCTATGAGCTATTTAAAATGGCTTTCCTATTCCTGATGTATTCAAGTCCAAGGTATTCCAGGACTGGAAGAAAGCATTGTAACCTACTGTGAAATCACAGTTTAGAAGCCATTTCTGGCTCCAGTGTTTTGCAATGTACCAGGCTTACAATGGCCAAATGCTGAATAGTACAATTTTAAAGGAAAAATTCACAACTGCGGGGAAGCAAAAACAATTATCTGGCAGAATTACGGACAGATGATAAAGTAAACTTATCCCCAATACCTGTAAACAAATATTGTCCATTAATATGTATATGTTTTTAAATATTTTTTTAAAGATGAAACCAGTTACTGCTAGTACAATAATAAACTGTATATGAGCCACACAGTCAGGCTGGTAGACAGGACTAGTTGTTTTCATTGCTCATTGGATGTGGTTAATGATCTGTAGGGACACAGTTATCTTTTAGGTCTGAGTGTCTGTTATATACTGAACCGTCAAAAATGAGCCACTGAAGATTTGCTTGCTAAAATGCATAACATTTATTAAAAACTAAAAAAGAAGATTCAAAGGTATTTATAGATTAAAACAGTGTCATCAGCTTCCAAAAGCAGCTCTGTCTCCAAGCCAGACTCAAATTAATTAAATGGACACAGCTGGAGTCCAGTACAATTTGCAACAATGTATCACCTTTTACTGTTCCCTAGTGATATTGGTCAACAGGAATGCAACAGCTCATATGGACTCCCAGCTTAGTCCCTGTGTCCAAGAAAATGAACCCTTTCCTTTCTGAATTAAGCAATATGCAATGCATGTATTTAATACCCACTAAAATAAAAATAAAATTTTGCATAATATGCATCATCCCACATTCATCACTAATAGTAGGTGAAAATCTGGCTCCAGGAAGTCAGCTGGAGTTTCCTTACTGACTTCAGTGGGAGGAGTGATACTGTAAGCATCTTTTTCTTACATGCAGATACAAGATATAACATTAGACCAACAACCTTTACATATTCCTCTTTCTTCTCTCATTTCTGTCATCTCCAGCATTTCTTCCCTTGCTGTTTAAAGAATTATCTGCTTTAATATTTATGTAGGAGTTGTAAAACAGAAAATCTGTTTTAAAATGGTTAATGCAAATATTACTCAGATAAAACTGAGTGTGTTAGTGTTTGGCAAAAATCTAATTTAAAAAAATACAATACCATGCTCAGTGACACTTCTAAATGTGACAATTGATCCTTTTACTTAATTAAAGCTTTTATATTTAAATTTTTGGACCACCTCTGGTCACAAGTAAGCACATGCCTATATAGGTTTTATTTATGTTGTACTTTAATAATGTCTCCGTTTTTTTCAAGTGGAAATCTGTATGGAGCAAATAATTTTTATAAAACTTCAGCAGTTTTGCTAGGGGCAAAAAACAGAGCCTTTCAATGGAAGTCTGTCACTAGGTCAGTTTGGAAAAAGATGCAACTGCATTTTCAAATGCTGTTAAAATATAAGCTCCATTTCCTCATGACATTAAAATAAAATACCATTCAGAATGAGTAGTTTCTCCCAATATGATCATTCCTGTCTTTTCTTCCATGCTGTGATCAGCAGTGGAACAATTAATAAAGTTGATGTTTAAGTTGTCGTAAGTAGGCTGGATCCTAAAATAATTCTAAAATAAATGGAACTGTTTATAATGATTTCAAAGCAATTGTTTTACCTGGGGATATACTGATAACAGTGCACACTGGTTTGCACAGAGTTCACCTTATTAAGGTCATCTTAACAAGCACAAAACACGTGGCTTTTAAATTACATTTTAGCTCTTTGAGTGCAAGTTTGCAGTCATCACAGAAAAGACACTGGCCACCAAAGCTGTCACAAATCAATCACTCAGCTATTACCTCTAGCACCTCAAGTTTGTATAGCTTTTCTTTCTCTAGGGGTTAAAATCTGTCCTCTCAGGTCCCTGAGGTGGTGGGATGCACAGCGCTTTTTGGCACAGATCACCATCATCAGTTCTAAATGCAGCCAAAACTTAATCATCAATTACAGATTGTGCATGCTGTTTTTATTTAACTTTCTAATTCTGCTACTCCCTCGGTCCCCCTCCACCTCCCGCCATTTACAAGAGTTCTGGTTCTATTTTGGAAACCTACATTTATTGGGAGTTCATCTATTTGGGTAATGTTATCCAATGATTATCATGTGTATCATTCAAATGATACACGTCACGTGTATCATTCAAAACAGTCATTCTGCACCATTTAATATACATATAGATTCTTCTTGGTTTTTCTTAGGTTCCTTTCCAGGTGCCAAAGCAACCTTCTGCAATTGTAGAAAATACCTTCAAAAAGAGATTCTTAAAATCATACATGTGAAAAATCCACTGCTAGCTATTGACTGGAATTCTGAAGTAGAGTCTTTTTAGACAACTTGTACCTAATACCACAGGAATAAATTAGAGCCCATCTGACAAAGAGGCTGCTGACAGTGCCCTAAAAGTAAAAGTAAATTCAGATTTTCCGAATCTTGAACATCTGATGTTGTGCATGTGTGTGTGTGTGTGTGTGTGTGTGTGTGTGTGTGTGTGTGTGTGTGTGTGTGTGTGTGTGTGTGTGTGTGT
>NW_017729024.1:111395874-111400304 GCF_001723915.1 Gavialis gangeticus | reverse complement strand
TGTGTGTGTGTGTGTGTGTGTGTGTGTGTGTGTGTGTATGACCAGATGTTCAAGATTCAGAAAATCTGAATTTCTGAATTTACTTTTACTTTTATATATACACATACCATTTTTAATTTTTATCTTAGTTTTATATCACATCCAAAATTTAAACAGATTTGTTTTATTTATGAAGCCTATATGTATATTATGTATCCTAAGAATTTCCAAAAGTCAGGATTTATGCTTGTTGTAAGCATAGTAATTTTAATGACAGAGTATTAATCTGTAATCAGTGTCAAACTTCTCTCACACATACAGAAACTCACAGCATTTTCCAAATCCTAATATAATATAATATAATATAATATAATATAATATCTTCCTTTTTACTAAGGATAGTTGGGGTTTTACTTGTGGTGGTTGTTTATATTTTCCTCTGCTCTCTCAGCTTCATGAATCAAAAGTGACTGGCCTTTTTATTTCACATTCATTTTTGACAGACAGTCACACCTGTACCAAGTAGGGTGATACAACCAGAAAAAGTCAAATCAGCCCAGTCAGCATGACTGTCTTTTCAGTTTAAATTGTGTAATATACTTTCTTAAGCAATTTCATCATTGGAATTATAACAGAAAAGAAGCTTCTTGATTACGCCAGGCTAGAATAGTACTAATTCTGTAAAATTCTTGAGTATAGTTACTTTGGATGTTCTTTCAGTTATTTACAATTCCATATAAGCAATATGATGCAAGGATATCTGGAAACGAACATGCAATCTTTGTTTTCATTTGCATCCCAAACAAAAGTTTTCAACAGAAATTATCTGTTTTTCAAACATGTTGCTTCGCTACCTCTTTACTGAGTCCAAAAACCAAGCAGCAGATCAAACCAAGCAAACACTATCACATGGATTCATCAGGTTTTGAAATGTGTGACTGGTTAAGCAACCCATTCTTTAGGGGACCCAGTTCTAAGGTAACTGTCTCTTTCACCGGTCAGATTCACATGCTATGGTGATGGGCACCAATACAAAACCCTTGCATAGAAATATTTTCAAGCCTCTTGTTTGAATTCCATCTGCTGATAAACTTGAGACAGGTCCAGTTTTGTGAACTTTTGTTTCCCTGTTTGCCACACAAAAGATCCTTTCTTAAAAACTGGATATTAGCCACATCCATCTAAGACTACACAGTTACTTTATATTCTCTGTCAGTAGGCCATGCCATTTTGCTTTGGAATGCGCACAATGGGTGTTGCCTATTCTAAAAATCTACAGGTGAAAGGAAGTACCTTTGTATTTCTGCATTCTCTTTTATGTAATATAGCACAGGCCTAGCCTTGCAAAATGTAAGTGATTTTTTTCAGGCAGACTTCCCTAATGTTTTGCTTTGTCACCACCTCTTGTTCAATGTATATGAGAGCACACTGGCCAATGATGAGAGGATATACCTGCAATGCCATCAATCTGTGGAAAATATTGAGCCACAAGTCTCAATTTCGTCAGAATCAGATAAAAGCACTGTCCTATATTCAAGAGCAACTAAGGATGTGTATAGTCCCCATTTGCTAGGGAGCCTTAGGGATATCAATATGAAACATGCAGGTTTCTATCTGTGCCTGGTAACACAGTGGAGGCCAATCTTTTTGGCGGTTTTCCAATCCCCTTCCCCTGCCTAATCTGCTGCTCTGCTTTCTGTTCCCTGTCCTATCTGCCCTGCGCTGCCTACGCCCTCCTTGATCTCTCTTGTGCCACACACACAGGCAGCCTCTGTGGTAATACATGCACAACTACTTTTCTTTAATATGGGTCTCACTTCTATCATCCATGCCTCTTTTTTTTCATACTGTATTACTGAAGTGCATTCAACATGGGCCTCACCTAGAGATCGCACATGGTAGCTTCAGGTGGCGTGGCATGCAGCTGCCTGCCTGGTTGAAGGAGTTAGCTTCAGAAGACTTGTTATTGCCAGTTCTTAGCCAATAGCATTATCTCTCTATGCCTTTCTGAGAGCAAGTCAGGTGTTGACTTTGATCTACGAAGGCTTGAGCTTTGTCTATCTGAGATAGTACCTCTCTCTCAGGACACTGCTGTGATAGTTGTGATCAGCTGCAGAAGTTCAGCTAATTGTGCTCAGATGTAAATGTCACATTACCAATACAAAATACTCAAAGTGAATACAGCTCAACTCAAACACATTTTTACCAGCAGTCTGACAAACCCAGTTGGCTGATATTTAGGATACAGAGCAGTAGACACACCTTTCCTCCTCTCTCATTTTCCTCTAGATATTTGCCAGGAGGACTGGAGATCTGTGCATTAATAATGCACAGGAAAAGAAATTGCTTTGTTTAAAAGATGGGGTAAATGTTGTATGCATACCCAAGAGACTGTAATTGGAGGTATTTCATAAGCTAAAAAAGAAAGGGAAAAACACCTTAAAATTGCAATTACATCCTTCAATCCTTTGTCCCTAAAACCCTAACAAGACAGTACTCTATTTCTGTCTCAAGATTAGAAGAAAAATATATTAACTTTTTAAATCTTCAGCAATGTTTTGTGCAAAGAAAGGCTGTAAATGGCCAAGAAGTTTCAAAACTCTTAAATGCCAATAAAGAAGGCAGTAGCTACATCAAGGACACCCATTTGAACACATTTTTCTTTTGTTGATTTATTCTACAACAATGTTCCTTGGAAGAAACAGGAAATCCTTTAATCAGTCAACACAGAGCCTAACAAGATCCCATTCTTGCTGATAAATGTTTGCCGTTGTGTACTGAAGAATCACAAAGCACCTGAATGTAGTTCTTTAACAATATGCCAATCTTTCATTAAGTGAAGAAAGAATATTACAAGCATTTGAGAGAGGGAAAACAGGAAGCCTCACTAGGAGCTCAGAAATCACTGTCATAAGACAAAATCAAAGCTATTAAATAAACACAGTTGCAAACTAGCACAAATTGCAAGACTGCATCATGGCATAGTGTTCCCAAGAACTATTAGTCAGAAAGTTGACAGCACCTCACATGGACTCCATTTCAGATCAAGCCTAAAGCTTTAATTTTAACAGAAACATCTGAAAACGGTTACTTGGGATGATGGAAACCCTCTTTCTGATATCTGTACTAACTGATTATATTATAACATACCAATTAAACTTTACTATTTGTAAATAATGCCCTTCACAATCCAGAGCCTAAGTGCTACTAAACACTTTGGACTGGTTGCACTGGAGATCTGTGCATTAGGGCTGTGCAAAATTTTGTTAGCTGTTCCATTTCAGAGGTGTTTTGGCCCATTTCGGTGCATGAAACACCAAATCCGAAACGAAAAGTAAGGCTCTGAAACATCTCCGAAATGAAACAAAACTATCCAAAATGTTTTGGAATGTTTTGGAGGTACTCCACAGAAATAGTCTGGCACAGCCCTGCAGCCCTCCTTGTAAAGTGCCAGGAGGATGGGGCCGGGCAGGGGATGGGGCCAGGCAGGGCAGCCATGGGGGCTTCTCCTGTGGCTCCTCACACCTAGTGAGAAGCAGGCACAGCTGGAGAAGCCACAGGAGAACCTGCAGTTGCTCAGCTGTGCTTGCCTCTCCCCAGTCGATCCAAATCGCTGAAACAGTGTTGAAACTCCACAACAGATTCGGCTGAATCAAAGTGGAACAGTAAGCCAAAACACCAAAACAAATCACTGTCCTCTGAAACAACCAAATCTGAAACCAAAATGTAACACAGCCATTTTGCACAGCTCTACTGTGCATTATTCATACACAGGAAAGGACACTTCTTTGTTTCCTCTTTGCACAGCTTTCTCAATATTGGGACTTCAGCTGTTGTCCTCTTTTCCAGAAGAGGCCATCCCCCACCTCTACTGATGCCATAATGTTCTTTGAAAGCATTTCCTTTGACTCTTTTCTTTGCTGCTATTTATTTTATTTGCTTATCCCTTTTATTTGCTTCTCTTCATGATAATTTGAGAATCACTCCCCTTTCCTGGGGTTGGGATACTTGACTGGAATTTAGTGAATTTGCCTCAGGCAGGTTGTTTTCTTCTGCTTGATGATTTAGTCTGGTTAAGTGGATGTTTAAGTTTTATTTTAATGCTTTCACTCTAATCTTAATGGCATTTAGGATTACTTACACTTATTAACTATATTAAATATAATGTATATACATATACATGTGTGTGTGCACATGTGGGTTGAAATTTTCAAAACAATGTAGAGGAATGGATAATCCAGTGATGTAACTTTTGGAAGGAAATCAGCATCAAACTCCTTAAGCAGCTTTGAAAATCTCAGCCATACTTTAAGTAGATTAGATACAGATGAACTGGGTTTTTTTGGTGAAACTATAGTGGTAGAAGATCAATCTTGTGCTAAGCAACTACTATCAGCCTTTACTACTGAGGAACTAGCAACCTGTCATCACACACACACACACACACACAC
>NW_017729024.1:111389076-111395702 GCF_001723915.1 Gavialis gangeticus | reverse complement strand
ACACACACACACACACACACACACACACACACACACACACAGAGTAACACATGCCTGCACATAATGCCAAGGAAACTGAAAAGTTCAGTGACTCATCATAAGTTATTTAACTCAATATTAAATGGGGATACCTTCAAGTCACCAGTTGGATACAGATTTCTGCTGTATAGTATATTTATTTATTATTCATGCTCCAGTCAGAGCAGTGATGAAAAAAATATCACTTAAATACTGGAGCAATGGCTCTCTTCTGTTTACATTTGTTGGTTGTTGCATTATTTCTCACTGAAGCTAAATGGCCTGTTTGAACTTTGGCTGTTCATCATGGATAATCTGGAGTATTTAACATTATGTCAAAAAAATTGCCACTGTGGAAACCTATGGGAGCTCTATATCTTTAAATGAATTTTACTAAAATATTCCACTGAATAGCACGACTGTCTCACTATAATCGGTGCAGCAGTAATGTAATTAATCTCAAAATTGCTGTGGGGAGTACAAGGCATCTCAGTTGCTTGTCGTAACAATCTAAATTAGTGTATTACTGAAAGATGTTGGGGAGGAACGGTTCATTTTAGGTAAATGCTGTCAGGGTATCCATTCTTTCTATTTCTAAAGCTGAAATTAAGACTATCATCCTAGTTCTCCTTTGAAATCCAAATGAATATGTTTTGAGGTGGGGAAGTATAATTAAATTTGATGTGGTATTCCTACTGATGCAGTTTCACATTTTATAATAATTAAATTTGTTTGAATAAAAATTCATGTTTTATTTAGAAAAGAAAAACTGGTTTGGCTCAAAGCATGCCATTGTATCAGAACAATTCCCTTTTGTCACTGAAACTTCACAGACGGCTGCTGCTTCTTCTCCTAAGAAAGAAAATTATTCTTGCTATTTTACAGTTTTATACTGCCTTATCCCACAGTTGCTGTGCACAAGAGAAGTTTAGATTGTGCATGCACATCCTCTAGTGTACCACATATCTGATATCAATAATAATAGTGCCTAATAATAATAAATTACAAAGAACCACTGGAGTAGAAGATTGGAATACAATATTTAATGCTGTTTCACTCTGCCCCCATCCCCCAGAAACTAAATCGAACATCAAATAAAATGAAAAGCATTCCCCTAATATTAAGGTTATGAAAGGTGACAAAAGTAGTAAATCAAACCCAATTTGGCCTGTTATTCCCTAGTGTGGCACAAAGCAAGAAGAGGAAATGTCTTCATCTTGCTGCTAGTCCAAAAGCTTCAGCAGAATAAAACTTGTCTTTTAAGGTTAGTAGGTTAACCTTTTATATGTGGTATTAGAAAGGAGTTGATTCTCTTCAGGAAAGGGTTGATGGAACTTCCTCCTGCTCAATAAATGTGCTTCAGGGTATTAAAGCCACAAGAGAGCACATTCATCAACTACTGAAGAGACAGTGAGATACTTCACTTAGTACATTATAAGTTACCTTGATAATCTGAAACCAAACAGGGAACAATATAGAGAGATTATCACTTAATCTGCCATTTTAACATATATAAGAAGTTGAAATGCAAGTAAAACAAGGACAGAATAATTAAAGAAGTACATACCACTAACGGCCTGATTTTAATTTGCATAACTTTTCCCTTAATACTGCCTAATTAAGACATCAGTTTAAAAAAAAATCCAATACAAGGCTAAGATTTTCCGCACTGAATTAATGTTAAGGACTTTTAATGTATGTCTTAATTAGACTTTGTTATTCATGGAAATTTTGCACAAATTAAAATCAGGTCCTGTGTGCACTGTTCCCAGCTGAGTCTCAGCAAAAAATGTTATATGGGACAAAGATTTTTAATCCATGCACTGACAGAAATTTGTCATCTAAAACTGACATACTCCAACTCCACTGTTTGGTTTAATTTGCATTAATGTTCTAACCAATACAAATCACATTATTTGGATGGTTTCCTTCCAAAGGAAGATGCAAGTTTATAAACCAATATTTTCTTTAAATATGCAAAAGCTATGCAGCTGTATCAGAATGTTAGCCAATGGGACCCAATAACCACAGTAACTTTTTGAACAGCCCACAGGGAACCTTATCTGTTATTCAACATAGAGACTTTGATTCCACCCCAAATTCTCTCACTGCAGTGCCTGAAATGTATGCAAAGAGCCCTTCTACCAGCTGGGCTAAATATTTATCAGAACAAACTCTGCCTGTTTATCTCAGTTATTAAAACAAGACTTATGACTAATTTGGGGGGTGGGGTAATTCAGTGAGCTATGCTGTCATTTCAGTGCACGCTCTTGAATCTCCCCTAAAAACATATAACATGAGCAACAAGGCTTTACAGGGACATTTCAGACAAGGCAGCAAAGCCAGAAACCAGACCAAGCAATGAAGATTACATTACATTGACTAGAATACTGGAAGTATTCCAAGTATTGACAGACCAAGGCTCAAATACAGTTTTTCCTATAGCACAAATCACATGTTAATGCTATGGGTTGTTTGTATCATGAAAAAGCACTCTTGCACACAGTCCTTTACAAATTACTACTCTAATGGAAACCACATTAACTTCCCACATCAAACTTCCAAGATTTGAGTCAATATGTCTGCCAGAAAATACAACTGCTGTTACATGCTCTTCACAAAAAGGGAAAAACAAGTCTTTGGTTCTGTGTCACACTCATTACTGAAGTGTTTTTGCGACTGTATGAACCATCAAGAATCAATGAAACATTGCAAGCATTACCTTGCCAGAGTTGATTTTATCTTAATACTTGGTCTATAAATATACCTGTATGTTCTTTTGTGTATATGCATTTACATTTGCTCCTCCCTAAAGCAAGCACTTCATTTGTGTTTCACCACATGAATCAGAGGTGCAAATTACTGTAACTTTTCTCTCAAGTGTCACACACTACTGAGCTATCTACCAATCCTGCAGCCCTGCTGTACACACAGAACTCCCATTCAAGAATTTTGTGTCCCAGAGGACTGCAGAATTTGCACCTTTTCTCCTAGCGCAACTGGATCATTCAACACAAGTATTCCTCTTAGGCTCCACAAAGAAAGAGTGAGTGGATATGATTGATCTGTTCCAGCAAGCAAGCCTCTGTATCCAATCAAATTTAATTTTTAAAAAATCACTTATGTCTGAAGTTCCAACTTGTTCTGGTATCAGACCTAATGAGCTGATCAGCTCTGTATACCCTGATGGGTACATACTTCTCATAGGATTTCTTTTCATATTGTTTATTTTTACAGTACCTGGCTAGTCTGAGGACTGGACGGGTCATAAGAAGGTACATAATTCTTCAGAGTATCCTGAGGATTCAGGTGGGGAGGATATCTGATTGTTGGATGAGAGAAGTAGCTAGACGGGGCAGGAGGGAGAATAGCCTGGGCTGGAAATGGCAATGGTGAAGGCGGAGGAGGAGTTCTGGTTGAGATGACTGGAGAAGATAAAAATAAAATGAAAAATATTTAGTGTCTTTTATAGTTTACTGCACACCTCTTCACCTCTGTGTCACAGCAAGAAAATAAAACTCAGTCATGAATTGGCATTATGCATTTCTTATTCACAATAACTTTAAATAACAACCTTTTATTTCCTTCCCAACAGCACTCCAGGGAATGATAGCACTGTTACTCCAAATCATAAAGGCTTTTATTTAGTTGTTCATAGATTACACTATTGCTCAATTTAAATTTCCTTTAAATGAAACTACACTATCCCAGCAAGGAACATTATTTCAGTTAAAAAAGTCTTCACCTTACAAGCCTAGTTGAATAAAACGCATACATAAAGAAGTAAAACCCAGATTTTTATACACAGCAATGCAACTGAGGTGGACAAAGTTACTGAGTCCTAGGAGACAGCCACTGATTCCTCACTGCATTGTACTATACCTGTCTCATGTGGGGACAGGGGGCAATAATTACTAAGCAATAATGTCATGAATAATTAGCTGACCATTGTGGAAATGCTAATGAATGTTCAACTTCAGGGCCTGGGAAACCATTCCACCCAATGAAAATATCTCAGGCAAACAAAAAGGGATCTATCCTATACATATTTCTCTTTGCATTCTCGTTCTTCCCAGCCCCCACAAACACACACTTCTCTATCTATAGACTATATGTAATGTCTAAACAACCAGCAATGTTTTCACAATGAAAGGAATGTACAGAATGTCCTGTTACTGAGTTATCAAGCCAGGAGTGAAAATTGTCACATTATTCCAATGCATAATAATCCACATTCCACTCTTATTTCACATCTACAGGACACTTATTCTGTGCTTTATTAAAAGGAAAATATTGAGTCAGATGAAAATGAAGGGAAAAAAGGCTTGTATTTTTCTTTTGATTAAAAGAAGGGTATAAAATGAAATCTGTTTAAGGTATTTTACAAAGTTTTTTCTGCCTTGCTCTTAGGATAGACGTCGCTGCCTATACAACTAAATAATATCCACAATTGTGGCAGAACCAGAACCATCTGAACTCTGCATTAACCCTGCCTTTACAAGTCCCCCAGTTTTATTTTTGTTTAATTTTTTAGAAAGTCATTTAATTTGAATCTATTTGGCAGGTCTGAGCAGGAACTTACTACAAGTTAACCCTATAATAGGCAACATTATGGTTCAAAAGCAATTTGTTTTGAAACCCTTATGAATCCAAGACCCCGGTTACTGAGATCCGATTTTCAAATGTGGCTGGCTACATGAGGATACCTAAATCTGGTATCTGTCTGGGTGTCCAATTACACACCCAAAGTTGAAAACATGGCTTAGGTTTATTGGACTTCATGTTTCAAACATGGCTTAGGTTTATTGGCCCTGTTTCACTTCCATTTTTCAGCCCAAGATAGGCCTTTCAACAATCTTTTTGAAAGTCATAAGGCTGGATGTCTACCTGGTGAGAACACAAAAAAATTGCACTAGTGGTTATCTCTGAATTTATGCTTTGCAAAAGCAATTCAGTCTGCATGATAAGAATGGGGCAATAACTGAAAACAACTGCCTAATGCTCCTCTGATACCCATTATCTTTTCCCCATGAAGAGAAGAATGGCAGTCTCATTTTTTAGTCTTATGTCTTCACTGGGCCGCATCTACCCATCATTTCTTCTTCCACTGCTCCTCTTCCCTACGGCTGGCTGGCTTCACTCTAGATCTTTTTTCCCCTTCCCTTGTCTTGACTTCCTGCATCTTCCCACCATGGGCCTTTCTTTTTCCTGCTGAGATTACTGAGCTCTAAGTGGGGCCACATAAAACAACCACTGCTTGTGACAATTTCCATCCATACTCTGTTACAGTAAGAGATACAAGACAAGCTAGCAGTGGACCAACTAGTGACTGAAGGCAGTAGTAAGAGCAGAGGGGAAAAAAAACTTCTGAATAGAAGCGGTTCAAGGTCGCCTGAGTTTCCAGAGTGGACATTCTGTGCCTGCCCTTGACAAAGTAAGTAATCTGTTTACAGCAGGGCTGTTCAACTAGGAGCCTACAGGTCCCATCAACCGCCTCTCCCAGTGTCCTAAAGAGAAGGAAAATTGAGTGGGGAATGGTCCATGTCCTATCTATTCTGCCTGTGCAGTGCAGGGGAGGGAAGGGCTGTACACTGCCGATGCAGTCTGTCCAGCAGCATACGGAGGGGATCTAGGGGCCTGTCCCCATAGCTTATGGCCAGACCTGACCACAGTGAAATTGGACAGCCTTGGTTTACAGTATTATTATTCTGTTTACTATTCTATCTTGTTGCTTAATAAACAACATCTAAAAATTATAACCTGAGGAAAATGCAAAACTCTGGATTATAGTGTGGTTATGGTCAGAAAAATGACAATAGCATCTTCTCCCTCAACAAATCTACTCCATGTGAAAGTCAGTAACATGATTCAGCTCAACTGAATGATAAAAATGAAGTATGGCCTTTCCCCCCGCCTTAGCTGTGCAGAATCAACAGAAGAGTGAGCTGCAATCCAGAGAGCCTGTACGCTGCGTACAGGACTGTTAGCTATTTTCTGATGGCAGAATCCTTAAGCAAACCAGAAAGACTCCAAATGGACTTTTACATCCCAATGTCATTTTATAAGGCTGGATGTTAGGATAAAAATAACATTTTCTTTATTTTTAAATTGGAGAAATATGATCAAGTCACTGAGAGAAAAACAACATAAAAGAGTAAGCAGAACTGCATAGGAAGCCTAAAATAAATGGATATTCAGCCATAACACTCCCCCCTCCATCATCCAACTGTGCTCAAAAGACATATCCTTGCTTAAGAGTATGTAATGTGAGATAACCCACTGATGTTAGGCCCTTGCAGGGCCAAAAGTTAATATAGGAAGTTAGGGACAAAGGGTCAACTCTAACCACAAAATTCAAAAATCACGCAAGAAAGTCCCTAACTACTTCCTGACAAGTCATTATAGCTCAAGGGCTGTACTATTGCTTCAACCCACATAAGCAACTTCCCATTTAAGAGTAAAAGGATTTCCACTACAGATTTAAGTCAGTAAATGGCAGAAATATTTAACAAATTGTACTTCTATACATTTTCCAAAAAAATGATATTATTTATTCCATTGATATGGGTGTTCCCTTTTTTTTTCGTTTTTTTTTTTTTTTTTTTTTG
>NW_017729024.1:111373270-111388991 GCF_001723915.1 Gavialis gangeticus | reverse complement strand
TTTTTTTTTTTTTGCTTTTGAGGCTTTTATTTGCTATGGCATTGAATGAGTTATGTAAATACAATACACTAGTAGCAAAAAAGGTGCCACAGTTGTTTATGTTATGGCAGCACCTTCATTTAGGTTATGTTTATGTTTATTCACAGGTTTATCTTAGCTTTAATAATGCTAATCATGTAAAGAGCTACCTGAGCTTTGTTTAATGATAATTCTTTCAAGGATACCCCAACCTCAGTAACGTGCTTAATTCCCTTTCTACTTTCATCAGTAATATATATAGGATTAGGTCCATAATAAGGGATGCAATAATGGCATAATTATCATTGTGTAGAAAAGGAACAGAAGAGAGAGGGTTTCTTCCTCCTTCATATGCCCTCACCACTGTGTGCAACTCCTGGGATTCCTGGATGGTGATGCTGGGGGAAAGTGCTCAGTCTTGGTGAAGAATCCTGGGGAGATGTAGGGCTGAACAAAGGCTTTTCAGGCTTCTTCATTGTAGGAGAAGACATATCTGCAATGGAAATACAACACAGCAGTCACATTAACCAATGGGAAGCATACACATGGTACTTTGTAAATTGTAAAATTTTTATGGTTATGCTCCTTACTTAAGTGCCTGTTCAGTTACCAACACTTCTAAGCACCTATACACATGACAGACCTCTGCTTTGACGCGTGCTAATTAATCGAGTCTTCTGTGAATCTGCTGGAGAGTGCTAATTGGCACGCTCCGGCAGCCTCCACATCACATGTATTCAGCATCCCCACATTTCAAAATGGTGGTGGGGGCACTTTAATTAAAGCTCATCGAACAAGCTTTAGTTAATGTGCCCCTGCTGCCATTTTGAAGCACAGGACACTGAATACACATGACGCTGCAGGCACTTTAATTAGAGCGGCTCTCAGAGTGGCTCTAATTAAAGTGCCTCCCCACTCCATCCCAGAGCATGTGTATAGATGCCCACTGTGACCAGTAAACTAATTCAACATTATTGATTTTCAACATGGGCATAAACAGTCACTGTTGTTTGGCCTGCATAACAGAACCTGCATTCCCTTCATAGCAACCAAGCACGTCAGTGAAGAAATCCAAGTCCTTTCAAGTTCCCTAGATGGTATTCAATACCAGTCTGAATCACCATATTCACTTCTCCAACAGCATTATATTCTTTACTATATTTTTTATTGGGACAATGTAAGTATACAATGCATTTAAAGCATGTGTTATTTTTAATATGGAAATCCATGTTTTACCTTTTCTAAATGTGTAGTGACACAGTATAGCCTTCCCAAGAATGCAAGATACACACTATTCTTGTACAAGTAGGGCTTTCTCACTTCTTTCCCATTGACGCATCGATAAAAACATCTGTCGATGGAGATCATGGTAGTTGTGGCAAATGAACAGCTGCTATTTGGAAGGCCTCTTTATTTTTTACAAATATATTGTAAACATAATGTATATTATCTGAAGCTTTAATTAACCTAAAGTCCACGACTGCACTTGAAAAATTGGAATGAAATCCTTTCCACTGTTTAATTATTTATAACAAACAATCAGAGGCTACACATGGTATGGTATTTGGAGTCAATCTGAACTCAACAGGAATAACTCATATTTACTGCAGGTAAGCTCATTTCTTAAGTACTTTGCTGGATCAGGGCCATGCTGCATTTGGAGCATGCTACTGTTGGCTTTAATGTGCAGTTGTCACCTTATCACCAGGCTACTGCATTCTGCTCTGTTTAAACTGTGTCTTAAATCCTATTAAACGTTGAAGATGGGTAAAATGGTGCCTTGTAAACATATTCAGTTAATGCTTATTCATCTGGCAGTTGTTTAAGATGTTACTTAGTGACTTAGAAAACTTAGGACCTGAGGCCCCTGGCAGACATGCAGTTAAAGGCATGATGCCATCTGATGTGCAATCACCACAGTTGCTCCTCCTGCCATGCCACAGAGACCAGGGGCCTGAGCTGCTGATTAGTTTCTGCCATTCTGCACCAATAGAGATATACTGAACAACTCTTCATGAGGCCCCAATTTTAAGAGTCCAAAACCTGGTGACTTTCATGGCACCCTGCAATGCTCCTCTTGGCAAAAGGGTCCCTAAAGAAGTGAATTTTGGAAGGGGAATATATAGGGAAAGAGAGGCATTTGTTTTATTTCCATGCTGTACAGCTTTTAGTGATTACTGTTAGTTGGGAGACTTGATTACACTGGACTACTGTAATTTCAAGTTATTCTGTATTGTACCTGAACACTGATGTAAGTGCATCTGCTCACTGTAGAAATTTAAACCAATAAATAAACAAACTGCTTCTTGAGAGTAAAGATATATTTATTTTTTCTGCTTGCACCAGCATCTAACAAGGGCAAGATTTCCACGTGGTTATGGACAAAATTATTACATGTATCTGCTAATCTACCAACATTCTAAACAATATATATTTCTAGTGCTCTCAGTGAGTCTGGAGCAGATATCCTGCAATAAAAACTCTTATTTCAGGAATGATAGATTATTTTGTGATGAAACAACAGCTTTAGCGCCTTCATTTAAAACCCTTGTTTCATTTAAGAACAAGGAATGTTTCATTATTGCACTAGAGGGTTAAGATTTTATTATTCACTGAACAAAACCAAATATTTGCTTTTCTGCTACGCATCTACTAGTAGTGAGTAGTCTGTTACTGCAAAAACATTCCAAAGTCATTGTCCAAAAAAACAGACAGATTCATTAATGGCTCATAATCACAGCCTTTGACTAACACACTATGTCAATCGCTGGCAGCCAAAAATTTATCAGTGACTGAGTACCTTGATAAAATACTTTCTGAGAGACAATTATTTCATTATATCATATACATAAATATATTAAAAAGGAAAGACTAACTAAAGCTTGAATGAACTGGATGTGGGGAATCTTTTGCTTGTCTTTCACTGATATGTTCAACAAAAGAACTGAAAGAATGAACTGTCTTCTGTTTAGACATTCTGAATACGTCTGTAGCTCTAATTTCTAAAATGCAACAGAAGCTAATGTGACTGTTACTTCACAAAACAAGAAAAACTTGTGCTATTTAAACCAAAAATATTTTGGCTGCTTGAAAGAAGAATGCTTTAAGTGCAATGTAATCAGGGTTTCCATTTACCCCCGGCCTAATCCCTAGTTTGAAATGAATTTATAGAAAAAGAGGCCAGTTGTTATTACAATCCTAGCCTTTTGCCTTTAAAACTGTGCTACTTTTCCTGCTTCTACTTTTGGGCAAAAATAAATATAGTCAATACCTAAGAATAGCATAAATTACAAAGCAACACGGAATACAACCGGCCATATTACTATGAGAGATGATGGTCTTTAAGTCAAGATGAATTCCTCTGGCAGTCAATAATATAAAATGTTTGAAAGCAACTATGAAACTATGAAAGTTTCACTACCAGATGAACCCTCACCACCTGCTCAAGCCCAGATTAGGTACTTTACTGCAACAAAGCGTGCTGCATCATACACCGCAGTGAAGTACTTTTGGAGGATACTCACAGCATACCTGACTGCTGGGCCTGAATGGGTGAAATACATGTAGCACTTCCTTTGTTAAAATAATGTACTTAGCATTGTAAAGTAATTCAGATGGCCATTTCTACCCCTTGTTCTCCTCTTGTATACACTGACATCATAATGGAGCATTCAAGTTCTATTCACAGTGGAATAACAGATGCAGTCTACAGGGGAGCCAGAACAAAAACTGTTTGTATAGGTTACAAAAAGAAACTGCAGCGGTCTCCTTCTTGACCAGGCTTGTAAGTCTGGTAAGAAAGCAAAAGCTATATTTTCTTCAAAGAATTATCAGCTATGGAAAAAAAATTATTATTAAAATTTAGGGGAAACTGAATTTTTTGTACTTTTATTAATAAAAATATGTATGGCCTATAAATACAGCAGAATTAATTTAAATAATCTTAAAAGTTCACAACATTTTTACTGGTACCTTCAGCACTTACAAAATAAAAATGACTGATTTAGTTTTGCTTTAAAACATTTTTATAGGTCACCCCACATATATATTTTATCTCCTTCAACCTAGATATACAAAGGTAATGAGGTAACAAGTGACTGAAAGAACATAAAAAGCAGGTATAGTTGTATCATAGCTTTCCATGGAAAAATACCTACCATCTAAGAAAAAAAAGAGCGCCAAAATCAGCAATTTAGATCAGAGCATATTATTTCTTTGTTCTCCCTAGAATTTTCTTAAGGCTTTAGCAAAACATAAATGTGTTTTTTAAAAATTCACAGGTGTGTTCCATATTACTCTTGTGCAATATCCTTGTGTTATTGTGGAGATATAGTGCATACATGCCCAAATATTCTTGCATAATATACTTCTTTTATTGTAGAGATATTTACAGTATATACATGCCCAAACTACTGCATGTTATAAATTCTGAAGTGTCACATCAAAGAGATAAAGGCTATGAAAATAAAAAGTGTTAGATCAACTCATCTCCCAACAAGGTAATTCCATCTACAAAGGCAGGCAGAAAAGAGCCACTGTGAAGCATAGCGTATGTAGCCTGCTCATTGGCAGCTTGCACAAATGGTGCTCCAGATGTATATCTGTTCAAGACAGCCCAAGGCAACAATTTTGATCAATTCTAATGTGATAAAATGCTGCAGGGAAAGTGTGGAGAAACGTGTTTACGTCAGCCTTTAATTAAACTGTTGTTCGCTTCCAAAGAACCTTAGGAAACACTAATGAGACATGAGTTTCAGCAATTTCCTCATCAAAGCAAAGACCCTCTTCCTCAATCTGAAGCAGCCTGTCATCCAAGTAGCTCCCTGGATAAATGTCACATGGTGCACCAGTCAGTAAGCCACCTGTTAACAGAACTTTGCTGGAGTCAACTCATCATCCAGGGCAAGTTCAAACATCCACCTGCCTGTTTTGGACACCTGCTCAATTGTCTTGTGCAGTATAGCAACATGGTAACTTTTCTATTTTGCTGGTGATGCAGTGGGAACAGATGAATAAACAGAAAAAGAGAATAAACAGAATTAAATCTATATGACTTCAATAATTATGCCTCCAATTTATTATCTACCTCTTCCTACTCATATCTTTGTATTGCTTATCTAATCTGTCTTTACAAGGTACATTCCAGTAGACCATTATCCACCAGCATCATTTAGACCTCATTAATTTAACATTGCCTCAAGAAATGCAGATGATAATATCTTCTGGTCATTGTTCATGTCCATGCTTTCATGACTTTATTGGAAAAAAAAAACCAGTTGCATCTTTGTGTAAAAGTTCAAACCAAAGGGCCATTTCCAGAGACAGCACTAGGGATGACAACACTATTCTACATTTTACTGAAGAAAATTGAGCCCAATTCCCCAGTGCCTCACACATTGTATAGTTATGTACATCTGTGTGCAAAGAGAATGTAAAACTTCACCAGATCAGCATGGTAGCCCTTTGTTCAGGTGGCTACCTTTTATTGTAGAGGCTACCTTTTATTGTAGAGATATATACAGTGCATACATACCGCACTGCTATGGAAACTGGAGGTGCCCAGCACATCTAAACACAGGCTTCAAAGGCTTAGAATATTTCAGCAGAGGTCAAAGAACATAGTTACGATGATTTCTCACAAGCAGATGCTAACTTCAAATGAAAAATAATTTGTTAATCAACTTAAAATGTGTTGATGGTTAGGAAACAATCCTGTTTCACAAAAACAAAGAGAATCAAGGTTTTAAATTTGCCTTTTACTCTTCAGTGGGCATGTCTACATGTGATGCTTTAATGCACATTAGCCTAAGTTAATGCTCATTAAGGCCACACATCTACATGTGCATGCCTTAATGCTGACAAAAATCGCAAATTTAGGCTATTCATGGAGGTAATCAAATGCAGGTATCAAATTTAGGCGCAAGTAGTTAAAGCACTTTAACAAATGCATAGACACCTTAAAGAGCATTAACTCTGTGTGTGTCAACTGACTTGGGACTAACTTTAGTCCCAAGACAGATCCCACACAGCGTTGATGTGCTTTAATGCCTGCATGTGTAGATGCTTGCCTAAACTCATTTAATGCACGTTAAGCTAATACACATTCAAATTTCAGTGCGCTTAAATGCACGTGTAGATATGCTCAGTGGAAAGAAAAGAAGACAAGGCTTGTTTTTCTCATGCAGTTTTTTTGTTTGTTTGTTTTTGTTTTAGAGAGAGAGAAAAAGAGAAAAATATTCTCAAACAGGCAACAGCCTGGTGGTGAGGATAATGACCTCTAACAAGGAAAATCAGGCAGAGCAGGGTTTTTGAGCCTGGATATTCTCCAAGCCAGGCAGGCTGCCTAACTACCAGGTTATTGGCTATTTTCCGTTGTTTGTGCTTCAGCTGGTCCTGTGCTGGGTGTAGGTGCAGCAATATTTTGTGTGCCAGTTCACGTACTTTGGCTTTCTAAAGGATATCTTAGATGCATTTAAAAAGGACAAATTTTGTACTGAAGCTGAACCTTGTGTTTGAGAAGCAGCCAGATATCTTAGCATAAATAGTAATCATGTGCAAAATGTATAAATCAAGATGGTAGGCAAACTGTAATGCACACTCGATACTTCCCAAAAAAGGAATAAACAGAAAGTCAAAATGCTTCTTAACAACTTAGAAGTGAGAACATGTATATAGTCATAAGGACACCTCTTGCATTGTATCTTCCAGAAGATGCTTTTTTTTTGCATTGGTTCTCTTCTAACCATTTAGTTCATAACATTTCCAAGCACCTTCAGAAACAGTGTTGTGGGATATTTTTTATTTTGCCATTTTGCAATGGATAGTCATTTTACACTATTATGTTTTGTGATTAGTGGTACAAGATCTGGGAAGAAAAACTAGAGGATTCCTGTAATACTTTATCACTAGAATTAGCTGCACAGCAGAACAATGAAATGATACTGGGGGTAGAGGAAGGTTACAGCAAAGTAGGAAAATGCTTTGAAAAGATATAATTGAATTATCTCTTCAATTCATTCTCTATTAATCTTTAATGTTCTCTAATCAATTTCATTATTTCATTTCCAATGGGTGAAATGTATTCAGATACCAAAGAGAGAGAGCTGATGCAAGAACATTTGGCTGATCAAAAGCCTTTTACAGCCAATGGGTGGCTTTTAAATAAGATAGGCAGACTTTTCCTCCATTCCTCTCCCACAGAATGTCTATAGCTGTAAATCCTATTACTAATCTCTTGAACTTTATAATCCTCATATTTTATTCTTCCTATATTTGCGTGTATACACTGTTGTGAAATGAACCAGTAACTTTGTTCTTCAGTTTCTGCACCATATCGCTGCCCTGCCTGGAAGTTCTGCTCATGTTTTACAAAAATCCTATTCTGATCAGAAATGTATTTGGGGACTTATCACCCTTGATAGTCTGTACCTTAAAAAGCAAGGGGAAAGTGCTTGTATAGTGTTGTACCTGGATGAAAAGAACATGAGAAGAAACCTGCAAGAGTATAGTATTTACAAGGACTTTTCAGCATTGTCTTTTGCAAGTGTTCACTCTGTCGTTCATATAAAAGAATGTTTACAGTTGTATACACCAAATGTTCACAAATGCCTCTGCATGAACAAGTAATAGGGGTAGCAGTATGGTGATGAGTACTCTATCACATAAAGACTAACATCTAAATTTCCTGATTATATCACAGATGAAAAGTTAACTTTTACTGATTTAAAACTGTCAAGTCTAGGTCATAGACCTTTAAAAAAATATTCACATTGACATTTGAAGTACTTAATTTAGGGCATTATTAATATTGCCAGGCCTTAGATAGGCATTTTTAAAATTATATTTAAAGTGTGTGTGTGTGTGTGTGTGTGTGTGTGTGTGTGTGTGTGTGCGCACTTTTCAAAATGCATCCCCAAAATATTTTAAAAATCTGCAACATCATGACAGGACATACGGACTTAATACCATAACAGTTGTTTGATTTTGTCATGCAACTTGTAAGTAATTAGCTACCATAATGAAAAGAATTGTTTTGTTTAAAGTTACATTTTTTGTCCACTAAGATGACTTTGAAACTATGGCAAACTATGCTATAAGGTCATTGAGTGATAACTCTATACCCATTTCATCCAGACCTCTCTTCCTGCAGACAGGCACTCTGCTGTATCATTACAAAGTGAGATGCAACTTAATGTGGTAGAGATATAAACTACCATATTATATTCTAACTTATGATTTCTGAATCATAACCAAGAGTCAATGACTTTGTGCCAGGTAAGGAAAAAATATCAGTACATAAAGAGTATTCTAAAATCCATCCTTAGAAAAGCAGTTTAAAGGCTAAATTAACCTGACTTCAAATACTAAACTCCAAGCCAAAACTATTCCTCATGTGACAACTACATAAAACTTTCTCTATTATCCATCTGTACTATGGCCAAACCTTCTTGAATGTCAAACTGCTCTCCAAAACTGCTCAAATAGTGAGAATGTGAAATTACACATGCAAAGAAAAAAAAAGTATTATAGCTATATAAAGAAAGAAAGAAAGAAAACATGTGTTCTTCTTTAATTTTACAGATCATGAATATACTTGTCCATTCTATTGTCCATTAATCATCTTTTATGTGATTTCAGTCCACTCGATAGGCAGTGATAAAAAAGCATCCTAGAAAACAGTGAGATAATCTAATTTAAAAAGTCAAGCAAATTATACAGGATTTAGAGTACATTTTAGTCATTTACTAAATATTGGTGTGGTGGAACACCAGTGGGGTGTTTGCCACTTGGGGATGTGGCAAGCTCTATGGGAGCTTGATGACTGAGCAGCAGGGAAAACCCTCCCCAGGAACCATTTGAAGGGGGAAGGTGGTATCAGGGCACTCAGGGTACTCTGTCACTTTAAGAACTGGGCCAGGCAGCAGACAAATGCAACCCAGGCTTGATGAGCAGCCATCTTAAGCCTCAGGCCAGCAAGGTAGGAGGCAGCAGTTGCTGCCTGGTGTTGAGGAAGGAACATCTTCCAGTGGAGCTGCTGCTCTAGAGATGGCATGGAGGTAAGGGCAGGAGCTATAGGGCTCCTGGTCCTAGGCATGCCCTAAAATTGCATCCTGCCAGGATAAGGAGGCCTGGTGGTCCTGCCTGTGGCGGGGCAGGCCAGTAAATGCCAGGGTTGAGGACTATCCTGGTGAAAAGCAGGTTGGGGCGCCTAAGCCCCTGCCCCTACCACCCAGTGGGCTACATGATAATATCAGAGAGAGAGTAGTGGGGCCAGGGACATCGACAGGGGACACCTGAGTTGATTGTGGGTGTATGACCCCGAAGGGAGCAGGGAAGGCCAGGTAAGCTTTGAGAAGTGCCTGAGCCTGAAAGGGTAGAAGACCCCACAAGGTGAACAGCTGAGGTCCTGGTGTGAGCGGGCGAGCTGCCAGCCAGGCATGCCAACAAGTGGCACCTGAGTCTCTAGAGGTGTTCAATCCCAGGCCTCAGAGTATGGGGTGGAGTAGAGAGGGGCAGTTTTGAAGCCCTGTGAGTGAGGGGCATGAGTTGGGGCCCTGAGGGCAGGAGGTTGAGTGGAGGTCTTGCTAGCATAGGGCCTGGATCTAGGTCCAGGTAAGCCTTTGGGTGCCTGAGGCTGCAGGGGGGCTGGAGGCTGATGGGAAGGCAGCAGAGGAGGAGCTGTGAGGAGAAAAGGGGGCGAGCCATCAGCCCCTTGGTGGAGAGCAGCTGGGGGAGTTACCCGGCTATGAGAACAGGGGAAGAGTCAGGACAGCACTTTGTGAACTGCCCAGCACTTGCTCAGATGAGGGAAGAGGGAGATGCCCAAAATGCTGTACACTTGAAGTCTGGGGAATGAAGAGTAGCAAGTCTGACAACCCTCTGGGTGAGGGCAGGGCGAGTGTGGTCTCTCGGAGAGTAGAGGCGATACGTGTGAGGCCCAGGAAGGGCAGGATGGAATAGACTAGGTGAGAGCCAGTGGACAGCGAGAGTCCTCTGTGAGAGGGAGGCAGTATGAGTGTGGCCGTAGTAGGGCAGAGCGAATGAGACTCAATGCTGTGATGAGTTGGGCCCAGCCTCAGGCCGGAACTTACTACAGCTGTGAGCAACATCTGCGAGGCTTGGGATGCAATACAGGGGTGGCTGAATTTGCATACATAGGCCCATACATAGGAGAACAGAGCATTCAATAGTCAGCCTCCTGCTTAATTAAGACCATAATTCTTTAATAACAAGGCATGGCAAGCAAGATAGGTGGGTGGTGTGCCCAGAGGCAGTGGGAGGCAGCACTGTGGCTGCTTGGAGACTTCCCACGTTACCATACCACAATTGGCATAGGTAAATCACTAAGACTCACTGTAACTCTAGGGGAAAACTCATGCCACAGCATCTTATTAATGCTAGGAATCCAGGAACTTGACTTATAAAGTAAAATCAATACTGTAACCTTAACTATAAGAGTTAGAAGGATACTGGGAGACTTCAAATTTAACAAGTTTACAGAGGGGGTTAGAGATAAAATAATTTAAGGGAAAGCTATTCATTTAGAAATACTCAGGCAAGATATCTCAAGGATTATATTGTGACTAATTATTATTATAAATGATACTTTAACAGTTTAGGATTATGTAAAAGTTGTGATATATTAGGAGATTTATAGAAAAATCTGGGAAATGAAGTGGTTTGGAACTCAAATCTAAATATAATCACTAAAGTCAGAAAGAAACAAATCATCCTGAGCAATTATTGTTCGACACAATTAATATAATGGTAAAAGAAAATGGAGACTAAGAGTGAAGGTCAATCTGGTGTAACACTGTTGAAAAACAGATCCTATTACAAAGGGTTAAAAAAAAGCTACACAAGCATAAATTACAATTTTTTTAGCTAAACCTACATTTTCCCCACTCAGCTATACCACAAATGAAGAAAAAACATGCTATTCAAAACAATGTGAGACTCCTTTGAATCCTTAAGGAAGCTGAATGAATACTTTACTCGTCGAATCAGGACCCACTGGTTTCAGGTATTCTGAGGTATTCTGATCAATAGTAAAATAAAGCAAATCTCTATTAATTATATTTTATAGAAGCTGGACCCAACTTCAGTTCACACAACAGGTTTATTCACAAAATAGTTGTTCTAAATATGCTAATAGCCAAGTAATAGCCTCCTGCACATGTAGCTGTCATTGATATAAATGAGAGGTGCATGTACCTACTTGAGGCATAATTCAACCTACTAGCTACATATGGAAAACATATATTACAGTCATACCTAATGATTTTCTTTTCAGAATAAAAGGCACTAGACCCATAACCAGGTTTTAGAACAAGGACTTTTATTAAATAAAAATATTGGAGAAAAATGAAAGCTGTTGGATGATATATGGGAACTTCCTACACAGTATTTTCTTGCCTTTTCCCCCCAACTCTCTTCTTCTATACATTATTATCCATATTAATTATTTAGAACCTGATTCACATGTGTACTTGAGCAAAAATTTTGCCTAAATGTTATCATAGCCAATCCACATATTTCAAACAGCCTTTAAAATAGGCATGACTAGGTCAGAAGCCACTCTGAACAAAAGAGAACTTAGGTTTATGGTGAAATTCTGGCTCCACTAATATTTTTGGGAATCTTATCACTGAGTTTAAGAGGACTAGAGTTTCATTCTTTGCTCATAAAATTCCAGTGATGTTGTACCCGTTCACACTTGTTACACTCCACTGTGCTAATTAAATCAAACCCCATTACTTTAATTCTGTTCAAAGTTGAGTTTAAGTAACATTCTGGTAAATTATCACTTATTTCTACTTGATAAAGGATTCTGTCTTTGACGCATACGTGGAACTCTCGTTGATCTTAATATAACGCATATGTTGTTATACTATTCACTGAATTTTAATTTATATTTGTCTTTTTTAAATATTAAGTCTTTGAAAACTGCTTCATCCATTCCACTCAGCCCAGCAGTCTTAAGGCTCAGAAGATAAGAAAGCACTTTTCACCCTGATTAAACTGCTGCTGAACCTACTGCTAATGTCAGCAGTTACACTAAAGAAAGACATTACTTACAACTCTGACACAAGTGAAGCTCAGAGCAAACCCAACCAATATTAAAGTAAGATTCTGACTTATTTTAATATTGCTTGAAACAGCATACGGGAATACTGATGTTTAAAAATTAAATGTGCTTTTAAATATTAAGCATGAGTGACTTCCAATGCTTCAACCATCAAAAAAGTAGGAGAGAAACTGGTTTAGTGTTGCACATGCAAAGTTTGGATAGAAATGCCACTTTCACTACAATGCCATATTTTAGTATGATGGCTCAGAAATGTCACACACAATTAAGAACTTTGTTCAAATATATTTCAAAGCCTTTTTGTAGTGAGAAGTATTTCTTAAAGGCATTATCTGTATCTGCTTTTCTCAGCATATAGCACAGATAAAAGATCATGATAGAATATGCAGCAGCCTTCTGCAGATACATTAGGAGCTGAAAGTAGTCCTGAGCTCTGTCCAATATAGGACACCAAACAATTTAAAGTTGTCTTTTACAGCTCTGTTCCTGGACAACTTTAACTCCTTCCTATGTTAAGTCCCTCACTTCAGAAATTAAAATATCCATTTTAAACATGACCTAACCAAGGAAGGGTCAGCAAGAAGAAGAACCCAATAGGGTGGGCATGTCCAGTATGTAGGGAAAAAGCAAAAGATGGAATAAGTTCAGGAGAGGGGTGACCAGCTAACAGGGTTTCGGTCTGAGTATAGGAGGGTTGAACAAGCAATCAACAAATGAAGCAGGTCTACCTGCTTGTTTAAATTGTATGTTCATATCCTAACTCCTGACTGTTAGAACATGACAAGAGAAATGTGAGAGAGTGGATATTATGCAGGAGCTGTAAAATTAAAATTCACTTAACTGTATACTGACATTAGGTATTCTTGGAAAACATTGACTACAGAATGACACATGAATCTGCTTCTGTCACACTGTTATAGGGTATATTATTAACAAATATAAGTGCTGTACATTTATACTTTAAACCACGTTGTAATACCAAGGAAAATAGGTTTAAAGTTTGATCTTACTGGATATTTCTCTATTACGTTAATATACTTCACTAAGTGAGGTTTTGGAAAGAAAGTATTATATACATATAAAATGTTCTGAAGTTATTCAGAGTTTCAGAACTTGAGAAACTATAAGGCTCTAGGGGCAAAGCTCAAGGAGACAGGGGTACAAGTAGTTTTTTTCTTTTATCCTTCAGTGAGCAGATACAGACAGCACCACGAGACATGCATTGGCGAGGTCAATCAGCGACTTTGGAGCTGGTGTTACCAGGCAGGCCTTGGGTTCTTGGACCATGACCCGCATTTCCATACAGAGGACATGCTCGGGCAGGAGGGGCTTCATCTCTCCCCAAAAGGTAAGCATGTTTTTTCTTCCAGGCTGGCTGATCTTGTACAGCGAGCTTTAAATTAGGTTTTCCGGGGCATGGAGACGCAGAGGACACTTCACCGTCAAGCCAGGTGACACACACAACTAGTACCCAGGTAAGTGATGGGCCAGGACAGACTTAGGAACAAGGGGGCAGCACAGGCACCTACAGAAGGCCTCAAATACCTCTACACAAATGCTTGAAGCATGGGGAATAAGCTGGAGGAACTTGCCATCCTGCTAGCTAGCAAAAACCCAGACCTAGTGGGACTCATGGAAACCTAGTGGGATTCTACCTATGACTGGGCAGTAGACATCAAGGGAGACAGGCTGTACAGGCGAGACAGAGCAGGGAAAAGAGGGGGGGTGTAGTGCTATACATCAAAGAGCAATACACTTCCTCAATGATCAGGATGGGGTCAGAGGAGGGGCAAAATGAGGCACTATGGGTAAGAATGCAAGGGGGGCATGGAGAAAGGGACTTAATAGTGGGTATCTACTACAGACCCCCTCACCAGGGGGATAAGCTGGACCTGGAATTCTCAGGTCGGCTCATGGAGGCTGTAAAGTCAAGGGATGTGGTTGTCATGGGTGACCTAAACTACCCAGACATCTCCTGGGAGGATCAGTTAGCCAGGTCCGACTACTCATGGAGGTTCTTAGCCGGGATACAGGACCTCCACCTAACCCAGAAGGTGCATAGTCCCACCATGGGAAATGCCTTGCTGGACCTGGTGCTTGCTACAGGTGACAACCTTATGAGGGGTCTGCGGGTACTCAGTCACCTGGGCAACAGTGATCATCACCTGCTGGAATTTACTATTCAGCAGAGGGTGGTGAAAGCAAGCAGCAAGGCAGAGGTCCTTGACTTCAGGAGGTCTGACTTCTGTAAGCTAAGAAGGTTAGTAGGAGAGGCATTGGGGTCTCAGAGCTTCAATGAGATGGGAGTCCAAGACGGGTGGTGGTTCCTCAAGGAGACGATCCTCTGAGCTTAAAGGAAGTCAGTCCCAATGCACAGCAAGGGGGGCAGGAGTGCTAAGAAGCCCCCATGGCTCTGCATAGGCATCCAGGGATGCCTGAGGGCAAAAAAGGAGGTGTACAAACAGTGGAGGCAAGGGGCTATCACCAAAGAGGATTATACCTCTATTGCTCGGGACTGCAGGGAGGCTGTTAGGAAGGCCAAGGCAGAGATGGAGCTAGGGCTAGCAATCAGAATTAAGGAAAATAAAAAGTCCTTTTTCAAATACATAGGAAGTAAGAAGGTGGCACCGGGGCCCCTACAGGATAGGCTTGGCAATCTGGTGATTGCAGCAAATGAAAAAGCTGACCTCTTTAATGATTTTTTTGCCTCCATATTCCTGAACAGGGACCGGGACACCTCCCCCACTAGAACTGAAGATGGACCCAGGGGAGGCACCGCCATGCCTAGGGTCAGGGACCACCTAGTTAGGGAACTTTTGGAGGGGCTGAACATGTTTAAATCAGTAGTTCCAGATGCTCTTCACCCAAGGGTGCTGAGGGAATTGGTGGGAGTCATAGTGGGGCCCCTGGCACGGCTGTATGAGCGCTCAAAGAGCACTGGCCAGGTACCAGAGGATTGGAAAAGAGCCAATGTGGTCCCCATTTACAAGAAGGGGAGAAAGGAGGACCCCAGAAATTATAGGCCAGTCAGTCTTACCTCAGTCCTTGGGAAGACCTTTGAGAAAATTATCAAGGAGCACATCTGCAAGGGACCAGAAGGGGAGGTAATGCTCAGGGGCAACAAACATGGGTTCACTGAAGGCAGGTTCTGCTTGACTAACCTGATTTCTTTTTATGATCAGGTCACAAAGTCCCTGGACAAGGGTGTCGGATGAATGTTTTCTTCCTGGATTTTAAGAAGGCCTTTGACATGATTTCCTACCACATTCTCTTAAAATAACTTGGTGACTGTGGCATTGATGCCTACAGTCAGATGGGTGGCAAATTCGCTAGATGGTCACACCCAGACAGTGGTGGTGGAGAGGCTGTTTTTGACCTAGAGGGATGTGGGCAGTGGAGTCCCCCAGGGCTTGGTCCTGAGGTCTGTACTGTTCAACATCTTTGTCAGTGATCTGGATGTGGGCATGGAATGCACGCTGTCGAAATTCGCTGACAACACCAAGCTGTGGAGCAAGGTGGGCACGCTGGAGGGGAGGGACAAAATCCAGCCAGATCTAGACAAATTACAGAGGGGGGAGGATGAGAATAGGATGGAATTCAATGCAGACAAGTGCA
>NW_017729024.1:111366094-111372671 GCF_001723915.1 Gavialis gangeticus | reverse complement strand
TGGGGTGATATGACCCTGGCACCTGTTCCTGCCTGGGGCGTGGGTTCAGACCTGATTATCTGTTTACTTATTTCTGTTCTTACTTTCATCTCCCTACACTGCTCTTTCAAAACAGACAAACAGAAAATGCATACACATTTTGTTTCATAAGAAGCTCTTCAGAGATTGTATGTCAGTAAGAAGAATAGATAACAGTTCTTTACTTATACAGAGAGCTCTCAAGCTTAATAAAAGGCAAGGGCTGGAGCTTTCCCAATTAGAAAGAGTGTGGTATATGATGAGTCTTTTACTGAAGTTTGATGAAATTTTATTTTTCCCCCAATTTCACAGCTGCCACTGCCTAGGCAAACCACTAATTCTCCCTTAATCACATTCCAACCTTTCATGATATATGCTTATGCAGCATACAACTTGCAGCAACAGCAAGGACAATCTATAGTGAGGTTATTCACATTATGCCCTTTGTGTCTATTTTTCTATTACATTTCACAGTATTTACCCTTTATGGGGAGTAATAAGCTCATCCAACCTTCTCCAAGAGGACCAACAAATCAGTACTGATTTTGATAGAAGGCTAAATGTCAACATGCTGTGTATTCACATGGTATTCCCTTAGATTAAAATGTTAAAAGGTTGCCTAAAGGAGTTAGATACCCTACTTCCACTTAGTTTTCAAGGGCACTTAACTGCTTTGAATACCTCTTTGAATTTCCAATCTAAGTTATTTAAGCTTGGTTCAGCACTATGGATCTATCACTATTGCCACCTCCAGACCCTCACTGCTAGCAAATTTTTGGCTGTTCTGCAAATGGCACAACATAAATACAGCACTATTCATATATGAAATGCTGGCATCTCCATTTCTGCATGTCTACTACTTGTCAACAAGGCACATAGAAGACCGCTGCTGGTTTAATCCATTCCACAGAAAACATCAAATATAACTACATTAATTGCTAAACAAACACCACCCAAAGAGATGGAGGGTGGTAGGGAACTAAAGGAAGAAAAGCACATATAAAAGTTAAGCAACAGACCTAAACCATGGAAGGTGCCATGCATCAAACTGCCAGTTGGTAATGGAGAAAGGTGAGAACTAGAATATCAAACAACAGACTGAATATGTAGAACAAAATATGTATCAGGAGAGGGAGCTGAACAGGGAACTTCCTGTCTAGCTCTATTATTTAATTCTTGTAAGCAATGCTGCATACTGAGTAGATGGTTCCAAAGAGTGACAGAGCCTCAAGCAGATAATTCTTTGAACACCACAGTGCATGAAATGTCCACAATACATATACTGGGAATTTCATAATGCCTTACTAACTGGAGGGAAAATCTACACTGGGTGCATCTACATGTGCAATTAATTTAGCACACTGGTTCAAACTCTGGAGCAGTTTGAACCAGAGTAAACTATTGCTGAGTGTAGCATCTCTACATGTGCCTGAGACAGCAACAATTTGAGCCAAGGCAGAGCAGTTTACACCAGGCTGGCAGAGGGCACCAGCGGCCAGTCGCAGTCTCCAGTTTGAGGCAGCAGAGGGGCTGGGTGGAGCACAAGGGTGCTGAAAGTGCAGAACCATGTGGCTAGGTGGCAGGCAGGAGTCTGGCCCCCTGCTGGCTAGGCTGAAAGAGCACAATTTATGCCTGTGGTCAGCACCTGCACGTACATTTAATCGCAGTTAATTACCCCCTACCATAAGATAGTACTGTTCCCAACAGTACTATCTTATGGTGGCATTAATTAGTTAACTGTGGCCTAATAGCACTGCATGTGTGTCTTTACAGGTGATGCTTTACTCCACAGCTAATTAGTCGAGTCCACAGTTAAGCACATGTGTAGACGAAGCCACCGACTTCAATAACCAAGGGCTAAGACTGAGTTCTCTTGAAGGTAAAAGGTGTTGAGATGTACGTTAATCCCACTGAAGAAGCTGGGTATACTAATAATGGCCACAACAGAAAGTAAAAATAGTTCGTTTTTACTCAATTAAAATGCATTGTTCAGATCATTTTGGAACAGTGTAATTATCTTTTATAGTGTCCACAATATAAATTAGGTGCTTAAAGAAGACTTCATCTGCAATAAATGTTTTGATGATGATAATGCAGTTTACTGTGTGGAAAAATTATGATTATGTGCTTGCTCATGCTATATGATCATTACAGTTTTTAAAAATATATATATTTAGTTAAAGACATTTAGCAAAAATGTGTTACATAGAACAGTCAAGCTAACTTACTGTAATACACCATTGCTTTATTGTTTTAATGCTAGAAAGGAACGGGAAAATTTATAATACTGATGAATGCTTGAACGCATTGTTACAAAATGTTACTAACCTTGATCTCTTTCATGCCATGTTCGACTCCCAGCAGCTGGTGAATTTGGAGAGGGATAAAAGTCTCCTGTTGGACTTGGCTCCATATTCTCATCTATGGAGATAGTTTTGGGTCTCTTGCTGTTGAAATATCATAAGTGTTGGAATTAAGTCTTATATTATGTACATGTATTTAGCAATAGTATGGCAAAATCTATAAGGATTATGACAAATTTTGCAAAACAGAGAACAATGTAGGCATTAAAACAAAAAAAAATTTACACTTAACCTCATGCATAAGTCTGAAACAAAGTTGTTTATATTGTGTCTATTTCTTTTACACTATATACACACAAGTGTGCACACGCGCGCACACACAAATCCCTGCATGTCCTAAATCCAGCAGCATTCAAGACATTGGTCAAAGGTCTGTTTTCTGCCACCTGATGTAAAAGACTTATCATTAGAAAGTTAAATTCTCCAGGGGATTCATTTGAGGCAAAAAAAAAAACCAGAGTTGAACCCATGCCAAAATTAACCAGGTGAAACTGGAATTATTCTGAATCTGTGTATAGGGAGAAAAATAGCTTGCTATATCCTACCAGATCAGAGTGCAGGACTTTTACAAGATGCCTATCCTGACATGGTCTTTTCATTTTCAGTTAATTTAATTGACAATGAAAGGCCTGCATTTCAAGTAACACCACTGGTACTACGGCACCATTTCAATCTACTAGGACAAAGGCAGATTTCTTCTTATCTATGCAGCAGTTTCCCAAAGAAAGGTGGGGAATTAAGCATGAAAAATTCAATAATATCATTTTAAAGTAACTGTGACAGTACTATGAGAATGATTATTCTTTCTTTCTTTACATTCTTTTTCTAAATTTCAAAGCTGAGTTGAATCCCGGAGCATGAGCTGACTAACTACTACAACCAGATACTGGTGGAAGAATGTTCTAACCTTATCAACAATAATTTGAAAAAAACTACAAAATCTGCTCTCAAGCCCAGACAGTTACTGTTTCACTGATGAAGTAATACTCGTTGACAACAAAGATCCATATAAAACATAGTACCTCTGACATTGTGATACCCTGGTAGCTTCAGCAAACCAAGCAATACCACAACTTATTGTTCTAGAATAGGAATATAAATCCAAGATCCCTGAGCAAAGCAGATTCTCCACTCATCTATCTCATCTCTCTGGTGCTGCCTGACCTATCTAGGATCCCTGCACCAAACGTTGGTTCACAGAATATACAAATAGAGAGAACAGACAAAAGTGCAGCTCCCATGTCTAACTCATAGAGAGTCACAGAAAGCACCATGAGTTAGACGGATTCTCCTAACCCAACACACATTAGTTATTGGATTCGGAGGTTGGGAGATTGGCTCCAACTTAGAGCCAATCTAGGGAGACAGGCTGCATCTATGCAGCCTTTCCCCGTAGCTCCACTCCCCTTGCAACTCCACTGCTGTCTCAGAATGGGAGGGGGAGAAAGCAGGGGACAGAGGTCCATTCGGGGTTCTCAGCCCCACTGGAGTGGAGGGCAGGTACACTGGAGCACCCCTGAAGTGAGGGGCTCCAATCCACCTGACCCCTCCTCCACCTCAGCAGGCATGAGAGAACCCCAGAATGAACCTCCTTCCCCTGCCTTCTCTCCCTCCCATCCTAAGACAGCAGCTGGGGCCAGGCTGTGCTGCAGCCAGGAAAGACAGAAATTAATGAAGGCACTCTGCTTTGAAGCATCTTCATTGGAACCCTCATACAATAAGGGTTAATTTGTCTCATGATTGGAACACTCTGTAGCCATGCTCTTCTGTTTGGGCTTTTGAGGGGTTTCAAGGGGCCAATTGCACAACAAACATCATTTCTATCGGCAACCAGAGAGGAGAGAAGTGAACTGTGGCAGAAAGCAGGTGGCACCGTAAGGATGGAGCCACAAGTACACTTATTGTCCCCTAACACCAGCCCACAGAAAATTACCCAGAAAAACTTCTCCAGTTCCTCCTCTATACTGAGGAACTTCCAATTTGGAGAGGTCCAGGAACTGTGCCATCTGACACAATGATAAAGCCAGGTAAACAGACCCGTTAGAAGTAGCCTCTGCCCATTTGGGCACCTATCCCATGCCTATTCCAGAGTGGGCAATTTTTTCCTGAATGTAACATTCAAAGAGGAATTCCAACAGGGGATCCTTCAACCACTGTGCTCTCCTATAGAATGCAGATCTGGTCTTTGGTGTTTTGATCCCCATAGGCCACATTTAATGTGGTTGCTTGTTCTCATTTTCCCCTTCCCTATGCCTAACCCATGATGTACATGAAATTATCAGTCAGCATCTTCTTGAGAGTCAGCCTTCAAATTTTCACACTTTTCTAAGAATTGTCTTGGCTTATTTTCCAAAAGGTAGAGAATTCCAGTTGGAAAATGAGATTATTCATAGTTCTCCCAGTAGGAGCTTCAAGTGTCTAAGCATCTTTTTTTTGAAGGAATGAAGAAAGTGAGGAAAGGCATCAAAGATAATTTCAGAAATAGAAATGTTAAATAAAAACAAGCTGTGTTCATCCATAGAGCTGTAAATGTGGCCTGAATTAGCTGGTAATTTTAAATACATCATGCATAGCACCCTTCATGATAGTCTAAAATCATTGTTTAATTTACTGAGAAGTTTCAGATTGCTCTTCTAATAAACCACTGGAAAATGGTTTGTCTCTAATACCAGTAGGAAGTGGTTTACAAATGTGACAGAAGTTGTATCATTTGAAATATCATTGTTAATACTACACAGCTCTATCACCCTTTACAGGAATATATTTTCCATTGTGAATTAATAACCTAGTAATGATTTATAAAACATACATATTTGACTTCTCTATGAGACATTGGTCAGGCCGCAGTTGGAGTACTGCGTCCAGTTCTGGGCACGGCACTTCAGGAGAGATGTGGATAGCATAGAGAGGGTCCAGAGGAGGGCCACGCACATGATCAGGAGGCAGCAGGGTAAGTCCTATGAGGAGATACTATGGGAGCTTAACCTGTTCAGCCTACACAAAAGAAGGCTGAGAGGGTATCTGGTGGCCACCTACAAACTTGCCAAGGGGGACCAGCAGGCAGTGGGAGAGTCCCTGTTCCCCTGCCCACTACCGGGAGTTACAAGGAATAACGGCCATAAGCTGACTGAGAGTAGGTTCAGGCTAGACATCAGGAGGTGCTACTTCACTGTTGGGGCAGCTAGGATCTGGAACCAACTTCCCAGGGAAGTGGTGCTCGCCCCTACCCTGGGGGTCTTCAAAAGGAGACTAGACAATCACCAAGACGGGGTCGTTTGACCCCAGTACTCTTTCCTGCCATGGCAGGGGGTTGGACTTGATGATCTGCTCAGGTCCATTCCAACCCTGCTAACTATGAAACTATGACTTGGTAAAAGCAAACAGAATGCATGAAATTATGCACTTAGTCTGTGGTATTTGTGAACTGCTTTCCCACCTAATCAACACTAACTTCCCACAATCATGTATTCATTATCATTATTAACAGTAGTATTATTAATTACTCTTAGGTATTATTTATTGCTTTTTCAATGCTTATGTTTTTACCTGCTTGGTGGAGAAGACAGTGACCTCTGTAGATTCACACCGGAGTTCATGTCATGGTAGTATGGTTGGCTCGGAAGCTCTCCAATTGGGAAGTTCACCCCAGCTCCCTGGGTTATAGGCGCTGAAGAACATGTTATTAAGAGTCAAAAATAATCTCTAATCCTTTTGCCATCTTCTCCATTTTAACACTGAAAAAACCTTGCAATATGACAATGTGTACCTATGCTACCTATTGAGGAAATCAAGCACAGACAAGTTCTGTTAATATTTTCCCACCTTAACCTATCACCCTCACCATCACAAACCTCTTAACATTTATAGTTTTATTTATTATTTTGTACATTATTCTTCCATAACAGACAATCTAAAAGAACTGGTATGAAGAAATGGATAAAACTGATACAAAGCGTGAACATACCTAATCATCCTAAAAGTGGCCTGTATGGTAAGACCATACCACACTGTTTCTTTTGCCTTTTATCCTTGACACAGACATTGTTTGTGCATTAGCCCACACATATTATAATCTTAACTTTCATCTGCTGTCTGAATATTGTGCATTTTAACAACCTTTGGCACTTCAAGAATAACTGCATATTGTGTAACAATATGGGACTCCAAGCATGATTGGGCGGTGAATGTTGAAGGCT
>NW_017729024.1:111361689-111363134 GCF_001723915.1 Gavialis gangeticus | reverse complement strand
CTCAGGTCCCCTCCGACCCTAGAAACTATGAAACTATGAATCGATTTGGAGAGCTTCAAATAGTTTTCTGGACCTTTTAATTGTTTTCCTGATTCAATTCGGATTCAGAGATTCAGCCACTGAATCAAGCCAAATCTCCTACGAATCGAATCAGCACCCAAAGCTTTGCATAGCCCTAATGTCCACACACTGCTCATCTAATCAGGGTTTAGTGAGTGACTTAATTCACTGCTGCTTTTCTGCCTTGGTTCAATGATGCAATTGTGGGATAACCATTCAAATGTATTTCATAATGTCCTGGGACAAACTGTTAGCACTTCTTACCCCATGAACCTTTTTAGGGTTTGACCTGGGACAATGAAGAAAGACATCCAAATGATCACACTTACTCCTAGGCAAAATTGTTTCTCCCAGGAAAAGTGTGATGTCTGTAGCCTATGTGTAACAGTGAGAAGGAGAGAGGAAGGTAACAATACTGTCATAAAATGCTTTTCTAAATGGGCAATAGCTTAAAAGCATATGTTTGAGTCCTTGAACAAAATAATGGATGAGTGTGCGCAAACCTGAATTCCACATACGCAAATCCCTGACTTCCACAAGAATATTCAATGCTGCTCACGCACAACCCTATCAAACACAAAGTGCATGTAGCTTCATATTGAGGGAACAAACTGTGCTCTTGAATATTTCTGCCCAACTCTTGCAAAATAACAAAATAATTCAACAGGAATTGTACATGCGTATCTATGCACCTAATGGGTCCCCAAAACCCAGTACTAAGGTAAAAAGCTAGCAGTTTTATTCAATCAATATATTCTGCACATACCCCAGTGCAATATTACATTTTGTTGATGTAATTTTACTGACTTCCAACTGAATTATTCTTGATTCATAAAACTTTGAAGAAAGAATCATGCCTTTGGCCCTTAAAAGCTAATTAAAACCCTGTAATTTTCCTGTTCTAGCTTGAACTAGCTCATGTGTGAAATCTGGGTGGATAGTTTAAAAGTGTTCTCTCATTTTTGGTGTTGTGTCAAACTTCTCATCTGAGCAATGTTCCTCCTTGAACATTCAACTATCAAAATAGCAATGAACTCCACACTTGTTACTGTGCATGCTTCTAAACATAACTTCTAAATGGTGTTTTTGCTTCACTTCCTTCCAAATTTAATCTCAAAGAGAAAGCCATGAATAGCATTTACTTTAAGTACAAGAAGGAAATGCACCAAATACAAGGGCAAATAAAATACATAGATTATTTTACCCCATGCTAAATCTCAAAACTGTAGATTCTTGGCTCCTAAAAACAGGAGATATTCTTAAATTAATTTTATTCATAATTTTGCCCTGTTTCTTATTAAAAATCTCTTCTTGCCCATCTTCATTTCCTATTTGTAACAATATTTCTGCATCTGTATGGTAAGTTTGGTCATGAGTAGATTCTG
>NW_017729024.1:111337408-111356689 GCF_001723915.1 Gavialis gangeticus | reverse complement strand
CTAAAAACAGGAGATATTCTTAAATTAATTTTATTCATAATTTTGCCCTGTTTCTTATTAAAAATCTCTTCTTGCCCATCTTCATTTCCTATTTGTAACAATATTTCTGCATCTGTATGGTAAGTTTGGTCATGAGTAGATTCTGTATTAAGCCCATGTATTCCTACCCCACTACCTGTGAGCCCACCTGCACCCTATGTCCCTGATGCCTGTTCTTCCCTGCAGTGCCTGCATCCCCTACCACCTGTCCCCACCATCATTTGTCCCCCTCCCACTTGCACAAACCGGTGCCTGCCCTCTCTGCTGCTTGCCCCCCAACAGAGTTCCTCCCCTCCACTCCTTACCTTCCCCTCAGCTCCGGCTCTAGGTCAGGTCCCACACTGGCCCAGGATAGGGAACATGTACTGCCACTGGCCCCAGCCCAGACATGCAGCAGCAACAGCTCTGGTTCCAGCCCCAGAGCCAGAGCCAGGCCTGGAACTTCCTCTGCGTGGCTGGGCTGGAGCTGGAAGGAGCATGTGCTCTGTGCTCCCCACTCTAGCCTGGAGTGAGACCACAGCCAGAGCCAGAGCTGTGAAGGGAAGGAAAGCAGTGGTGAGAGGTGAGGAGTATAATGGGAGGGAGCAAAGGTGGGGAAGGGAGAGACTATGAAGGGCAAGTTTTGTGGGGAAGAGAAGGGGCTTAGTGGCTCCTGGGGTCAGTGTCAGAGCTACAACCACTGCCTCTGCCAACTTGTACTTTAATCTAAGATGAGGGACTTCCCACCTCATGTTGAAAGCAGGGTACCTCACCTTGGATTTGAGTAAATACAGTATTCATACAGTCTACACTTGCTATGATGCAATTTTCCTTTAAAGGCCATGACTCTTTACTTTGGAGAGTAAAGTAAATTTAAAAAGTATGATGGTTCAGTGTAATTTCAAAGATGAACAGAATGGCAAGAGAAAGTTGAAAGTTCAACCAAAAAAAAGTTAATTACTGAGATGTCATTTTATTGACATCTCAGTCCATTAAACCTTACATAAATCAATTTGCTGTGCATTCCTGAGTTATGAAGAAAGATGTTTCATTCAAACCCTGAATAAAAGAAAAGAAAACCTGTTTTTATTATAAATGTATGCAAGATGAACTGTGCACAAGGTTAGCAAAATTCTGGGCAACAGGAAAAATTTTCTGCCTGGATTCAGGCCTGAAGTCAACTGATGTCTGCAATTGCTTTAAAAAAGTTTGGAATAAAGCTATTTGCACATATTAGGTCATTAAGTGTGGTTTGTTAACTTACTTCTGGACACCCTCACAAGTTCTGACACGTTGAAGACTCCAGATTTCACAAAACTATCCTCAAGGTACACTGAAAAAGATCACAATACTATAATCAGACTACTTAGAAGACAAAAGCACAGACCATTTAATGTCACAATTAACTAAGAAAGGCCAAAAATTAAATCAAAATACACTGAGCTCAGACACAGTAAGAGTTAAAATCCAAACTATATTAAAAAATTAAGATTCTAAAGAGGAAAAATAAAAGGCCTCCAAGAAAATTAACAAGCAGTACACTGAACACAGGATTTTGTAAAGTGTGGTGTGGGAGCAAACAAACATCAGTGTTGCAGGGGTGCTTCCACCCCTGCTCCCAGTTTCCCCCTTCCCCCAATGGAATAGGCAAACCACACTGCGGGAGCAGCAACCAGGTACTTTAAGTCCCAAAATCAGATAAAAATCTCTCCCACACATACTCTCTCCTCCATGCTCAGCCCCTCTCCTCCATGCACTGCTGCTGCTGTTCCCAGCTGATTTGGGATTTGGAGGAGCTCCACAGCTGCTCCTGCCCCACTCCAGTCAAGCTGCACATGAAGCAGAGCTCAGGCAGTGGCAGGCAGTTTCCCCTTCTGTAAGCCTGCTCTGAGGCAGGGGAAGGAGTACTGGTCAAGGAGGAGGAACAGTGGAGAAGGACAGCAGCAGTAGTGGGTGGGAGAAGGGAGAATGGGATGAGCAGAGACATGCTGTTGAGCCTGGAGGGAAAGGAAGGCAGGATTCTTTCCTGTTTGGGGGGGTTAAAATTTTCCCCAGCTGCTGCTTTCTCAGTGTGGTCCAAAAGCAGGGTTCAACCATGCCACTGAACCCACTCTAGATTGGTTCCTAACTAAAAACATAGCCAAACCATTTGAGAATGGTATATAATAAGTGCTTTTCATTATTCTTTTAAATGTTGATAACAGTACCAAAATAAAAACAGGTTAGAACATTGCATATTGGATTAGGTAACTTGGTAATAGCACAGTAAACCACCCTTCTCTCCAAGCTAAGTGTTCCTGAAGTCTGGCTTAAGCTGATATCAACTATGAGTTACCAGGATGTTAGTGCCCAGCTCTTTGTCTCTGAAGCCAATAGTTTTGCCATTGACTTCAAATGGGAGCAAGAGAAGAAGCAAGACCCGGTACCTCTAGTGGCGAGTGTGAAACATGTCTTTATCTTGATGATGAGCACATATTAGAAGTTTAGACAGTCAGATGTTAAACTTTTGGTTTCTGTTAACTATAATGAAGGCTTCTGTTTACCTGTATTAACTTTCCCTGTTACTGAAATGCAGTCATACCTGGAAGTGATGAAGTGATACAAGAACTGACATTAAAAATAATTAATATACATAGTCCCAGTGATGTGGCTTCAGGACTTTCAAACAGACAATAAAGAAACAAGATTTTCCTTGAAGTCTCTTATCTATGTACTATCCAGCTTGAACTTGTTGGGGTTAAGTTCACATAAGACTACAGCCTTTAGATATATGAATGCAGTCCATTCATTTTTGGATTTATTGGGTTTTACATTCTATGAATATTAGGACTTACGCCTATGCCTGAAAAAAATATATATAATTTTCCTATGTTTTCCTATTCAATTAAAATGCTCTTTGCCTCATACTTTTTGGAATTCTATATAATCCTTTACAACATCATTCATATCATGAATGTTACTGAACTAAACCAATAGCATATTTAAGCAAGTACTCTTAAAAAGGTGGATTCCCCCCACCCAGGTATTAGGTATTAACATCGTGGATTGTACTACTAATAAAATAAATACCTTAGCCAACAGGAAAATGTAAAAAAGAAACTTAAAAGAACCTACTGCAGATCATCGTTGATGGCACTCAAATGATCTGGAATATGTAATGGAAATGTGCAAGGCTTGAAAATACTCCTCTAATGTATTTTAAGGAAGCTAGTACTTTCTACTTTCAAGTAATTTGGCAAGACTATAAAGTTACGGTATAGACAGAAAAGTAGCACACTTTGCTTAAACAATCTTTCCTTGAATGCACTAGGAATTCAATTTGCTTATTTTCAAGTTTTCGTTATTTTTCACTCCTGCAAGGTGAGTATTGTTCTCAGAGAGTACTGAACTCCTTTTTGGTTCACATATCACAAATTAAAGTAACTAGCTCATAAGTCTATGCTTGCAAACAGTTGTTGCATTTATCCCAGGATAGACCATTTTAGCCCAGGAAAAACTGCAGTCATGAAAACATCTATGTTCATTGTCCTAGGATAAATTCTAAAAAGGTTTTCCAGATAAGAGGTGGTAACAGTTTATCCCAGGATATTGCAAAGTATGTCTGTTCAGAATTGCATCACTGAATCAAGGTCAGAAAAGTGGCAGTGCTTTCAGGCGCTCAAGAGTGATGTGTTTACAGGCCAATCCCAGGATATTTTTGTTCCAGGACAAACAAAAGCTCAGCTTGTCCAGGGACAGATGCAACATCTGTTCCTAGCCTAAATGCAGTGCACCTGACAAGATAAAAAAATACTAACACATGCAACTGAGCTCACAGTTGATCATTTATTTCTATCTCCACTGCCATCTTTGCTATTCTATTTGTTGAAAATTTCAAATGGTAAAAGTGAAAAGGACCAATGGTAATCAGCTTCCAGATCCGCAGAACCACTATGCCAATATGTATCACTGACTGGCACAGCACAATATGTCATGACATTTCCAACTACAAGTAATACTAATATATGGTGTTACAAGACCTCTGTTTCCATTAAATGGTGAGGTAGATTTGTAGGTCTCCCTCTCATGCCTCTTTACTCCCATCCTTTTCTCTCTCTCTCTTTCTTTCTCTCTCTCTTCTGACAGCTTCCCTCTACTTTAATTTCCCCATTCATTTCTGCTAAGAAGAATGGATGGATTATCCTATAAAAGATTTTTCTTCATGTGGCAAGGAGGCCTGAACATGCTACATGCTCTGTCCCTGGAACCCCTTCCTTTTTTGTGCCCTTATGACAAGGTATTTAGCAGAACCCACAGATTTATTGCAACATTACAGGCCACACCATGAACACTTTCTCTAGGGCCTTAAACTTGCAAGCTCTGGGCTGTTAACTGTGTGCCTTAGCATTCACCCCACCCCCAAATCTAAGAAGTAAAGAGTTATTTTACTTAGGGTTGGCAAGTCGTTTAATTGACCGGTCAAATATTGTGAATTGACTGCATATTTTTGACTGGTCAAAGATTATAGAAATTATACAACCCCCCCCCTTTTTTTTTTTTTTACTTTTCTTGACAGAAATATGATTTTTTTTATTGTTTTTGACACATTTCTTTCTTAACAGAAAACTTGTGCTTTTTCTGTGTATTATTTGGACCTATTGGCAATCTTTACAATTTTTGATCAATATTTAACCACTTAATTGACCAAACTTTATTTGACCTGTCAAATACCTAACTCTAATTTTATTTTCTGCCCCCACTTCTTAATATTCATATGAGCAATTTGGACAAAGGATGCACAAACTCTGCTGATATTTGTGAACTTTCCTTTCTATACCTCCCTCCTTAAACAGTGCCATCTGAGTTGGCACATGGATGTGACACTTCCCAAGAACATTGAAGTTTCTTGATTCTAACTGGCCTAAGCACAGCCTTTCCTGAAGCTAGTGACACAGCAGGGCAGTGCTTCCCAAACGTTTCCTCACCATGACTCCATTTATGGCCCCATTTCCTCAGCATGACCATATTTCCTCAGCTTGGCCCCTTGTTCCCAACTCACAGCATGGCCCCTCACTCCCTGTGATCCCATCCACTGATGTTGTGACCCCATTTGGGGTTGTAATCTACAACTTGGGAACTGCTTCAGTAGGCAACTAAACACTTCTGTGTGGAACACGCTGTTGTTTTCAAATACAGCCATGTTCATAGATTCATAGATGCTAGGGTCGGAAGGGACCTCAACAGATCATTGAGTCCAACTCGCTGCCTAGGCAGCAAAGAGTGCTGGGGTCAGATGACCCCAGCCAGGTGCCTATCCAGCCTTCTCTTAAAGACCCCCAAGGTAGGGGAGAGTACCACCTCCTTTGGAGGCCCATTCCAAATTTTGGCAATCCTTACCATGAAGAAGTTTTTCCTGATATCTAGCCTAAATCTGCTCTCTGTCAGTTCGTGACCATTGTTTCTTGTTACCCCAAGAGGCACCCTGGTGAACAGAGCATCCCTTGCTGCATCCCCCTAATGAATTTGTAGGCAACGACGAGGCCACCTCTCAGCCTTCTCTTGCGGAGGCTGAAGAGGTCCAGGTCCCTCAGTCTCACCTCATAGGGCTTGTCCGGTAAGCCTCTAACCATACGAGTGGCCCTCCTCTGGACCCTCTCGAATCCATCAATATCCTTCTTGAAGTACAGCGCCCAAAACTGGACGCAGTACTCCAACTGAGGTCTGACCAATGCTGCATAGAGGGGAAGTATTACCTCCTTGGATCTATTTGTCTTGCATCTGCTGATGCATGATGAAGTGCAGTTAGCTTTGCTGATGATTTTGTCACACTGACGACTCATGTTCATCTTGGAGTCCACTATGACTCTAAGATCCTTTTCCACTTCTGTGCTGCCAAGAGGGTCACTTTCCAGCCAGTACATGTGGAATCACATTTTTGCGCCCGAGGTGCAGCACTCTGCACTTGTCCTTGTTGTACTGCATCCTATTGTGTACTGCCCACTTTTCTAACCTGTCCAGGTCTGCCTACAATCGTTCCCTACCCTCCAGAGCATGCACTTCACCCCACAATTCAGTATCATCCACAAACTTGGACAGAGTACACTTCACACCCACATCCAAGACACTTATGAAGATATTGAAGAGTACAAGTCCAAGGACCTAACCCTGCGGTACCCCACTACCCACATCCTTCCAGGTCGATACCGACCCATCCACTACCACTCTCTGGGTACAACCACTAAGTCAATTTACCACCCACCAGACCGTGTAAACATCTATGTCACAGCCTTTTAAGTTATTTATGAGAATAGGATGAGATACTGTATTGAAGGCCTTGCTAAAATCCAAGAAAATAACATCCACCTCTACTCCTGCGTCTAAGAATTTTGTGACCTTGTCATAAAACGAAACCAGATTGGTCAGGCATAATCTACCTGCTACAAATCCATGCTGGTTTCCCTGCTGCATTACTTTTCCTGCTGGACTCCCACAAATATGATCCTTCATAATCTTTTCAATGACCTTTCCAAGGATGGAGGTGTGACTGATTGGCCCATAATTACTCGGATCTTTCTTCCTCCCCTTCTTGAAAATAGGGACCACATTGGCCCTTTTCCAGTCCTCTGGAACCTGATCCGAGCACCACGAGCCCTCAAACAGCCATGGCAGTGCTATGACACTGGCCAATTCCTTCAGTACCCTTGGATGAGGCTCATCTGGGCCTGCTGACTTAAACACATCCAGTCCATCCAAGTGACTCTATACCAAGTCAGCATTGACAGTTGGTAGGCTGGTGTCCCTCTGATGCTCATCATTAGGAGACTTATCTTGAGCCCTGTTCAGGAACACCGAGGCAAAAAACTCATTGAACAGCTCAGCTCCCCTCTCTGTCACTAATTGCTCCTCCTTGTTCAGTAGGAGTCCTATGCTGCCCTGTGCCTTCCTTTTACTCCCTACATACCTAAAAAAAGACTTTTTGTTGTCTTTAATTTGTGTTGCCAGCCTCAGCTCTGTAGTTGCTTTGGCCTTTCTAACTGCCTCCCTGCAAGTGCGGGCTAAGTAGGTATACTCCTTCTTGGTAGCTTCCCTCTGCTTCCACGGCCTATGTGCCTCTTTTTTGCCATTAGGCTCCCCTGGATTTCCCTGTTAAACCAAGGAAGTTTTTTGGCTCCTTTTCCCTTTTTCCCTCATACTAGGATAGTCTCCCTCTGTGCCCGAAGGATCACTTCCTTTATGAACGACCACCCTTCCTGGACTCCCATCTTGCCAATACTCTTCTCCTGCAGTACGTCACTGACTAGACTCCTAAGCACACTGAAGTTATCCTTCCTGAAGTCAAGCACTTCCACCTTACTAGTTATCTTATCCACCCTACACCATATGGTGAATTTGACTGATTGGTGGTCACTGTCCCCAAGGTGACCATGAATCTGAAGCACCCCTACCTGGTCCCCCTCTGTAGCCAACACCAAGTCCAGGAAGGCATTCCCCCTAGTGGGACCATATACCTCCTGCATTAGGTGAAGGTCCTGCGCTCAGGTTAAGAACCTACGTGAATGGTTGGATTTGGCTGACTGCTCCTCCCAGCAAAAGGAGCAGTTCACTTAGATTTTCACTCAGTCTAAGCCAGTGTTCACTCTCCAACCTTTTTCAGGTGAAGATCACTTTTTGTAAGTAAAGGACATCCCAGGATCTACCTCCCAGGGATCTACAGACTGAAATTGACTGTCAGAGGCTCCACGATCAACCAGTTGATCAAGATTGACTGGCTGGTGACCACTGGTCTAAGCTAATATAAATGGAGTTGGATAAGGGTGGATAACTTAAGCTAACCCTACAAACAGTTGGTTCATCAGCTCAAGAATAAGAGTCACCTACTTCTCACAGTCAACAGTCCCACCTAAACAAAGTACTTTTACATTTGGAAATGTTATCTGCATCCACTAGACTCAGAACCAGGAAGGCAAACCAATATTCCTGAACCCAGTACTCCCCTGATGTTCCATAAACACTCATCTCGCCTATCTTTCTATGGGGCTGATCTGAGGGACTGATATAGGAGAATAGCACATTATTATCTCACTGTTTACTTATGCTAGTGAAGTAGAAGTGGTTCATGTTGTGGGTATCAAGATAATGAGTTCAAGCGCGACTGATGACTCACGTGTGGTTAAAAAACGCTACATATAAAACTTCATATAAGGGACCTAAAGTAATTGTGAAGATTTGTTTTAGTATAAAACATATTGGGAAGAGGATTTGGATATAGTATTAATCTCTTTCAGTCTTGCATTTTTGCTGTTTCTTTTTTGGTTAATAGGAGCTGTCCTGATAAGAACCATGTGTGACCAACTAACAAGTTCAGGACTGAACACAATGTGAGGGTTACCGGTCTCTGTGTCCAGAGCCTAACTTTGTACGATCCAAAAAGGTCCCAGCTTGATTTAATGAACCTATCTTTCTAGGAAGGAAGTTTTATTTTCAAATGCATACCAAGTGCTGCTGCTGAATTACAGAGCCCTCCCTGTCAATGGAAAAGGAGCTAGCAGGTTAGAAAATAGATTTTTTTCTTACATATCATTTTGTAGTTTTTGGCCAAAAATTACACTCTTAAATCCTCCTATTGAAATGTCCCAGGAGTGCCTCAGGTAGAGATCAAGTACCTCAGATTGTCATTCCCTCTACAGGCCAGGTCCCCTGACTGGACATCTCCCACAACACACTGAAGTTGCCCCTTATGAAAAGAGGAAGATGAACACCACAGCAATTACAGGACCACTGTGGGATCCTGATCAACAGAAGAGACCAGGGGCACATGACACCAAACTATAATTTGCACAGGACACTTTGGCATCACTTCTGAATCAAAAGACCTGTTTCTGTTCACTAAATTTTTCAGTGAAAAAAATTACATTTTTGTTTGTTAAAAAAACAACCAAACCTCTCCCAATCCCAATCCGCTGACTTGAAAAACACACACACATTTTCCACTAAAAAAAAAGCTCTGATGGACTATTTTGACTAGCCCTATTTATACACTGAAGTCATACCCTGCTCAAGAGGGCTTCATAGTTTCTCCTATCTAATGAATGTTTGCTATTCCTTGCAGGAAATTAGTTTGGTCAACTACAGCTCCAGTTTCCACATTTCAGATTCTCTACCATGTTCTGCATTTGCTTTTAAGTTCTTTGGTGCCCAGACCACCCCCTACTATGTGACTATACAATACTGGAAATACAGGTCTCAATCTTAGTTGGGTCATACAATAAGAGATCCTCTAACATGGGTCAAAATCACCTCAACTCCTAACACTACAGTAGTGTAACTTGTATTAGAGTGACCAGGAAAATTTAAAAATTAGAAGTCAGAACAAGAAACCAACCACACCATTCATTCTTTACTTTCATGAAGTCCTATGTTCTAAGAACCCATCTTATGATTTTTTGGGCCCACGAATTCTGAACTGTTCATGGTGGCAATACTGGGAATTAGGCTGCACACAGAGTAGTTCCTCAAAAGGATTGCACAGAGCTCTGGCTCTACAAGCCCTTGAATAACTGAACCAGCATTGAGGGGTAGGAGAAGAGACTAATCTATCCCAGTAAAGGGCAATAGCAGATTACTTCCCTGTGGCAGTAAGGCAGGAGCCGGGAAATAACTGTGACACTGACATACATCATTCAGCACACCAGTGCAAGTCTGTTCCTTCAAATACATATTGGTGACCTATGTTTCCTAGCTAGCATGCTTTCTCTTCTGTAAGCTTTTTAAGCCCTGCCGAGGCAAACTAAAAATAATTATATGGGGGGGTATGTGTGCACGCTCTCTCTCTCTCTTTCACACACGCGCGCACACACACACACACACACACACACACACACACACACACTTTGCCTGGCATTTATAAAGACAAGCAAGACAGATATAAACTATCCAAATTAATTTAGGGCGACACTGATATTTCTCCATCTAATATGACATATTGTCAGAAATGTGGGGCTAAAATATAAGAATACTAAACATTTTATGTTATGCACCTTTTGCTAACTTGGGTTGGATACTTCATTCTGAGCATTATGTTCTCAGATGCAAGATTCCAATGGTGCCTTTGAGTACAGAAAAATAAACACAGTATGTTTAGTTCCGGCACCAGTAGAGTTTAGTGATTTTAACTAGTTAAGAAGTAAGTCCACAGTGAATATGTTATAGAACAGTTCTTGGCTTCCAGCTGTGAGGTAGAAAAATGTTTTGCGTTCTTAAACTGCTGTAATTTGTTGCAGAAGTAGGCACTGTAAACATGATAAAAGATAAGCCGTGAGATGCTATAGGTAGCAGTTGAGCATTGTAGAACATGTGATTTTAATGATGTGAGACGCTGTTTTTCATCTGGGAATCCTGATCTCCCTACAGAATAGCACTTAATGTTCATATTTCCATTATTATCCTTTGTGTATAAAAAAGATACACAGTAATATTCTGTACAGTATGGTTTTTTAGATTAAATAATCCCTAATGCACAGTCTCCATTAAAATGTTAAAGATATTTAAATTAACATTCTTGTTATTAGTTTCTAAATTGCTCCAGTACAGAACCTAGGACACTTTACAATACTTCATTACCGTAACACCTCCCCATTTCTCCTCAAAGAATTTGCTCTTTCATGTTGGCCATAGTAATACGTCTTTGCTGTTTAAACTTAATACATGCATATACCATGGCCACCTATTGAATGCAGTTTTGCTTGAGAGATAACATACTCTGAGATACTTTTAATTAATTATCACTATTACTTCATTTTTTTAACTCAACTCGGGGGAGAATAAGAATCTGCCTATCAGAAACTGAACTATGTAATTTGCTGTCAAGCATGGGTCAGTCAAAAGGGATGGTTTCATAGCTATGAACCAACTTGCTGGATTTTTTTTCTTTCCATTTAATATTTTTCACTTTTACAGAAGGTGTGGAACACCCGACTTCTCTTCTTACCTTGTTCTGTATAGAAGATATTCCTAAGGAATAGTTTTTCCGAATTTAATACTACAATTATCAGACTAGTGCCATTATGGATAATGGGCAAAGGGCTAGCCTTAGAGGCCAAGTGCAGACATTACACTTTTACCAGTATAAGCGACTGGAAATCTGTCTATAGCTGTAACAGGACAGAAGTTCAGCACACATAGACTAGTTTAAAAATGGTGGAACCTGGTCTAAGATTTGTCCCCTCCCCTCCGAACCCCTCAAAGGGCGAATGTGTGTTTTGTTCATTACCGATCTAAACTATGCCACTTACAGAAAATTTCATATCTTAGCTTGATTCTGCCTTAGGCTTTTTGAATATCTGTACCTAGTCAGAGTGACCAATTCTAAGCAAGCTGTCCTAACATATCTTTTGGGAGCTTCATCTAACACTGTAAAAACACAATTTGTGTTCAAAGTGTTTATACTTCTTCCTTCATCTTCACATGCACCCAAGAGTTGCTATTATTTCAGCTTTAAAAATTTAAGCTTTAAAAATCAAAACATTTCTTAGACAAATCTATTGAAAAGTCTTTCAGTTTTGCACTACCCTGTAAGGTGCAGGCCTAGTTCTCAAGTTACTTAAAAGCTTAACTGTGACGTCTGGCTTTACAAATCTTTAACCAAACCTTTTAGTGTCTTTTGATTTGATTATACTTTTATGAATAGAAGGCCTGTTTATGCTCTGTTGTATATTGCCTAAGTCTAAAATTGCTTCCTGGTACCATGAAATGCCTTATTTTTTTATTAACATACTTCTGATTCAAAACCATTTATAAAGTACGATTAGGATACAATCAATATTTTTAAAGTTTTTTTAATGATATATGGGTCTTTATATATTTTTGTTTTTCATAGCTTTAAAAAGAGAAAATACAAGCTAATATCATGAAAACTTCTTTGTAGTGAGATAGTTTCAGCTACAGTGACTCTGAAGGGAAATGATGGAAGCCCCAGTCTTTGGGACAAGACATAAAAAGAAAAAGCATGTCTCAGGAAGACCAGCATGGATTCAGATAATAATTTAGATAGTCTAACTGGTCTTTCTATTTAACTCATGATTTTAAAAAGTATTTGGCTTTCATCACTTCTTTTGCAAGAGAATATCAAACTACTTTGCAAACAAAGAGCCAGCTTTTGTTACTCTGAACAGTATCTTACTTCACTAGGTAGCTCCTTGATTTCAGTAGGATTACTGGTGAAAGTCAGTACTCTTCACAGTCATTAAGGATGGTCCAAAGACTAACAGTGGTACAGAAATAGTAAGCAACTTAATATAACACATGGCCAATTTCCAATCCTGGTATTATTTAGTGTTTTTGAAGATGATATCGTCAAAAGCGTAACATAACATTAAGAAGTTTGTAAGACACCTGAACTTCTCAAGAGAGAGTTGGAGGCAGGGAAATTAGCCACATCATGATGCAGATTTAATTAATGATGATGAACTAAGGACCTGTCTATGTTACAGATATAACTGAGTCTGGGAATTTGGTTACAACATGATTGGCCCTGACCTTACTACATGGTTAAGGTTTTAACAGCAAATTGCAACTGTGTTGTAACCAGGTCAAGAGATAACCGTGTTGTAATGTGATTCTGAACTAGATTGCATCTTAAGTGTAGTTGGGACCTAAAAAAGTGTCTGTTCTCATTAAAAATAAAATAATATCTTTTGTTTCTGTTAGTCAATGCTGACCAAAACAATGAAAATACTCTAATATGCTAGAGTAATTTGAAGAAGCAAAAACACCAGTTTAACTGACTGTGGACCACTGCCATCTATCAGATTAGTTGCTGTGAAGCCACAGCAATAACACAACAACAAATAAACTTACGCATATAGCATCTTCTGTCCCAAAGGACAAGTGTTTATAGTTAGAGCCAAATTTTTAAAATGGTTCAGCAGGACCTGGATGTTTAGAACATTAGAAAATGAGACCATGGATTCATTGCTAAGCGAGGACTTACAGGTCTAACTTTGGATAGCTATTTTTGAAAATTTCTGCCTGTACATGTATAGGACTAGGAACCACCTCACCTACCATCGATATGTGGCCACATCTAGCACAAAAATAAGTAACAATTTTACAACATGCAGCAACACCACAGAAGAAATTAGAAAGTAAAGAATACTATAACCACCTGATAATACAGAAAGACTCTTAGCCAAGCAAACTGGGATTTAACCAGAATGCAAGGGCTAGAACTTCTGTTCTTTTGAAAGGTGCCAGAGTATCTAGGAAGACTGCAGCCTGTCAGACTTTCCCACTTCCAACTGAACACCCTTCCCCGCACTCACTTCCTTCCCATGAACACTAGCTCAATACTGACAAAAATCAAAGGGTAGAATATCATCTCAACTTTTTGTCACATTCTGGGAAGGGACAGCTCCACAGAAAATCAAACCCTGATCACACCTAATGTTATTTTCCCTGAAGATCACAGTCTGAGGTACAGTCACAGGAATGCAAGAAAAAAACATTTTAACACACATGCATTTTAAAACACCCACTCCCAAATTGATAAAACCAAAATAAAAATGTATATTCCCAAATCCCAAAACTACTGCTATGGCATCATTACTTGTTCAAGAAAAGCTGCTTACAGTGATGAGGCAGGGGAGTTTTAGAATGAAACAGCACTCCAATTACTATTAATTAGGGGGTTAATTCTCCATCCACAAGAGGGTAACTTGCAATACAATAAAATAATGAAACCATCTGTGCTCCAAGTCGCACAGAACTCAAGGAAATTCACTTATTACATTTTCAAAAGAGCATAAAGGTTGAGACCACCTGCTACTGTTTAAAGATTCATTTTGAAAGTACATGTTTAAACAATGAAATGACCAGTTGCTTTTTTCCCAAAAGCTAATATTGCAGAATTACTTGAAAATGTCCAGGGTCCAATCTGGGGGAACATATTCCCCAGGGATGCCAAATCCACAAAAGTGCTCAGAAAACCTCCAGTGCTGTACAGCCAGAAAGGATATTTGCACAAGCTGAAGTATAGCCAATTGGGAACTTCTTTAAAAAAATCTTTTTTTCCCTCCTCAAAAGATGCTGATTTGGTGAATCATTCATTAGGAAAAGATTCTCAGACCCAGGATATAAGTTCTGGTAAAAATGAGAGCCACTGCAGAACAGCAAAGAGCCCAGTGGCTAGAGAAATCAACTACCCTCCTAACCTGCCTGATTCAAATCAGGTATAATTATGACAGGATGACTGTGGCAGCTGCCTTGGAAGGGCCAGCAGAGGGTGGGGGGAACAGAATACAATGTCTGATGCTGTATTCATATGATTGCGTTGATGATGGCAGCAACTAGAAATCACCACTGCCCCTGAAGATCACAGTCTGAGGTACAGTCATAGGAATGTGCCCCTGTGTGTGGCAGTGCCCTGGGCACCCAGCAATGTTGTTATACTCTGCAGATCAGAAGCTTGAATTTGGGTCTCCTGAGTAAGCATCATGGCAGGCAACTGTGGGCTATTCTGGGATGGGTGTCTCTCAAGTTTTCCTGTTAAAAACATTCCAGTTTGCATTCCTAAATATCCACTGGCACAAGAACTTGACCCTGGGTCTGTCTTTGATTTGGATCAGTGCCCAAATCACCAGCCTAATAAGGTCAGTCTTTTTTTCTCCAGCCTAGTTAGTATTTAAATACTCATATAAAGTGGCACAGGATTCATACAGAGAAACAGGAAATCACTATATCTCAGTAGTGAGGGAATTCCCATCTATGATGTAGGAGATCCAACTCTAGTACTTTTTCTGCCTGAAATGGAGTAAGGACTTAAACTTGGGTCTATCACTTCCTTAATGACTACTCTCCCCCTTCCCTCCCCACCTCTCCCCCCACCCCTGTCTTGTTTTTTTAAAAGGTCATGGTTTTATCTCAATGCTGAACAAGACCAGTTCTCAAACATGGAACTACCTGCAACTCACCCCTACCCACAGATTTACCCAACAAGTACCAATACACCTAGAAACTGTCATCCATTGCTAGCTTGTCCTAGGTTTCCCTATAGCTTCCATATCAATTGACTCCTCAGAATGTATATATGATTCTACATTTGATCAGACTTCAATATGGCTCAGAATTTGGAAGAAAAGAATACACTGTTTTGCTATTTTACTATATCAATACTGCTGGCTATTGTTTTATTTCTTTTAATTTAACATTTTTAAAACAACTCATAGCTCTGAATACCCTAGCAAAAATTAGACATATAATAATATTGATAACAGTATTCAAATGATTACTTTTGGCACACTGCAGACGTTTAAAAAAGCCAAGTAAAAAACTAGCAATTTACCTCAGGCACCAGAAAGTAATAAACAAAAAAGCCAGAGAAGTCTTTACTACAAAGTTAGCCAGCTTGGATATTGTAATAAAACAGGGGAATTGTCATGGTTAGTCTTTATACCAACAGTTGTAAACAGTCATAACTGTATTCAATGTTTTACACCCTTTAACAAATTCTTAATGAAAACTTAATGATTAATCATGTCCGTTCTCCGTAATACATGCCTTCTCCCTTCCCTGTCTTTTGAGGTATTGCGATAGTATATACTCCACCACTGGTTAGTGTTTGGGTCACTTTTTCAAGGTTGTCAGAGGCTGCAGATGCAATACAGAGATAGAAAAAGAGCATGGCCAGTGGTTTTAATAATGCTGCAGACTACAGTGGGCTTTAGGCTACAACACTATCCCTACAGAGATGGGACCTTTAAAATTAGGCTTACAAGGAGAAAAGCAAGTCTAATGTTTCTGCAGTGTATCAGATGAAAGGCAATGAAAAATAAAATTTGGAGGTGGATACCCCTGGATCCTGCTACAAAAACTATATGCCACTCCCACTGCAATCTACACAATCTTGAGCCTGCTTTATACTATCAAAACTTATAGTGTATTTTTAGGAATTCAAGCAAGTGCACTTAATATTCTTTTGTTTGGCATGTGGTGTTGCACTCCCGCCTTGGTTAAGAAGGCAAATTACCAGACACCCCAAAGAATGCAGCAGTCTAGCCAAACCTAGAAATAACCACTCTTAACACCAATAGCCTTGCCAGCTACCACTCATTTTCCAACCTCCTTTTCCTTGGCAGAGTCATTAAGAAAGCAGTAGCATCCAAATGTTAGCAGCACCTATCCCTTGCCAATGTCCTGGCTCCTTCATACCCAGGCATCAGATCAAACATGACATAGGAATGGGCCTTCTGGCACTTCTGGTTGACCTGCTTGGACAGAAAACAAGCCTCTAAGCTAATATGCTTATGCCTTTACAACAGTGACTACAAGGTGCTGATAACATATGAGGTTTAATAAAGAGAGAAAAGAATACTAGTCATTCTTGACAGGGAAATCCCAAAGTTATCTCACTGTATTCCTGTTACTTTGCACGCCCCCATAACTCTCTATCTTGCAGAGTCCTACTCCTCTCAATACTTTTGTCTCCTCTTTTAACTTCTACCTAAGACCACTTGGGAAAACCACGAGATGCCAAAGGTTCAAGTATTAACAAATGGAAAATAATACCCCAACCTAGTCAGAGGAAGGGTTTCAAGTGAGGCAAGACATAGCTTCCATTTTCTATCCTTTCCTGGCAGCAGATAAAAAGAACTATTATGCCAACCATGGCTCTACAGCAGGGAGAGAGTGTTATGATCAAATTTCAGTCAAGCAGTTTCACAGTGAAACCAACCACATATTTCCCTCCTTGCCTTTTTACTTCCTGGACAGCTGTGATTCCTTAGATCAAGTGTCAAAGGGTACCTAATTTTGCCCCATACTGGAGCAGAAATTGGGTAACCTACAGCACTTGTCTTCCTCCTGCCCTATACTACTTCTGACTGTGGCAACAAGGCTGCTTCCTGTTGCTGCTTCGAAAAGGAAGTTCACCACAGATTGTGAAAACGCTTAGTGGTGGATTTATTCCTAAACGCTAAAAGAATGCAGATCTGTATCTCCCACAACATGAAAACAAGAGCCAACTCCATTCCCAATTTATTTAATGCCATTTCAAAAAAAACAAAAATAAAACATTAAGGGGGCAGAACTTCCACTGGGTCCTGCACAGCCACAGGATCTGGCTCAGGTTCAATCCTGCAAACGTTACCAGATATCATGCTTATATTTGGATTTATTCTGGAACCTTCAAAATGGCTCATTAACATTTTAATAGCGACTAAACTAAAAGGTAAGGCCCAACATTTCAGTTTTGGCAAAAGTTGAACTATCTTCTAGGAAAGCAAAATGGAGGCTTTGGAAGAACTTTCTAAGCTGTTGCATTCTGAATTTTTCTTCTTGCTGCCTGTGCATTTTTAAAGGACTACATGATATAATTTCCATCATATCACAACTAAAAAAAATTGAAAACAAGTCATCTAATCCACAAATTTGGAGGAAAACTATATTGAGGTTTCTTTAATGTAAAATAACAATATCTTCAGGAAGAAAATCAGGCCAAAAATAGTGCTCCCAAAAGACATGCCATAGAGTTACTCATCTTCATATCTTTAAAAAGTATGTACAATCTGCTTGTATTTTTACCATGTAGGTTATATAACCAATGTGATTTTTTTCACATTATATAACAAGCCAATGGGGTTTCTCCTCTTTAGCATATTCACAAATACCAAATCTACAATGGGGCATATTGTGACATGCCTGAAGAATATTTTTAATTACAGTGGGTAGTAAATCATTTTATGATTGCAATGTAGATTGTTTCTCTTAATCTTTGAACAGGAAATATCTCTGCAGATTAACAGATCAGCCTTGTCCAATAAACTCTTGGTTAGTTTGATGCTATGATTCACTTATTTATTACAGAAATAATTACATGGAGTTAGCCTTAAATTCAGTGCAGACAGAAACCATTTTTAAGTGCTAAAATGGGAGGATATGACACATTTTACTTGCAGAGTTATTCATTCATAACCCACTAAGGAAAAATGGTAATATAAGATAGCCCCTAATACATCTTGTTCATCTTAGCCTGTGAAAAATTATATCAACTTAAATTCACCAGCAAGTTTTCAGATTTAAACCAAATCAATAAGATATTAGTAGATCTGTACTAGCTGGTTATATGAATGATTACATGAAAAGATACAAATATAAAGAGTGTTTGGTCTAAACAAGGTGGAACATAAAATTTTATTTTGATTCTCTCTTTCTTCTTTATTTTTAATGGTCCTTTAAAACAATGGAGGAGTTGACAATTTGTATAAAAGCGAACATGTATACATTTAACAAAGTGAGCATAAAAAAAATTACAGGACAGAACAACCTTATACTCTTGGTCACAAATGAAAGATAGAAAATTCCATTGTCCTTCATAAAATAACTGAAGTATGTGGAACCCTTTATCAGAGAAATGCAATTTAGGATGATGTCTACTGTCATCTGCTCATCCCCCATTTATTCATTTTTAAGTAACAACAGAAAGAAAAAAATCCAGTGATTTTTTTAAGGAATCCTGATGAAACTGCAATTGAGGCATTTGCTGGTCCAGAAGAGCAAATATAGCCAAAACCTGTCCTGATTATATGTACTTACCAGTGCAAAATAATTTGCTGACCGTTTATGCTCTCTTTAACTATTAATAGTAGTATCTTTGTTCTCAAACAATGTTAGATTGCACATGTCCTGGAACTCATATTTACCTGGTGGATTCTTGGCAGGATCATTGTGGCTTGGACTTCCTGATTGTCCAGAATCTATAAAGAAAGCAAAGAGATGTTTTATTAATTTGTTTTTAAAGTATCTCAAAATCCTTAGGATTTTTAAACAAAAAGTTAAGTATTAGTTTTAATACTAAAGATCATTTCCCTGCCTTTTTACATAAAGGCATTAATATGTAAACATATATGCAACTGCATACATGTCATTTCATACAGTATGTGTAAACCAATATTAATGGACGAACCACTGGATAGTAACCAGGAAGAGAAGAAAAGGAAAACCCCAAACATTATAAAAGGAGCAAGTTGTTATTATTTTGGGAGCAAATCAGAATGTCAAAGAAAGGTAATACAAAACTGGATAAGGATGTGTCCTCCAGGCACTTGTCAGAGTCCTGCAGAAGTGAGAAAGGTATATCCTCCCATTCTCCCACATTTTCAACATTATAGCAGGTTTTATACATTCTGAAGCAGAAACATCAGAAACTGGACTAACTGGCCCCCTGCAGTGGTCTGGTATGATCATTCCCGTTTTTCCTGTTCCTTCCTTTAAAGCAGCAGTTTTCAAACTGTG
>NW_017729024.1:111277572-111337269 GCF_001723915.1 Gavialis gangeticus | reverse complement strand
GGGGGGAACTCAGGGGCGGGAAGCCCATAGCAGGCTCTGCCAGCAGGCTGCTGCACCTCCAGGAGGCTGGTGCGGTGGGCATGCAGCCTAGAGCTACAGCAGGGCCAAGGCAGGAGGCACTGGAGCCACAGTGGGTGAAGCCTGCCACACTGAGCTAAGCCAAGCTGAGCTGAGCTGTAGCAGCTGCTAGAAAAAGCACCCTATGCCTGGCTGTGCTGCTCCTCTGGGGCGAGGGGGGTGGGGGTCATGAAGAAAATTATAACTCAAAGCAGGGCTCAGCTCAAAAAGTTTGAAAACTACTGCTTTAAAGCATTAACCACTGGCCACTACTGGAGGCAAAATGCTCCACTGAAAACTAATGGTCTGATTTGAATTAGTACAACTCCTGTGCTCCTGTTCTTCCTGTATATGCCATTGTGTAATAGAATAAATGAAACATATGACAACTGACAGAAAGAACCCTGCAGAAGTTACATCAAGGGGAGAATCCAATTTGATGTTAATATAGCTCATGCTAAACTCTTTTTCACTCCTACATCAATAAAGTCATATACCTTCCCTAGACATATATATAGGCATGGTATCTCATTAAGAGCTCTCTGTTCCTCTACCAGAACATATTACTTACAAAATAAAACATGTACAGAAATCTTAAAGATGAGGAAAGTAAAAAACTAAAGACACCAATTTTTTTTCCTTTTTGTTTAATTCAAGTTAAAGCCTTCTATGACTTTCAGTTGTGCACATGCAGATCTAAAAATCCAGTAGTATCATAATTGGAATAAGAATATATTTACCATTGGATGCAGCGCTGCCCAATGGAAGCAGAGACCCAAATGTAAAAGGCGAAAGATTTATGCCATCTGAAGAGAAACCAGAGTATGGCATAAACCAAATGTATATGCCATGGGAACACAGAAATTGCTATACCAGAACAGATCTTGCCTTTGACAGTGGTTGAACAACCAACACAAGATCCTTGAGGAAAAAAACATATGTCTACATCTAAATGTTAAATAATACATAAGGGGCAGCAGTAGGGGGAGGAATTTATTTATGGAATTTCCATTAACAAGCAATCAAACATATCTTGAAAGAAGGTTGATGAACCTTAGAATTTCATCATAGCTAATGAAACGTGGGTGCTAACATTTATATTTGGGGGAAGGAGGGTTAAATTCCCCTGCTCATCATTAGCCTATTTAGTACTCAGGACACTCTCCTCCATGCTACTAGGGACTGACTCCATCAGCATAGTAACAATACAGGAGATGACAGTCCACATCAGTTTTGTTCTGCCTTTCCAAATAAAATTATTAGTCTGGACAACTAATGGGAAGGACATTAAAAAAGATTTGTTTCCTCACTTGCCCACTCCTCATGTTGGACATCCCTTCTCCTACTTATCAGATGATATGGGATAGGCATGGGCTTTCAAACTAAAAACTTTTGCCCTACCCTATGTTTTAAAAACATGTAGGGCCTTTCTTGGCCACTTTAATTTTTTGGCTAAGCAGCTTCATTATTTCAAATGGAAACACCTCTTCTTATTCTAAAAGTAGACTAAAATAGCAACAACAACAACAAATGTAAAGAGGAGCCTCAGTGAAACATCTTTTTGTTCTTCAATCCCCATCATATTTCCTTGTAAACACCACAGGGCTTAATGCAGTATGAGTAGCTAATAAATTAGCTTTTTCTCTGCCTCTACATAAGGCCTCATTAAAATTTGTTGTTATTTGCTGTACACTTTGAAAGCATGGTTGGATACATATGACTCTACACTGGATCTACAATATTTGATAAAGAACTGGTCTTACAGAAGAAAATATAAAGGCTGAGCTCCACAGAATCTGAAGAAGTGTAAAGATCTAACACATGTGCTGAAGCTCTGAAAGATTCTATACTGCTATACCACATGACTCAATTACCTGAAAAATACCACTAGAATATGTAATTAAAAAGTTCTGGGAGCTGCCTGAAGTTTGTTGCCATGGACAATTGTTACATATAGGGCATGTCTACACATGCAAATAATGCACTTCAATTTTGTTCACAGAAAATTCAAGCTGTAATGTAGACACACGCTTATAGCACTAAATAAACCCTTGTAACACTACAAAAAGTGAGTTTACCACCATGCAAACTGTTTGTAGCACTACCAAGATGGCAAAAGCTCTACAAAATAGTACCTCTTTCAAAGAGAAACTTCTCTGTTTTGTAATATTATGCATAATCCCTATACAAGTACTGTAAGTTCAAATGGATGTCCATTAAAATCTTCCTTATGTTAGAAAAAATACAATGAAATTCCAGATAACCAATAAAAAAGGAAATGGTTCCCCTATACTATAAAATATGTATACAAATCTCTGTTAGCTTCTTGACACAGGATACTTCTGCATTCTTCAGTCCCCAGTGGAATAGAGGGTATGGCCTCAAAATTCTGTAGGTACCCATTTTGCTGACCAGCCAACCCCTTAACGTTTAGTAGCTTAGGACCCCTGAAGCTGCTTTGATCAAAGTTGCTCCTAGAACCTCTTCTAACTCTCCTAAAAAACTGCTGGGTACCATGAACACCATACATGCCCCCCATTTAGCCCTGTCACCAGGCAGCTCTCCTTGATTTAAGACTGATGAACGGTCCTCTGCAAGGTCCCTGGGGAACAACTAAGTACAGAAGTGGTGTGATATCAGTGAGGGAATCAGCAGCTTTTTCAAAAGTTTATATTTTTCCCTGTCTCACCAATGGAAAAAGCCCACATGAAAAAAGTATTAATGTTCAGCATTAACGTGCTAGTTCTCCATATATACATAGAACTAGTTCTATGCATGTTATCTGTTGATAAGACAACTTCTACAGTCTTTAATTAAGCTGAAACATAGGCTTCTTTAACATCTTGATTGAATGATAAAAAGAGTGTTTAGGCAAGGAGGAATTAGACTGTTCAGTAATGTCACTGAAGAGAAATTAGTTTCCTGAATAATCCAATAACATGATACACAGTATTGTTCTTTATAAGTAACAAAAAAAGCCATTATAACTGATTAATAATAATTATTGCAGGTTCCTTTTGTCTGCTGTATTCCTGGCTGTAGTTTTAAGTGTTTGGAAGGCTTCCTGAACTGCCTAAAATATCTTTGAAGTAGGGCTCTAAATGTCAGTGTAGTTCTTCCTTTGTCTTACACTCACTCATTCCATAAGACACTTTAGATCCATTTTGCAAAATATACATAAAATTAATCAATCTAGTGCTACAAGTCTTTCCTTAAGAGCTGGATTTTGAACTTCTTGCTCCCACAAGTGAAAGCACACACATATAGTGTCCACTATCTAGCTTTAAGTCAAATGTTGTTTTAATATCTATTCTCATTTTCTGAAAAAATGCTCTATGATCATTTAAATTAATATTAACACAGAGGATTAATGGTTTTACACAGTAATGGTGGAGGGTAAAAGCACTGCAGATGTGTGGCTAAATGAGGTGTTAATTGGGTGGCAGATGCCCATAAATATAAAGTGCATATGGTGCAGGTAGGGGTTCACAGAGATTTTACACTGAAACAATGCTTCACTTTGAGCCCTACCTGAAAATAACCTTCAATATCTCCTGCTGTTCCCATTTGCCAACTCATACACAGAAAGAGGCAAGGGTTCTTTTCAGTTCTTGCAGTGCTATTTGCCTTTACACCTACTCTGTCACAGTTCTGCTAATATGGAAATTTTCAGTCTAAACACTTTTTATTAAAAAAAATTTCTAAAGTGCCAATAGCATAAAATTATAAAGAAGTGTCCCCAAACCGAGGGTAAAGGTGGTTAACTAAAAAAAAAAGTGTAAGAAAGATATGACTTTTTTTGTGAGTGATTCTTTATTCTTTCGCAGTGTTTTCACCATTAGATTCTATAAATGCCATATTTACTCATATATAAGACAACCCTGATTATAATATGACCCCTCAAGAAATTAGATTTTATATATGGAAAATTTATAAATTTGTCCAAGTATAGACTCTAATTATTGGAGATCTGTCCCCCTGCTACTGCTACAGCAGAGAACATACATCTGGGGGGTCAGGTAGCCACTTTGCTCTCTGCTTCCCCCCAGCATTTGTCCCCAGCAGCCCCTTCCATCCCTTACTGTCAGACCCTGCTCTGTCTGAGCACATGAAAGTAAGGAGCAAATCTGAAAAAACTGATTTTGAAAAAAACATAGCTGTAGTCATTGGCATGTAGTACCCATAGTCTTAGTTCATCCAGAATTGATACATTTTACCTTTTCTGAAACAGCTACAACTTTTAGTACAGGTATTTCATAAACAGTTTTTTAAGTAGAACTTTGGCACCTACTTATATATAGTACAAACTTTTTTCTTTTTTTATATAATGCAAACTTTTTTTGAAAAATATTCATTTCTATATGTAAAATATAGTTATAAATAATATATATATGTAGAGAGAGTATATATATATAATATATATATATATAATCTCGCTATATATAGATATATCTATATCTATATATAGATATAAAACTGTAGCTCTAACAACCTGTCATGTGACCATTGTGGTTCACTTGACAGACCAAAAACCCACTTTAACAGTTGAACTATTTTAGTCCCGTTACAAAGTTCACACCATGCTTCCTTGCACCCCCACACCCATCACCACTCCAGTGCTTTGACTCATCGTCGTATTCGTCGTCATCGCTGTCCTCATCATTGTTGTCTTTGGAGGGTTTGCCCCTGCAAAGTCTATGCCAGTCCCCTCTTTTCCATATGATATCTGCCATCTCTTTCCTGTCATACTCTTCTGTCTTCCTGTAGTACCAGTATATTTCACTCAGTCCCATTTTAATACAGTCTTTGATTGTGGGGTCTGAGTGCCTGCTTAAGTTCATGGCCTTCCCTAGGGCATACCAGAAGCAGGAGATGAACATGAAGTGAGCTGTTGGGGCCCCTTGCTGTTTGGTGAAGTGCCCGTAGAGGACCGCTTCTCTGGTCAGGATTCTAAAATCTGTCACCACCAGGAGGAGTGGGCATATGGGCAGTCTGATGTATGCACAGTCCCAGAACTGGGTGTTCTCGTCATGAGTCCTGGGAACCTCCAAAAAGTATATGCAGATGAAACATAGGGCAACCTGGTCTGGCTTCACCTCATGGAGGTAGGCCACACTAATCATATGTACCAGGCTGAGAAGGGGGTGATAGAGGGCTTCTGGGTGAACTCTACTCTCTAGGGCCCTACTTGGTGATGCTTGTCAGACATTTAAGGATGGTAAAAAACAGGAATAATTTGAAATGGGAAAGAAAGGCACAGCACAGCTGTGAGAGTGAAGAGGAAGTCAAAATGTATGCAATGTAGTGGCTCCCCATGACTTGAATGATTCATCAGTGCTGATAGGGACTACACTCAATGGGCACTACCATGTATCTTACTCAGAAGGTTCCACTAACCCATTTTTTTAGTAGGTTCCTATCCACATATTTGCCCAATATAGGCCATGTACTTTATAGTTATGCTCAGTGTTGGCTCATTTAATCAGCATCATAGGTGATTTCTATTACTGAGCACATGCTGCATTTAGCAGCAGTTCAAAGACACACAATATATGTAACACAATTTTCTTGTACGTGAATAGAAGATGAAGCGCTTGTTTCCCATGCTGACTCAGCGGGGGGGAGCCTCATTTTGTATTTGAGTATATATAGTATGTTTGTTCCTGTGGTTTCTCATAAATGGCAAGTGCTTCAAGAATTTCATACTCTGAATTTGGAGTTCAGACTGTGTAACCCTTCATGTAACATACATGGAGCTGGAGTATCCAGTGCCTTTCACCTAGACTGTGATGGTCTTTGGATCAAGTTCTTACAGCTGTGCTGAGTGTAAAATGCTGATCTCCACTGACAAATGTCTTACCACAGTATAAGGGAACCATGTGCATGATATGATTCCTGTTCTCCAACTGAATAATTTATCTTAGAAACAGTGCTTGAAGAAATTCCATAGAGTATTGGTTTTCTAAAAGAGCATGTGAGAAGCACATAAGGGAAAGCCCAGAAACTAAGCAGGCACTGTACATTTTAAAACAGATTAAATCTTTGCTTGTCCTCATTTGAACAAGAGCATTGTATTTGGCAAAATACGTGAACCCTAGATTACAAAATAGCAGGGTCTTCTTTGGTACTGATGGAGAAAGATATAAACTAGAATTACTGCTTGTGTAACTGATTTTACATTCAATTTTCTCACCAAATAATTTTATGCATAAGAAGAGCAAACAATTCCAAGCAAATACATGCATTCATGAACAAATACCCTTTTGTATTTGTATGAATCCACACAAAAAAGCTCTTCTATGTGAATTTTACAGATCTGATTTTGCAGTGTTTTCATTCCAGTTGCTTCTTAATAACAGAAACAGTTTTAGGGAGGGAGTTCACCCCTCTTAAAGTTCAGTATCACAGCACTACCCCTTGGAATGATTCTCCTCCACTAATGTCAAAGTTAATTATTCTATCATTATTGTTACTTCTTGGCTCAACTACGCTTACCGTGTTTCCTGTGAGCAACTCCTGTGTTCTCGAAATATATGAAGTGTATTATTTGCTTTTCTCTGGAATAAATTGGTCCAAAAGGCAATGGTTGATGGAATCATTGCCTTAACAATTGAGCCACACATTTTGTTTCTGGATAGTTCTGGTCACCCTTTAATCTTGTTCCAGTAGAATTTGTATCATCCCTAATATTTCTCAACCTTTGTTATATTCACTATCACTGTTCTTATATGGGTGCCAGAAATATATTTAAATTCTTAAGATTCAGAACTTTAGCCATAAGATTCTATTTCAAGGCAATATTTATCTGGGAATTATTTTTCAATTGAAAGTATGAAACATGAGAGTCAAAGTTGAGTTGATGTGGTGCACACCAATATGTTTCCCCATGGAACCTCAACCCTGAAATGTGAGCATAATGTTCCCACATGCTCTGATCTGATGGTGAAATGTGATGATAAGAGCACAGCTCATTCTTGGCTTAGGCAATTCTTGGTAAATGCCAAGTAAGTGAACCTGGCTGTGTGGGGCCTGAAGGCAATGAGCAGAATATTCATAAGCACTCCTCCTCCCTACCATAGAAGAGAAGTGTTTTCAGACATCATCATTCCCCGATTCATGAGGCAGGAAAAAAACCTGCTAGAGAAACAACTAGTAAACAGAAAGTTGCCCTTCCTTTCCCAACCCTAAGGAGGAAAAAATGAAACAGAACTTTTGCCAAAGCAGCAGGAAAAGCAAAACACCCATAAAGCCGAAAGATGAGGTTCACACCCTGCATTGCACTGGTTTGGGGGCTGGAAAAGGAGGCCAAAAGACAAGAGAAAAGAAATGCACAGCTTTCTCACAACAAGACAGTGGGAAGAAATGCAGCTCAGATAAAATATCACTTTTCCACCCCAGTTTCCTGCCTTGATGGAATACATGAGCATTACTTCCCCACTCCTATAGTCTCACTTCCCTCAATCTAATAGTTTATTGGAATCAGGAATAAGAAATCACTGATTATACTTGTTCTACCTGGTTTAAAAAAGGACAGTTATGTTCAATGCCACACTGTCCAATGTACCCATGTTATTCTAAGTCTTTTGCACTGGTGTGCAGTTCTTAGTGCTTGAGGAAAAACACATTTGATACAGCAATTTAAGAAAAACATGTTTAAAACTATACATTTTATCTTTACATCCTGTAACTGAAAGCATCATATGTGACTCATTTCAAGGAAAAAGAAAACATTCTCTCTTACTCCCTCAGGCAGAGGAGTTACATTTCAGCCAAGATTTGAAACTTTTTTAAACGTAGTCCCTCATCTTGCAAATACTTAAGGATACCCTTAACTTTCCATCTGTGCATAAACCCATTGTAGTTAAAACACACAGAACTAAGTACATGCATAACATTTGCAGGACAGAGACTTTAACTTTGGGGTTGCCATAGGAGGTCTCTGCTTCATTTGTAGATGGTACATGAAGAGTCAGATATAAATTAAAAGAATAATACAGTAACAAGAGGACAGTAACTGGCAGCCCAAATAAAGAAATGACAAACCTCTAGACAGGACTGAACTTGCTCCGTATGTCATGAATGTCTAGAGGTGTCATGAATGCCTTGCCACCTTCAATGACTACACCATACAACTTAATAAAATAATACAAAATACCCATTGTTATTTAGCCAAAGTAAATCATTTGTGTTCTAGGCCCACACTAGTAACTACACAAGATACTACATGGGCAGTGGACTAATTCTGCTGTGTATTAACACATCACAGCAAAAGACATGCTATCACGCTAATGCGCACTAGAATTAGTTCACTGCGCATTAGCATCACTAAAAAGGCGTGTGTCAGTGCTGCTGCACAGCAGTGCCAGTTACTGCGCATTAAGTTAGTACCTGTTATTACAGGCACTAAACTTAATGCATAGTACCTATGGTGCATTAATGCATGTGTAGACGTGCCCTATTTTGGTACAAACAATACTGTTCTCTCCACAATGCCCCTTGACAGTGTTGCTGAGCCAGTATACCTATATCTATTCTAGGCCCAACTTCCTAGGCTTTCTCTAGAGCAGATGCCTAATGTCTATTTGCACCTGCTCATTTTCTTTGTCTTTCAAATGTCTCTGCCTTGCACTAACATTCACACACACATTGAGAGGAGCAGGTAACATAACTTGCTCGACTCTCTTAAATGCAACTGCTATGACAGAGGATGAACAGTTTCCACCATCAGATCAACAAGGTCTTACTCTTTTTATTTATGTACTGATCATTTTTACAATGAGTGGTGTGTGTGCCTCTCAAACATATTCAGCAGCTTTTAAATAACATTCCACTGTTTACTTTTCAAGTACATTTCAGGTGAATTGAACAGGCAGATTTGATATCATGCAAGAACCACCTTGACTCTATTCAAGCCTCAGTCTACTAGTAGGGAGTAACCCGACAGCTGACTGAGCCAGTACAACAGCATATATTTTGAGTCAGGACAAGTACTTACATATCCCCAGTTGCCATCCTTTGGTGCTACAGTGCCACTACAAATTCTAATGCATTAGTACAACTGGCATTTCAAGTGTAACTGCTTATCTTTCTGTAAAAGATCTGCCTGCTCAGAACACTCTGATGGCAAGAATGAACAGAGGGAGGGCTTATGAACAGAGGAAATGCAGGGGGCTTTGGTGAAGCAAAGGGAGAGGGAACAAAGCAGGCAAATTGCAAAAAAGAATTTAAAAAAGCATAGGAAAAAAGCAAACACACCAAGAAAACAATGAAAGTGAAAAATCCTACTTGTGGTTGAAATAAAAAACAAATGCCAATTCCAACTACGGCTTATATTTAAAGACTACTGTTAATGATTCCTTTCTGAACTTTGCTGCATCCTAACCTTCTAGTAGGTGCTGTATTTGACTCAGAGTCCCCACTATGTGTTACAGGTACTGCACAACTGGTTAATTGCACAGCTTCCTAGACACCAGCTACATGTGCAAAGTAGCTATAAGGCAATAGAAAGCTCCAACCAGCTATAACATTAGACCTCAAAAATGTGTACTCATTTTACAGCTGGTTGGTATTGAGCTTTAATTTGCACATGTAGCAGGTTCTCCCCTGCGGCTGGGAGCCTCCCAGCTGCAGGGGTACACCATGCCTAGTGTAAAACCCCCAAGCCCTAGGGATCATTGCAGCCATAAACCCCAGTGTCCAGGAGTTTCCCATACTCCTGAACCCTATGGGAAAGCCCTGGACATCCAAGATCCCCAGGGCTTGCTGGTGCAAGAAACCCACAGGGCCAGAAGATTATGCCTCTGGGGTGGGAAGGCCACCATGGCAGTGAAACTCCAATCCCAGAGGCGTGTGGGGCATCCCTGTAGCTGGGGACCCTCAACTGGGGTATGTGGGGCTCCCAGCTGCAACAGCTTACTGATGCAGGGGGAGGCCCTGCAATCAAGCTCCCCCTGCACAAGCAATAAGGCATGATGGGATCTAATGTGCAATCCCACATTTGCACGCTAGATCCCATGACACCTTTAGCTCCACGAGAAGGCAACTGATGGGTTTAACAAATTCTCAGTGATTTCTAGCAACTTATATTTTCACAATCAAAACATGTTATTATATAAATTATTAGTTTTATATCTGAAGACTTTAAATCATTGTACAACTTTCATTTTAAGTGCATTGTCCTCACCAGTTCAGACAATAGGAGTGTTTGCTTACTGCTTAAACAGTTTGGACTACATTTTATTTCCATTCTATTAAATATTTATTAAAATTACACCACAAACATCACTGAAAACTGTATAAATACTTCCCTTGTCTTGCATAAGAATGTAAATCTGTGGGAAAGGTTTTGTTTTCTCACTTTTTATATACCATGTATTACTTGGAGCTGCTCTTATTGCAAAATGTTAACAGACTAAATATTATGAAATACTGATTTTGCTTTTTATTAGGTACCTCTAAATGCCTGCTGTATGCAATACAATTTATACCATGAGGGAGGAGTTGCACTTAGCAAAAGCAAGGTGACTGGCTTGTCTAAAAGAGGTGTCAGCATATAACTCAGTGAAATTTCATCATACTTCAATGAAGACTCCCTTTTCCACTGCCTTATTGCCTTCTTTTTTAAGGGACTCCTTCTGATAAGCCTACTCCATAAGTCATCCTTTTGAGTTCATTGGGGTTGCCATGGAATTAAATACTTCCAAAAATAAGTAACTGTATCAGGATCTGATCCTAAATGTTTAAAGTAAATTTAGTGCCCACATGAAAACCGCTAAATTTAATAGCCAACTGAAGTCAGGCATTTAGCTACAGCATTTGTGGTGGCTGCTGATGATTCTGCATACAACACTACATCATACAGCTTCATTTTGTTATGAAAGGACCATCTCTAGGCTACAGAAAATAATTCTGCTTTCAAGTCCATTGTATTCTAAAATCATCTTAACAAGGATTCAAACTAATGTCAGTGTTGGTCAGTCTATGGAAATTCTTATACAGCCACCAAACTCATGTCTGTATATTGAACACCACACCCATGAAGTAGGATGGTCCATTGTTAATGGACCTGGGTCTTCAATATCTGAAAGGTCAAACCAGCCACCTGGAAAATCAAACAGCTGCAACCAAATGAAATCTCCATGCTGCCATCTAACAATCTTCTGCTTGTTTACCTACTTTAAGACCCTACTTAAGGAAGCCGCATGAAGAAAAATGTGCTTGGGTGTCACACTAAGTACTCTTATTGCAGTGACTGGAGGTAGCTGAGAGTAGATGTGCTGGACATTCACAAAAGGCAGATTTAATTAGCATGAACACACTATTTCAGGGGCCAGTAGGGTACTATAACCGGTGTGCTATACTTCTAACCTTAAAATGATTTATTAATGTTTTAACATGTGTGCCTTAAAAAGGAAGCCAGGAGCAATCACAACTAAAAAAAAAAAGAGAAAGAAAAAAAGGAAAACAGGTTTTCCCAATCCCCAAAATCATAAATATTACCTCTATAGGTACATCTTTAATGAGGCCATCCACAGGAAAACTACTAATCTAGTTTTGGGGGGCTTTAAATTTGGGAGGTTCAGCTGGGGATAGAGGTTAGAGCCCAGGTTTTGTTTTCAGTTGGGTTGAAACCTAAATTTTTAGTTAAGGCACAGGCAAAATGAATTGTGTATTGATAACCCTCCAATGCTCATCTCATGATTCCCAGAAAAAGGAACAAACTATCTCCTGCAACTGACAACTGTAAGAATCCTAAAGCACCGCACAGACCCAGAGACAGTGATGAGAGTGCAGAAACACTGGGAATCCAGTAGCGTGGAATTCTGTTGTTGAAATGTTTATTCATGGACTAGGCTAATTCAGGTGTTCAGTCCCTGGTCCCAATCACCTAGGATAACTGTGAAGTACAGACATAACATACAATGCTTAGAAATGCAAAGGTCATGACTTACTCCTAGGTTCATCTCCTATTTTAGCAGCAACTCAACCTTCTGCTGCCAAGTCACCCAATTGGTCATTGTTATGATTGTTAACTTTTCTACAGAGTGTTTTAATTAGGTAAATAAAAAGTGGTAATTAAATCAACATTACGTAATGTGTTTTTGATTTGTAATCTCATTTAAATTAATTAACTGACTCAGCCCTTGTTTAGTTTTTAAACTGCTCTAGTTGAGAAGTGGAGCACTGGGAGTAAATCCAGTTTTCCTTTAGATGAAAGAAATTCTAGGAACTAGAAACACTTATTAGAACCAAAATAGCAATAAGCAAACTTAACTTTTCAGCTTTGTGTTCCATGCACTGATTTACATTTTTAATTTAAATTCCCTCATTTGTTTATGTAAGATAAATTACAACACTTATTATTCAAAATATTTCTTATACAATTTATAAGGACCATATGTTACTCTTTTTGAAAACAGAGCAACTTTCTCCAGCAATGTTACAAGATATATTTTTGCATGGATACATTTAGGAAAAAAAGTTAAAAGATTTGTATGTTTTTTCATGGCCTGAAACAAATGCTTACTATATCTCATAATACTGGTGAGCTCTTCTTTGACATGTACTTTAAGAAGAGATTTACATAGGTATTTTGCCATATGTGGATAAATGTGAAAGAATGAAGTTTCCTTCCAAAACTTGCTAGATTCAGTAGAAAGAGATGAGATATTAACGCTTAATCTTATCCATCTGTGGATTTCTGCTACACTCTGTAACATGCTCTTGGAAACTAAGAAATCTTTTATATTCAGGTATGTAGCATAAAGGGAGTGTTCATTATAGATTCTTCAGAAAATGAAAGGCAGGAGAAAGGCAGTGAAAGACCTTTCTCAGAGAGCTGCTTCAGGTCCCTGAGTAAAGCAACAAATTTACTTGAACCAAAAGTGCATACACCCTTGATGAACTAATTACATCGTCCTCCCCCAACCATTATGTTGCTAATTTTTGTGTAATATTTCAAATGAAAGGCTTGAGGTGAAATCCTAGTACCAGACAAGTCGATGCCATTGACTTCTACAGGGCCAAGAGTTCAATCACTGGATGATATTTTTGGCAGTTAGAGCAGCAATAAGTCCACAAAGATCAAATATTTTCTACTACACAAGACAATATTTTAGGCTGTGAATGACAATGATGTAACTGGGAAAGACATATTTGTACATTATGCATCTGAGCCAAAATCTGTGGAAAACAGTCAGAAAATTTCTATTTGCTTCAATGGGCCCCTGGGTTGAAAATGTTATTCTTCTAGACATAGAACCCTTAAAGCAGCAGGTATGCCATGGCACAACATATTCATTGAAGACAATAGCAGCAATTCAACTAAAATTCTGGATTCTTAAAGAGCCACAGAAACTCCAAGCTTACCCTGGAGTCTTCAGTGAACACTTCAGCAAGGGGCGATTTTCAAAGATTAATGTGAGGTTATCACTTTGCCAGTCAGTGCAAACATGTTTAGGAATACAAAACCTAATGAATGTTTTTAAAACTCTTTTAATAAAGTTTCATTTTTGCCATACATAATGCTGTGTACATTTAAGTTTAAGGGGCTGTGGCAACCATGACATACACTTTCAGCTCAGCTTTAAATGTTATTCCTGTTTTATTCTGAAACAACCTTTGGCCACCACTACAAGAAGGCTCGTGAAATCACTGTGCAGTTTCAAATTTCTTACTGCACATGTACAACAAAATACTTACATCCTGTGAACTTTCAGATGGCTGCCAATAGGTACAACTTTTAGTCAAAATATTTGCTTAGTTCATTAGTAATCCATCTATTGACCTAAAGCATGACAGGATTGCTGGTACATTTCATAATTTAACATATTTGTATCTAATGCTATTTTTGACAAAAATGTTTTAATTGGCTTCAGATATATCATACAATAGAGTATGTTTAGATCATTCTTGTGTGGAATGATCTATGAATTACACACACCATATTTTATACATAATGGATTACACTTCTCTCTGTGCTGTGTTGGCATCTGATGATGACACAGAGGGCATAGAGCCCATGACACTGGAGAGTCTATCCAGGAGAAGACCTGCTCAGACTGCTTTTGTAACAAACTGCATTTTCTTAGAAGTTCCAAGCTACCACACAGCCATCTTTATTAAAGGAAAATGTATTCTAGCTTTCCAAGCTAAAAAAGTTTCAGAATGATATATGGAATGGTGTGTGTGCATGTGCGCGCATTCACACACACACACACACACACACACACACACACACACACACACACACACACACACACACACACACACACACACACACTGTCTGTAGTTCAAGCATTTCAAAGGAAACATTGTGAACCTTATGCATTAAACTGGCCTGAGACTGCTGCAAAAGTCAACGCAGGCTTCTCACAAACTAATCTCTTCATGACTAGCCCACCATTCCTAGTAAGACTCTACCACAGGGTTCTTACCCTGTTAAGCAAGACTCATCTTGTGCCCCAGTAAAGATACTGACTGTGGGGCTCCAGGCTACAACTATGACCTGGGGCATGCAGCTCCAGCAGCAGCTCCAGCTCCAGCATAGGGCACATGCTGTCAGCAAGAGCAGCAGCTTCAACACACAGCTGCAACAGGGGCTGGCAGCTGAGGGGCTGGGGCCACAGCAGTGGCAGGAGCTGGAGGGCAACCAGAGCCATATAAGCCCTTTCTCACCCTGGTGCCACCAACAGCCATGTCTACTGGAGCCCAAGGGTCCCAGATTCTGCAGCAGGCCACATCCTTACCTATGTTTGACCTCTGCTAGCCTAACAATAAACTATAAGACTGGACTGTGCAGCTCCACAGGTCAGATCTGGCAGGCAGCCTGCACATTTGACATCCCTTCTCTAGCAGATGCTATGAAGGAACTTGCAGAGCTCCTGAAGATGCCAAAATCATCTGGTACCTCTCAAAGAACCTTGAGCTATGATATGAACCAGAAAAAAAGGCTGGTCCCTATTACGATGTATCGGTATATGGAGACAGTTTGATGAAATATATATCCCTTGGGTTGTGTAGATAAAGAAGAGCATTGTTTTGGAAAGTAAAAGAAGAAAATCTTGGTTGGAGAGGGAGTTTGCCTGTCTTCTTTTATCCAACCTTTAAACAAGATTCATCGAGTATATATTGACTGAAGATTAGGTTTATATATACTGTACTTGGAAATAAATGGATGGACTAGCCTTTCCAGGGCAGGGAGTCATTTTCAATTAGGCATATCTTTTCAGCCTTTTACCTTTCAAAGGTGAAATCTGTCTTGTTTGTTCTCTGTTTTAAAATTTTTGTTTCATTGTTTTTTGACAAATTCTAAGCTAAAATGATTGAGTTACTTTCAAGAGCAAAGGGAGTGAAAAATAAAACTTCTCATAAAAATAGCAAAATCTCTTTTGTTCTCATGTACATCTCTTTATCTATATTCTCATATGTATACACACACATTTATATTACATATATAAAAATATAAATAGGTAAATGCAAGTTTAAAGGAGCCAAACCTTTGTTCTGTTAATCTCCACAGAATAAGCACATCATGAGTAGAGGAAGAGAAATTCCTTACATTTTCCTTTCTCACTTGCCATAAATCTGACCTAACAGTGGCCAGTTTAGCCCTCACCTGTATTCAAAACATCAGTATCAGCTCTGCTTGGAACATATTTATATTCACAAGCTCCAAATTGTGTACCAACATTTAATATGTGCTAATTAAGCCACTACATACAATATCTATTCTCATTAAAAGCACTGACAAAAATTCAGTCACCACTAACTGATTTTCTGTCTACTTTGGCATTTTACACCAAGTAATAGTGAGGACAATGTCACTGTCATACATTACTTGAGCACCTAGTTCCAAGTCTTTGGCCTGGTAGCTATGGATCAAACTCTTGCTAACACTTAGAATCACAGAAAGAAGGACTGGAAGGGACCTGTAAGATCATCAAGTCCAGTCCCCTGCCATGGGCAGGAGGTAATTGGGCTCAAATGAGCTCAACAAGGTATTTGTCTAGCCTCCTCTTAACGACCTCCTCTTAATGTATTCAGAAAGTTACACAATTACTAAACAGACACCGTTCTGTGGTACTTGCTCCAAAATGACAATGTCTTCCCTGCAGGAGGGAGTAACAAATGCAATATTGTTTCATTTCTGAATTAAAGTACCTGGATTTTTTCACATAACCAACACCAACACAATAGGACTTTAAATATTGTGTGACACACTACAAATTTACTCCTGAAAATCACTTGTTTTCATCTTTACCCTCTGAGAAAGGATCTTGATAAATCCTTCTAATCTAATGTGGCTGTAGCTAGAATGAGTCATTAAAACTGTAAAAACATGCACATGCCCCTTGAAACTACTATAACATTTCAAATTTCAGGGTGGGAGATCCAAGTCATGGATTGTGGACCTAAGGTGAATAAGACTGGACACGTCTTATTCTATTAGCACATCTTTCATGACTGTGAGAAGGACATACACAGTTCAAAGCCTTACTTTATTTATTAAATAACTTTCTGCTGGTTAAAGATACAGTACACGGTTTAGCCCAAACATTCCTTTCCATTTTTATGAGTTCCTTTATAGATGTGTCTGTTTATACTGAAATTACAAATGTATATAGCATAAAGGTTATCTTAAATACACACAGACAGGTCTAAGGCTTTGTGAGGGATTAATTCTAATGGGAGTTAAGCATGTAAATCACTTGCATGTTGCTAGAAGAATAGATGTCTGGAAAATAGAATTAACACTAACAGCCTTTTTACTGGGAGGCTTGATTACAGACAATTTTCAGATTGCTCCTAAGGGCTTAACAGAGTAAAATATTATTGCTATGGGCTATGCCTATTTTTAACATGTAACAAAACCTACAATTTTTCCTGCGTTCAGAGGCCAACTGAAGACCTGCTCTTCTGAGTGCCTGATGTATTATCCAAATATGTGTAGCCCTGCATATATGTAGTATGCATGCAGACAATGTTGACTGCACATTTTTTTCTAAGCAAGTTAATTCAACTGTACCATCACTACACAGAAGTCAAGCTGTACGTACTATCTTGTTGTAAAGCATTTTATGATATAGCTGTACGATATAACATTTTATGACAATATTGCTTCAACTCAAGACTTTTTGGCTTCCTCTCTTTCTCTTCCCTCCCCCCTGCCCCACACACCTCTACAGATTTCTTTTAAAAAGCTCTCATTCTTAAAGCAAGATTAGAGCTGCTGCTGAAAACTTAACTATAGGCAATGTAATGCATAGCATCTGAGGAAGTGAGCTGTTGCTCACAAAAGCTTATGCATCTTTGATTCAGTTAGTCTATAAGGTGCACCTCTAGCCTTCTACCTAATTTCTGTGCTAACTGGTGTGCAATTCTGAAAAAATTACAGTCCCAAGGTGGGACTCCAGGTGCACTTAAGTAGGACCATCTTTACAGAGTTTTGGTTTCTGTCCAATCAGAAATTACCTTGGTTGTGAACTGCCAGCATTAACCACTGAAACAAAAGATGCTGCACATCTGAGTGCCCCCTTTAGTGACTACAAGAAATGAAATAAGGAGGACAATAGACTCTTTTCAGGACTACAGTTTGGTATCAGTAGCACCAAGTACATAAAAAAATCCAGTTCTCTCATGAGATGAAGTGTGGCTCATAGCAGTGTTTCTCAATCCAATGGGTGTGACCTATAGGCAAGTCTTAAAGAGTATCCGATAGTCACACACCACAGTTGGAAGAAAAAAACCCAAGAAATGCCATAAAAACCCATGGACAGTAGGATCCAGCAGAAGTAAACCCTGCTTCCCACTCCTCATCCTGTCTCTGCTCTGCTTCTAACCCATCTCATCTCTCTGGCAATCTCTTTTCTCCAAATTCCTTCCCTTGCCCAAATAATAGTTCTATTTAGGAATTGCAGCGGAGCACTCTGTTGGCAGGGGAGAGAGATACACCCAGTTTCCCTCCCAGCATCCAGATTGCTTACCACCTAATGCACTTAACCTAACACCTAATACGCCTACCTCAGTAGCTGCAAAAACTGAAAGATGCAGATGGACAATGACAAGAAACTTTGACTAGTTTTGGGGGGTCATGAGTAGCAAAAGTTGAGAACCACTGGCTTACTTGATTACACATGGAAGTCCAGAGTTCTAGTCCTATCACTCATAATGACTCTCTGCATGGGAATGGACTCATTGCTTAACCAAGACTTCCTCTAGAGGTATTTTTCTTAAAGCGCCTCATTGCCGCATTAGGATTAACATACTTCCCCTGATAAGACCAACACTAGCATCATGAACGTAATAAATTTTTACCAACCTATTATTGAGACCTATTCAGAACAGAGTTAGAGAACATGATAGAAAACCTCTGGGACCTGCAGTAGGAAAACTTATCAGAACTAAATCAATTGTGGGAGACAAAGAAAAATGTCAGTGTGGACTTGGCCAAGATTTTCAAAGGTGAGTCTCGCATTTCTTTCTTTCATATGGTATTATTCAAAATTAAGTTAATATGCAAAGTTAATACACTCCATGCCAAGCTGCTATGTCTGCTTTGAGTCTTCATTGCCTCAAAAAAGCATTATTATATACTCTCACTCCATATTTTAATCAAATATACAATCAAATAGCTTCCATATGCATTACTGTTGATAATTGCATAATACCATGATTCAAGAGACAGGAGTACACAAATACAGATTATCATGAAAATGAGAGTAAAAACTAAAGCTGTTTACTAAGTTTAGTCTACAGCAAACTACTGCTTGATAAATTGTGGGCGTGTCTACACACATTGCTATGTCACCATAGCAATGAGCTACAGCAATATAGTTTGTCACTGTTAGTCACTATAGTGTTGGCGTGCACAAACCATGACACCAACACTACGTCGCCATAGCGTCTAAAAATAACCATGCACTGCCAGTACCAAATGCGCAGTCAGGGGCACATGTAGATCTGCCCAGTAAGTGCCAAAGACCTATTTCCCTTCATATCAATTTTCACTAGAAAATATGGTTGTGATGCTGGGCATAACCTCGTGGAGATTACAGGACCATAAACATGTCACATGAAGAAATATAAAAGAGATAATCTATTTGAGACCATATAAGAACTGCCTTCCTAAATGTATCATCACAAACCTTTTTTAATAATAAACAGATGTAACAGAAAGAAAGTGTAATCAGTATGTTGCAGCTATAAAAAAAAAAGACTAGGCTAAACAGGCATAATAAAAATCACATGTCAGGAAACAGCTTTTATTAAGCAATGAGACACAACAAGAAGAGTAGTGATTATGGAATACAAGAGGTGTGGTTATGAAGCAAACTCTTAGGTCCATATCTTCCCATGAGATTACTAAGGAAGAACCATAATAAGCAATGATAAATCAGTTTATCTGGTTTGACTGTTAAACATGACTTCTCCTCATGCTTCTCTACTTTATGACAGAGATTTCTGCAGCCTGCCCAGCACAACCACGTTTCATGCACTACTGTCTATCATAGGGAATGGTTTAACCAAACAGCTGTTAACGCAGAGCACAAGAGATACACAATTTACTATCTTGAAAGTATCTTCAAAGTCCATACCCATTGGTAAAAAGCAGCACCTCTTAAATGGATTAAATTCTGATTAACAACCTTCACAGATCTGAAGAACTAGACATTTGGATAGAAACAGACATGAAATGCTTCCCTACTACTGACAAATATTAGTATTATTACTACCCCTGTGGGGTTACTGGCCTGCAGGGGAAACGAGTTAGAATTGAATTGAGTTCCTGTACACACATGAACAGATGCACACTCCCTCCCTCTGCAGGGCAGATGAGTCAATGTTAAGGTCACAAAGCAAACGTTAAGAATCAAGATCATCATACTGATTGCAGACGCTCCCAGGAGGATACTTCTTGTTAGACTACACAAAATGAAGTAGGCACCTTGTGAAATATGCTAATGTAGATCCTGGGGTTCATTTCTAGTTATGTGAAGGGGAAAAATACTCTCCAGAATGCATATTTCTTTGAATGAGGGCACCAAGCGACACAGAAGAATTTGAAGTATCACTGAAATATTTACATCTCAGTCAAAAACTAAATATGGTCAGCACGCTGATGTACTGTCAAACACCATGTTTAAGGGAATACTACCCTCAGAATATCCAGGGAATGGCAATAGTGACTGATACCATCTGCAATGATAGTTTCTTGTTACTTTTAAGGGTCAGAGGGCAGGCACATCATTAAATTACCCTTGGGAATGGGATGAATTTAGATTTTGCTACTTTTTTGTTACAGGTGTCTCCCAAGTACAATGCTTGGCTTCATGAAATACAAGCATGGTGCTACTTTGCTTTTCAGAATTGTGATGTTACATCTTAATCAGCATCTATCCAGGTGTATAAGAGAGTTTAGAAATAACGGTATATACCAACATTTTTAAAAATCCAGTCAAAAGTAGCCCATGCCCATGGAAGAGAATTAACACCAACAATATACACTGGCTCCCACCTCTCATAATCCCTGATTAATTAATCCCTAACCTTTCCTTCTCCCTAAACACCTTGCCCCTACAGCATGTTTTGAATAGCTTCCAGACAATATTACTAGCAAAGTAGGTTACAGAACACAAGGTGTTGTTGGAAATTGATGCTAGATTGCATGAGAGACATAATCATATTCTGCTTATCATCAAGGGTGTGACTCTTAAAACACACCCCATAACTCTCTTCCTTATTGCTGTTACTAAATGTATATGCCAGCACGTGCACATGCGTTAAGAGATGCATTAGTTGGTGGAAAGCAAAGGATAGGCAGATGGTGAATAAAGTGAATTTTTATGTTGGAATCAGATGAAAATTGTGCATTTTCCATGTTAAAGACAGAACAAGATGTGTAATTGCACTTTGCAAACTGTACTTTCATGAATCATCTAAACAGAACACTCCCCACACATTAATGCAATTTTACAACCCATGGCCAACAGTCATGTTGCATTTATGGCCACTGTTATTATCAATTGCAGCTTTTATTTCAAAACCAGGAAATGAACACATCAGGTCAACATCGTGGTCATGATAAGAAACACTGTAGAAATAAAACTAGTGTACAGATTTTCTTTTTTCAGCTTCACAAAATAGAGGTGATTAGATCATACCATCTGGGTCCTCTCAAAAAACGGAGAAGACCACATTTCATCATCATCATCAAAAAAACAAAAGTATGACACACTATCCAGTGTTTCTATCAGTCCAGTGACTTTTAGTATATTTATTAGTGAAATTTCTGTTCTAGCCAGGAATATACTCACCACCCAACAAAATTCCTAGTTACAGCAATTCCCTTGACATACATTACATTTCCTTAGCTATAATGTAAACCTGAAGATACCAAAAAAGCAATACATGTGACTACAACATTTTCTGAAGATAGGCAGTACTGAACACAAAAAATGTGTATCTTGATAAAACTCCTTGTACAATGCTGCCTCATAAGTAAACAAAAATAGAAGATTGCACATTTTAGCTCTCTTACAGTTCATATAGCTTTAAACAAAATTCTGCTCAAAACATTTGATGTTGATTGTCCATGAACAGGTTGCAAAACTGTTCTAAACATATAATAGCAGAAGTTTTGGGTTTCTCCTCTAGCAGCTATATTTTTACTAAGCTGAATATGGAAGGATAAAAGAAAATACAGATATTGGCAAAGGTGATTTCAAGCCTTAGTTACTTAACCTTTTTGTGAGAAGCTTTTGGCATCTGTGACTTGGCAGCTTCAGTGACGGCCAGGCCAGGACAAAGAGGAAGACAGGAAGCGTGGAGCTGGCTACGTCTCCTTGGCAGTCAACACTGTAACAGGGTGAACAACCACTTCGTTGCCAAACCAGAAACAGTGGGGGAAGCCCAGATAGTTGGCAAGTCACATACTACTTCATTGTACATCCTAAACTCTGAATGCCTGATAAACTTAAATTGGATGCCAGACTCTAATCTATTTAAACTGTTGTCTACTGTACTGGGGAACACTTAATTTGTCCTTATTTGTATGTTTCCTAAAGGAGTGATGCAACAGTATTATTAACTTTTGCAGGCTGGTAGGTTAAAATCCTGTTCTCAGTCTATTCTACTTTGATTTCATGGTTTCCTCAAAGCTCCACTAGAAGAATGTGTACAGGATCCCCATAATCCCACTTCCATTTTCTATTTCTATCATTAGGAATTACTGCCTCTAAACTCACACTGGATAGTGTATATAAACCAATATACACAAGCTAAATTGGCTTTAAAAATGTTTCAGGCTTCTTCTCGTATTTGGAAGACACTATGAAAGTATCAGTGCTCTCACAGCCACACCACACCCTGCTCCTCCTTCTTTCCCCAACTTCTCCAGTGAAAGTCCAGTTTTGAAAGTTAAACCTCTAACCCCTACAGCCCTGATTGCTGGGACAGCCGAGCTGACCTCAGAATAAAACCCAAGAGATGATTGAAGGGGAAATGTCTTTCAATCCCCTCAGTGTTCTCCTGATCCCTGAGGTTGTGGATGGTGATTCAGCCCCTGGTGAGAGTAAAGACAGACCCAGTTTAACTCACATTGTACTGAAATGGCCCGCAAAGAGATATCGTGGCAGTAGACTTCAGGTTCTTATTACGCCCCTGGTGATTCCCTTATATCAAGGAAATCCCAAGCTGGACACTTAGGGAAAGTCTAGGATACCTTGTGCTGCCAGAGGGATGCAAAACAGCCTTCTAGTCCAGCAATTTAGCTATCAGTCTTTTATTAACCTTGCTGGCAAAGAAAGATTGAGAGCTATAATTGCACTGTACAGTACTTTGAAGTTCTTTTACATTATAGATTTGTGTCAACTAAATCATGGTCAATCAACAATACTCTCCTTAGCTCTCTACCAAAAGTGTTGGGCCTATGGTCAGGCCTTCCCACATAGCTATATATAGCATGTTTAGATTCAAAATCTGGTTAAAATTAAACATGTTTCACCACACTTCAGTACAAAAGCTCATTGTCCTGCTTCCAGATTCCCTAGATCTACAGGTCTAGATCTCTTTCTCTAATTTTATAGAAAATGTTGGCCATGCTAGTCTGAAGTCAGGCAGACTTCTATGTTTACAAAGAGAATATTGTAAAAGTTGCTGATTGGGGTTAAAAAGGAACTCTACCTGTTGAGACCCTTCGTTGGAAGAGTGTGAAACCTGTATTTATTTATTTTGACATGAGGGAGAGGAATCACAGCAACTCAAATACAAGCTGTATATTTAAGAATCCCATTGCTAAAGGAATTATCACTTCTAGAACTGAGAGTCTTGGAATGTCTGTTATGTAAAGGACAGACAAGAAGTCATTTTGAAATCCTGCAAGAACTTAGTGCGTGGGATTCTGTCTACAAACTATGCTCCTTCCCCCACAGATTATATTTTTAGTATCATGGGGGATGGGAGTTGAGGCTGCCTTATCCTCATAATCAGGGCCCAACTTACATCATTAATGCTTTAGTATGTGACTTCTTGCTCACTATCTTCTCGAGGTGTTTTTAAGATTATAAATGTAATGCTTATTCTCTAACTGAATTTATTTGATGCCATCTCTATCAACTTGAACACATCTTTAAATAAAGTAGGGACAGGCAAATATCTGTTGGTGAAAAATAAGGGTCTCTCTCTGAGCCTTTGCTTACGTTTAGAACCAAACTTTCTTAGACTGAAAGTTTAAGGGAGTCTTTTTTCACCCATGCACGTTGCTACATTTCTACAAATCCCTCCTGACAATTTATTTCTTCAGTGATGGCCACAGTATCCATTCTCATATCTTTAACTTCTTACCTTAAAATAAACATCCAAAAGCAAACCAGCAAGATGTGCACATTCCTGCACTGAATAACCATACAATATTATTTCAGCACCATTCATTTATTTTCAGGCTTCAGTCATATGTTATACCTTCATTCATATGTTAAAGGTAGACTATAAGCTCTGGTGGGGAAGAGATCAGATCTTTCTATGTTACTGCAAAGCATCCAGCACATTCTGGTGCTACTAAATAACTGTCAACAACAGATGACTGACTGTGACCAGAAATGGCAATGCTGTTACCTTAATAAAGCAGCCAAAATAATGGTTGCTAGTCCTGTTTTCATGAATTAATTGCTCTCATTACCCTCCAAATAAGCATACAATTTTTCCATACTTCTCAAATTGTGCAAAGCAAATTCAAAGCGTGACTCTTTGAAGCCTGCTAGAGAAAATGTTGATTCACTTAATATAAAGAAAGAAGTAACCATTTCCCTCCATTTAGTTCCAGATTCTGGATCTCTGACTCACACTGGAGCCCATTTGATTTCAGAGGGCTATCTACTTCTACTAACCAATATAAGTGAGGATTCCAAAATCTGGCCCTTCTGCCCTTCCCAAGGGATCTTGCAGATGACATTTTCCCAAAAACAGTTTACAAGAAACAAATTGGCTTGTCTTAATGTAGACAAGATCCAGTGGAAAGATATTATTTAACACAATGTCTTCTTCTTATATTTAAAAAAACAACAACAATTTTGAAAAGTTAATTGATTTTATTTGGACATTTCAATAAGCTCCAGCATTTTGAAATTTGCAGAAAAAGATTTTTTGGTGGTCTTAATAAGCTGAAAAATGCTTTAGATAGGAAAGTATTTTTCTTTTACCCTCTAAGGATAATTATCACAGTTATCACACAATTATTGTAATTATATCCGTAAGAACTGTTTTTCAGAATTGTTCTCTTGAACACCATTATGCAATGCTGGGAACGTTTGTCTTTTCTAATGATCACCAGCACAAGTGTCCTTTTGTAGTTCTTTAAGTGATTTCACCTCTTTCTATTAATATCCTGTTCCTTGCTTCGGGAGAAACCAAAGGAGACAGCCCCAGTGAATACATTTTTTAAAAAGTGAAGCCAGGACTACAGCATTTTGAAACAGGAATTGACACTTCCCCTTTACGGCAATATAACATTTTCAGTGTGCTTTGCTAAATGGATAGAAAGACCAAAAAATACCTCAAATCTGTGTTTCATAAACTGTACTCCAAGAGAAGTAGCAATAAAGTTTATTACAGACCTAAAGTATCTGCATAAACCCGGTTAATTGAAAAGTGGGTGGAGAAGGCTGCCAAATTAAATGTTTACATTAGCACAGCTGTATTGTAAAAACATTCTGCCCCCTGCGCTTTGTAATTATAAGATATTTCTGGACTGTGTATCTCTACAAAGTTTATCTCTACTGCCAAGAGTGTTTTGGCACAGAGTGTCTGCAATTTTTGGCAGCCAGAGTGCTCTCAGCACAGGCAGCACCTAAAATGGCTGCCAAACAGTTATCCTGAAATGTCGTCGACCTAGTGTTGTCCTGTGTGAAGGGCAAAAGCCAAAGCTGGTTTTAAAACAGTCTGATTATTTTAAATGAGGCAAAGAGCTTGGTTTCCACACAAAAGCAGGAGCTGGCACCACCAATTTGCTATGTCATGTTCATAAAAATGCTGGAAAGAGAGCGGGTGGGAAGAAAAACTGACTTCTGGGGATATCCAGTAAATTAAATTTAAAAAGGGGGGGGGGGCCTTAAGGGAAGATTCATTTTATTGGTTTAAATTATGAATAAATCTTAATGTTTTTTTCCTCTGTGCCAAGAGCACATTAAGATCTTTGTAAAAAGCTATTTTATCGGCTGTTGCAATACATCAGTGAAGCCCAAATCTCAAAATTTACAGCAGTATTGGACAGTTTTTGACACTGAATATACCCACTCACTCTTAAAATTAATCTTATCCAAAGAACCAGCAAAGTTACAAAAGTAACAGGAATGGGTTTTGCTGTCAAGTTTCTGGAACACGAGATTAAATTCGTCTGTTAGAATTTGCTGTCTAAACACTTATTTAATCTGATTTCCTACCACCTTTCATAGCATTATATTTTATTCTTGACCTAAAACAGGAACCCTCAGCCATGCAATCTTGTGTCTTCCATAATTAAGTCACAATGTTTTGTAACCAAATCAAATTCAGGCTCAGATATATGTTGGACCCTCTTTACTATCCTATAATCACAATTGGCACCAAGAGTATCATGACAATTCTAAGTATCAGTTGAATCCAACATTCTTGCAGTTACAGAGCAACTTGTCAGAGATGCAGAATGAATCTGGTAATTTGGATACCCATAGGTGACATCTGAACATATTACCATGTTTCAATGAACATTTCCAATCTATTTTCTTTATAATTGCATGATTATACAGCCACACTAGAATTTCACTCCAAAACAAAAACATCATAGGTTATATCTATAAAAGGACATAACCCATTTGAACCATGTTCATTAGGTGGACAACTACTTAAGAGTTGGCCTGTAAGATCTTCCCCTGTGTGCCACTTCTTTTATTGTACATGCACATATACAGCAGCTTTGTGACTGTCAGCCCTCCATGGAGCATCAACTGTCTATGGCAACAGTTTGCCATTTGCTGCATTAAAGGACACCATATTAAGTTTTATGCAATAATGGTCTGGTACAATATTCTCCTCCCTAGTTTAGCAATCAAATCAAAATCCCTATACAGGCTGAGGAGCCTCAGTGTTATGATTCTATCCACTCAACTGACTTCTGTATTAAGGAACTTTCACCCTCTGTTTAATTAGTAAGCAGGGTCAAAGTCACACAGCTACACAGTGTCAATGTCCTTGTAAATGGCCTGTGCACTAGGGTTGAGGTTCCAAAGAGCATGACTGCTGTGTCTGCACTCAGTACTGATTTATATCATTACATAAATATTAAATAGAGCACCTTGACACTCTCCTCCTCAACAAAAATGACCAAAACACAATCAGCTGAGTTTTATGCTATCAGACAGGTAAACACAGGGGCATTTTGTTTGTCACTTTTCTGTCCTTTTCCACTGAATCTAAATATAACAATTATTAAGTAAATTAACTAGTAAAAATAATAATAAATAGATCAAATAAATAGGTTAAACACTGTTAGCGCAAGCTCTGTCACGAAAGGTAAAGGACACTGTGACAGGCTTGAGTTAAATCAGGCAGATTGCAAATTCAGCCCATGATCCCACACTCATTCTGTCCTTCCCCCAACAAATGGCTCTGCCAATCAACAACTGCAACACCCCACATTTCCAAGGCCCATCTCTCCCTTGTACCTAATCTGACAATTGTGGTTTTGGGATGGGCACAAACAGGGGTAGGATGAAACCAAACTAATTTTGCTGACAGACTGTCAAAAGTGATAGCCTAAATCAGTACAGTTAATGAAAGGCAAACCGCTGTATATTCATTCCCAGTGTGTTGATCAATAGTTCAGTATCATGATGCTTAAAATAAATCAGAAAAATGCTTAAAAAACTACCATCCATTTTGTTTCCCACAAGCATCTTCATAAAAGAATTCCAAAATGTAATTGCAAGACTGACTAACGCCTCAGAGTCCCAAGGTCACACCTTGTGAATGACTCAACTGTACTCTTTCATCATTGTATATTCTTTTACAAAAATTCTCCCACTGTCTCAACACCCTCCCCTGTCCCCTGCATATGGAGGCGAAGCTTTATCTTGTGGATACTGCTTATATCCCAATCCTGTGCACAAGTCTTGAGGGCAAATATCCATTAGGTTCTTTATGTCTCCTCTTCCCTTAACTCTTAACAAGGAGCTTGGAAAGTTACTGCACTAGGCAAATAAAAAAACTGCAGTTCACACAGTACAGAAACAGCATGCCACCTCATGTGCTGAGAATCTCGAATGTCAGTGTACACAAATGGGTGGAAAGGAATATTAATGTGCAGGATGTAAAATATGCCTCCACTTATACACATTTATGAAGGACAACTGTAATCCAAACTCAGCTACTAGCAGTACTTAGTTATAATGGACCAGTCCGTAAGTAACTTCCATGGTGAACCACCCAGCCACAGTGAGCAAAGAAGAAGACACCTTAACACATAACCCAAACCTCCAGGGTTTACAGCAATTAATAAATAAGATGCTAACCCTTGATTTCTTCCTCAGCTCAGCTTTGTGTTCAATAATAAACTAAGCATATTTTAACTCCCTCATGGTTAATATAATGATAAACTGTTATTTTCAGCTTGCATAATATGAAGTGTCATTGCCTTAAGTTACACTTATGCACTAATTTTATCCTGTGGGAAACATGACTTTTCATTTATAAAGGGTATCTTCCCATTTGGTTCACATTTCTGCTGAAAAATATCAGTCTCCCCCTTGGATTTCTAAAGTAACCAACTCATTAGCAGGGGAAATGGCCCTTTTCCTTGGATTTCTCAGCATATTTTAACAACTGTTGCAGCAGCAGGATACTGGCCACCAATGCCCCCTGCCTTACCTGTGGCAGGTTAGGATGCTATGCTTTGTAGCTGCGTGAAAGGATTGATTTGTGTAGTTTTAGTAATAGGTTATATACAAGGATTTGTATGGGATGGTTTGGATATGGATGTTCCTGCCTCAGGGAGTGGAGTTGGACTACATGACCTCCAGAGGTCAGTTCCAGCCCTACTTTTGTATGGTTCTATGAAAAAGAGAAGAGAAGAGAAGCTGCAATCATTTTTAATGACATTCATTAATTTTCTATGCTCTTTTCCTTTTGTCCAGAACTATCTATTCAGAAAATCAAGAGATTTCTACCTTCAACTGGTGGCTTCAACAAGAAATTTCAGCTTCACAGAAATGTCAGAAATAAGACCAGTGCACATCTGCATACATTCATTTGTTATAGATTTCCATGTACAGAATCTAATTATCAGAGGGTCGTCTTAAATTTGTCTCTCCCCACTGCTACAACAGGGAAAGCAGCAGCCTGCTCACTCTGATGCCTGCCCCCCTACAACCCTTGCCCTCTTCCCCCCCTGCGCCTCACAACCTCTGTCCCCTTCCCACCCCTGCTCCTTACAGCCTCTTTCCCCTCCACCACTGTCAGATATGGCTTCAGTGCCATTCCCTGGGCTTGGAGCACATGGGAGCATGCCCCTGCAGGGACAATCAGCAGCATCCTGGGGTTCAGAGTTGCCACTGCTACTGACTAGCCAGGCAGAGGGCACTGTCAGAGCCACATCTGACAATTAAGTTGGGGGGATAGAAGCAGAGCAGGTGAAAAGAGGGGCAGGTGACTGCTGTGGCTGGGACTCTGGCCCTGACCTGGGCTCCGGCTGGAGTCAGAGTTGCTACAGCCACCTGCCCCTCCCTACCTTGTACCTGAATCCAAGACAAGGGCCTTTTTTCCCTATGCTGAATGAGGAAAAAACCTTGCTCTGGATTCAGGGAAATGCAGTACATACCAAAAAGTATGTTTGGAGAAAACAGAAATTGCAAAGTATTCTTCATGTACTCCATTTAGGAAATGTGACAATTAATGTTGCACATGCAAACTTTGTTTGGTTCCCTGGTGCACACAGAAGTATGATAATTTTATCCAGAAACAGGTAGGGAGTTTCTGACAGAGTCATGGATGTTATCCAGTTCTCCCCAATCTCAGTCCAGCGTTTTGGTGATTTTAACTACAGAACTCTAACAGTCTTAAAGCAAATGGCAATTTTTGAAAAATTCATGATTTAGTCAAATCTGAATGAATTTTTTTATAGTGACAATCTAAGTTACCTCTTATCCCAAAACTGCCTGCTCTGAAGTATGGAGGCACTAACAGCCTTCAGAAAGTACTTGGAAATGTTTTTAATATTTGCAATACCAACAGTGTTTCCTAATCTTTTCAGGAATGGTTGATCCATTTTCAATGAAACTTTCCAAAAAAAATTCAGTCTGAGAAAGAAACCTGGCATTGAAATTTTCCACTTGAATGATGAGGTTTGGCAAAGCTATGCATACCTGGATACAGAGCCTTACAAAGGAAATGTCAGAAAGCCTTAATTAAAGGCATCATTGCCAGCTCTGCTTGTAATATTAGAAAACACTACTGTTAACTACCAATCTAGCTAAACCATATATGCCAGCAAATTTGCACTATGCTGTTTTTTTAAAGAGTACTATGTGATGTATGAAAATTTATTGCATAAATTTTCATAAGTGGCTTTCATAAAATATCTGTCATTCACAGAGAAGTACTTAGCATTAAAAGACATTAGTAACATAGAAACATATTTACTATAAACTGTGTAATATGGTATTTGAGAAAACCATTATGCCATCACATATTGTAATGTATACATTCAAGGAACCAGAATTAAAGTTGCATCTGCAACCTTACCTTTGTGTGTTTTTAACTGAGGCCTAGATTTCATTCATAAATGGAGCCAAGCATACTATAGTATTGCTTTATGCCAGCAGGGGAAGGGCAGCAAAAGAGGAAGAATGCAAAAAAGTCCCCACGTGAAACTATTTGGCCAAAATGTCTTAACCACTAAAATTCAGAAAGTCTGCAGAAGTCAGCTGATTTCTAGTAAACCTTTTACTTTATAAAGTGTATACAGATTAAAGCGTGAAGACTAATGCTCCTGCACAGTCATTACCTATGTCTCTGCAAAGATAAAATGCATGCATGTGTGCACACACACCTTATGCATGGTGCGTGTACATGCACACATTTGTGTGTGCATGCGCATATATGCACAGCACACGTACCTTATGCATCTTGCAAATAAAGGTTTCAGGAGGGCCAGGTTCCCTCCATTTCATTGGAAAACTTAATTCACTCAGTCCAAATTTTCCATTTAAAGAGATGCAGTGAACGAAACAGGACCTCTTCTGGAGGCCAGCTTCACTGCCCACCTTCACTAAATATTCATGGCCTTCCTCAGCTGTACACTTTAGGTTAGATTCTCTCAGCCTTATTCACAGTGAGTAGCTTGTTATTCCCTAAAGGGATCACAGAAGGACTGTGATACAATTCCACATGGACAGGGCTGACTGAATTTGGCCCCTTTTGAACACAGCACTCTCGGTAACAAAAGTCCAATGAAAATGAAATGCTTGCTTTTCAGAGGTCCATAGCCTGGCTGAATCTTTTTCTATACTGAAGTAAGAAATGAAAGGTTGTAAGAACGACCTTTCTTTAATACCAAAAAAACCTATCTTGCTGAGACTGAAGAACAAATTCTGTTATTGGACAATATACGTAATGCAACATTTTCCAGATTACTTTTATGCAGGCCAATACATTTCCTATTTCAAGTGAATTCTGAATGTAAAAACATGTTATAAAAGCTAAAAAGGCAGTAGCCTAAGGAGAACTGTCTGAAAATAAAAAGGGAACAGAGTCTGACAAAAGAGAACAAAGTCTGATGGGCTATCAGAAAGTAATCTCTATTGTCCTTGCCAGGTTCTCATACGATCTATATGGGCTACCTGTGGCTCCTGAATAATAGAGTTTTTCTCAATATTTTCATTTTATTTTATGGAAGTGCAGTATAGGGGTTGTTGGTTTTTTTAAAGTGTCCATATGCCTTTTTTCTGCCCTAGATAGACCCATATTTTCTACACAATTAAAAGATCATTCATTTCAAACATAGAAAGGTAAGGTCTCTGCCTGAGGGAACATTGACAGTACATATTTAAGTAAGGTTTCAACACTGGTTAAGATTTTAGATTTTCAAAAGAAAAAGACAAAGCCTGATTAACAAAAATTAAGAATATCATTGACAAAGACTTAACATTTTCTAGAAGGCAACTGCTTGAGAATATGGCTTTAATTGTGCATACATATTTTTATTCATTAAAATGAATAACCAAAAAAATCCCACACTATGGTGTCCCAGCCTCATAACACATTAATAAAGTTTCTTAAAGGTTTTGGCAGGGGGCCAGCACAGTCCATTAACTGCTTGAAAGTTGTAAAAAGAAGTAAAGTCATTTCAGGCTGCTTTGTGGTTATGAATGAAACAGCAGGCAGTCTGTATGGAAACGTCACTTTGGATATGGCATTGGTAATGGATGCTTTGCTGCTCAATCAAAGCAGTATGGGGATAAGTTAATGCACTGAATCACAATCTAAACCCTGATACACTGCAAAACTAATTCAGTTAAAAGTGGAGGGAAAATGGCAAAAGAGTCCAAGTAATAAAGATCTGTTTATTTTGCTAATAGGCTGTCACACTGCATCTAGGTAAACTTGCCCTCTCTGAAACCAAAAATCACAGAATACAAAATAGTTAGAATCAATGAAAATGTAAAGGTGCTTCAGAAAACCAAGCCCAATTCAGCCCTCCTATTAAGAAAAAAGGATGTGAGCAAATGCAATACTCTTTTTTTCCCTTTCTAAAACAGAAATAATTTCTACCTTTTTGTTGTTTCCTTACATGAAGGAGCATAAATAACTTCAACAATTGGTAACTAAGTGGCTGTCTTTAACTTTGCCTAACAATTTGAATTAAAGTGCTATACTTTCCCCTTAAGCTTTATAATACCATCTGTTCTCCCTTTTCATGACATTACAAACATTTCCCTTTGGAGAAGGGATTTAGTATTTTGCAGCCTTTAGAAAAAAAGGCAAACTTGAATGGTGTTGAGCATGTTGAGAGGCGTCCAAGATTCTCCAGGCAGAGAACTGAATGGGATGTAGGATTAAAACACTTTTCTTAAGGTGTGGCCAGCCCTTTTTACTGCTTTATCATTAAGCATCAAACCAGACAAGAACATTAAAAAAATTATAAACAAGATATGTTTTAAGTGTGTTTCTGGAAAACAAGATTGAATAAAAAACAACTTGTGTAACAAAATTTCTTAACTTTTTATCAAAACACAAAATTTGCACTGTCTGGTCCCTGAAACAGTAACAATTTTGTACCACTCAGGAACATTTCACTTTCCAAACTAAAACTTCTCTATAATTTCTACGTATGCATATTTTGTGGAGTTTGGAGGGGCAAGCAACTAATCAACTGGAATGATGTATTAATCCTTCACCTCTGACAGCCTCAGTTCAAGTGTGGCTTAAATCACAAACGCAAAAGTTGTTTGTCTAGCACCTAGTGGGAATTTGCCACATTACAAAACCACAAAATGTGTTAAAATTAGCAGTCTCTTCAGAGGAGGCCAAGAGTGAAACAGAAGGCATGTAGAGGCCAGGGGTGAAGTGCAATATGTGCTAGTTACATAAGAAAACTTACAAAATAAGCTTACACAATGTCAAAATCTTACAAATCTGGTGCCCTTGCATATAGTCTTGCTATCCATAAATGGTAATTACATATTTTTGACAGCAAGTAGGCTAACACTTTAAAACTGCCAATATATTTAAGTTTTTAAAAACCCAATTATGTATATACAAACATGCACAATTAATGATGCTCAAATACACAAGGTACACTGTGCCTTATCCAAAATAAAAACAAACAAACAAGCTGGCTATCTGAATATATTCAGTTTCACTAAGACGAACAAGGGAAAAAGCACAATCATAGCTAGTTTCTTCATGATGCTGAAACAACTACCTGTCCATCTGGCCATAATAATGTTTATGCTATTAAGTATGTACTTATATACAGGGTGTGTCTACACAAGATGCTAAAAGTGCAGTAGACTAATTCTGCTGTGCATTAGTGTCACAGCGAAAGCTATACTAATGCACTAATGTGCAGAAGAATTAGTCTACTGTACATTAGCATCACGTAAAAAACATGAACCAGCACTACCGCACAGTAGTGCCAATTACCGAGCATTAAGCTGGTATCTGTAATTATAGGTACTAAACTTAATGTGCCATTATTACAGCGCATTAATGCATGTATAGACATGCACACAGTGATCTACCATCTACTCTCAGTTACACCAGTGTAACTTGAAAGTAACCTCAGTGATTTCACTGGCGATATTACCAGATATATAACAGATATTTACAAAGGCATACATAACTCCAGAACTTGACTCAAAGATTCCCTTTTATGTGTGCTCCCAACATGCAGCCACCCTACATATATGCTATTTAGCAGCACACAATACTACCATAGAGCAATTTACAAGCCTGACCCTACAAATACATACTATTTGGCTACCACGATTAGTCTTACTCAGGTAAATGAGCTACCTAGGGCTTACTGACTCTCTAGAGACAGAAAATAAGAGAATTTTGCGTGAGCTTATCTTAAAAAATCAGTATCTTGGAAACATAAGGATGACTTCTAAAAAAATGGATCTGTGAATACTTATCTTCCAGAATACCTATTTTACAGAAACCAAAGGAAGATTTTAAGGTTGACAGAATATATTTATCTAAACTAGAATATTTCAGAACATCAAGATCTTAAAAAGGTCTGACAGGACCTTTAGTAATCGCAGGCAGTATCTCATCTTCTTACCAACAATCTAGAGCTAAGGCTCAGTAGTAAATGCACTCAGAGGAAGGAATGTTTGTGTTGAGAGCTGGGAGGCCTCCAGCTCAGGTTTCAGTGCAAGCTGACATTGCTAAGTGATGTCTGCCAAAGATGACAAAGTCCACTAGCAGACAGTGAGAAGTGAAGACCTAATATTCCTGACATACACAACAAGCAGAAAAAGAGTCAGAAGCCATCCATATACTGGAGACCAAGCTGCTTTTTGGGTTTTGGTTTTTTGGGGGGTTTTTTGGGGAGGGGTTGCCTTATAGTTCACCTTTAACATAGCAGACTCACATCTGATTATGCTATTAAGAGTTGTGTCTCTAGAACAGAGAGACAGAACCTTAATTTTAATTGTAGTTTAGAATTTGCAGATCTCTTCACTTGCAGAATACAACAAGATACATGACTGTATTTGTACTGCAATTCCTGTCCCTGATAATAAGATCGCTTTTAAGGTTATATTCTACAGCTTATTTCTTTTGTATTGCAATAGTGGGGGGGAAGAGAGGCAGGATTTTGCTAAGTATGTTTCATGGATACAGTTTTCCTCCTGAAAACTTTCCACAGCAGCCTGAGACTGGCACTACCCATCTCTACCAGGACCTCTGCTCGTGATAATCAGGGATAGTATGCTGGAGTCATGAAGAGCACAAGACTCTTCATAGTTTACCGGTGTTGAAAGGTCTACTTATTGTGCTCAAAAGGTGGTTGCACTTAAGGGGAGAGGGGGAAAGGAAAGGGAAGGAAGTCTAGTCTGATATGAACCAATCATCTCCCAGGTGGTTTTTCAAGTCATCCAAACTGATGTTGATAAAAGCTTCAGAGCATACTACATCCACAGGTACTCAGGAAAAAAAAACATTTATTTCACCAATAATCTATTTTTAAGGGTATGATTTTCAAAGTGTTCATCAGTGAGCTTAATCAATAGTAAAACTTCCATTGACTGAAACTGGAACTTCTGCTGAGTGCTCTCAAAAACTGCATGCTCAGTGTTTTAGAGGGTTTTTTTAAGGTAGTATATGAGTGATGTTATAGTTGTGATGGTCCAGAAATTATGCAAGAGGCAAGGATTGAACCAACATTGAGGAAGAATGTCTTGCATTCAAAAACTTGTCTAACTTAATCCAACCAACTTAACCCAACCAAGTAGTTGGTCCAATAAAAGATATCACTCTGAGAAATCTTTGCCTCTTGAAGGGTTTCTTTTAAAAATGTTGCTGTTACTATTTTTCATCTCCAACTTGCCATAATTACATGCTGCCCTAGTACAGCAACCCCCACTGCATGGTTTTTCGAGGGAATGGAAATACTAATACAATTAATGAAACCTTTAAAAATCATCTTAATCCTACTGGGTGCATCTACACATGCACTGTACTGCAGAGTTGACTAAGTGGCTCCACAGTAGAGCATCACTGTCTACACATGGGCCCATGTTAGGGTGCAGTAAATTAATTAACTCTGCCATAGGATAGTACTAACAAGTACTATCCTATAGTGCAGTAATTTGTTCCACTATAATGCACATGTAGATAGTGACCAGGGCTGGCTGGGAAAAAAGGGTACTATAGTGCAGGGGCTGCCTATTAGCTAGCCCCACACTGTAGCACCCTAGTGCCCCAGCCATCCCCTCCACCACCCCATGCTGCCACATGGATTTGGTTTAATTTCACTTTAATTTGGTTTAATACTTTTCATTTTATAAACAGATGACTCAGACTCTTGCTTTACTGCTCTCAAGATTAGGTCCATGATGAGAAGTTCATTTAGGCAGCAACTAGAGAACACTCTGCACCAGTTCAAAATAATTTCTTTCACATACAAAACTTTATGAGGTGTTGACTGTGCATAGATCACAAGTGCAAAGATTTTTTTTTTAATTAAATCTACTTCATGATTTTTTGATTTTATGCTTTTTTATGGAGCATGTGAGACAAGACCATAAGCCAGAGCCTCAGCAGATATGAATCAATGGAGCTATGCAATGTATACCAGCTGAGAGTCCAGAGCATTTCATCAAGCAGTAGAGACGCCTGATGTACCTCTTAAGCATGACTCTTCCTATGAAAAAAAGCATTGTAGAGCTCCATCGTTATGACTTCTTAATTAATTCTATAGTTAATGTTGCTCAATTAACAAAAAAAGGCTGTTTTGCTTTGTTGTTTCTTTGTTTGTTTTGCAAACTGCTAACCCTGCGAACTCAACCTGGGCTTAAATTGAGAAGCTGGTTTCATTTCTTTCTTATTCACCAATTACAGTAACAAAAGTCCTGTAAGCCAAACTGCAGTGGAGTTTGCACTCAGTGACATCTGTGTAATCAACACTGTTTCCAAATGTATTGACTGAACCAACCCTGCCCCCACTGCTGGTACCTCTCCCACAGGCTGAGGTACTTGAGCTCTGGCAAGAAACTCTCTCAGAAAATGTGTACATGTCTATGCCCTTTCAAGCTCACTGTGATATATTGGCCATGAACTCATTTTGAAGACAGATTTAGGATTTAAATTCTGCTAAATTTAAATACACAAAGGTTAAAAGCAACAACTGAACTGTGGGATTATACAAGGCCTTTTTCTTCCAACCGGTGGCTTCTTGCCCCCTCACCTGCTAGAATACTGGATATTATGAATAGCCAAGTAGTTGCTTTTGTGACCATGCCCTTGGAAAGAAAACTTGAAGAAAATTCCAGTCAATTACAACGCTTTAAAATTTTTTCTTGTTGCATGTTACTAGAACATTAAAAATTGAATCCTTTGTGTTCTCTGGAAGCAGTGGTCCAAAAACCTTTAAGGTATTGAATGATTGCTTCCCTGAATCTGAATTAAACTAGTTTACCTCTGAGCAGGTGAAGCCAGCCATTGTTCTTCATTTACTCTTTGATCTTTGCACAGCATCCATTGTTCATCAGCATATAGACAGTTATATCCAAATTCTTAAGACTTGGAAATTGCATCTATAAGGATTATGCTATATGGGGTTTTCCATTCTGAAATTGTGTACTATTAGATGTTATAGATTCTCTGACTTAATTCTTGCTATTTCCTCCATACTACACCTTTAACCTGTTCTCAATAGATAGTATGTACCCAGGTATTACACTACCCTATTGCTATTTGCCATTTTACCATGTTTCAGAAATACATGTTGAGTCAAGTTTTGGCTAAAATGTCTCATGAGATTCACAGCCCACCCCACATTATCACATGGTATCCAGGTATTGCAACAGTATGATAATAAAATCATCCATTGATCTTCCATTCTAGCTTTACAGGCACAATGGAGCAATCTACAGAAACCACGTCAGATGTTTTCAGTTTTTCTTTACTCTTAGTTATTTATGTGTAGCTGAATCCAGCATTCTTAATAGTTCATAAAGACCTAAAGAATAGTTAATAAATCAATGAAATACTTATATTTAATCAGAATTTGGTAAAGGCGACTAAATGGAAGACCAATAATTAGCTAGAAGTGTATCTATTTAGTCTTTTTACTCAAAAATAAGATTTTTAAAATAATAAAATGTTGACTGGAATCATTAAACTGAGGTTGGGAGGGAAGGAAGACATGAATGACTATTCTGGGGTGTTTGTAACTTAATGTAGTTTAACTTACAGATTTATAAATACAATTCATTATTGTGATGAAAAGACCTATTGCTGTTACATACCTAATTAAAGAATTCCCCCCACCATCACCACCCTTAGTTGTTACAAGAAGATGGTAGCCTGGCCCTATTAAAATTCCAGAATTCATTCCAAAGGTGTTGGGATGTAAAGAATTAAGAGTATATTTTTAGTGAACTTGAGTATGGATGATTCAGTTTTCCCCTATCCCACAGCTGTTTCATGATGCATGAATTAATTATTAGTGGGGCAGCTCTTGTCTGTGCCAGGCAAAACTAACATCTGGAATAAAATTGGTTTCCCTTTTCTTACACATTTAACATTCTTGTTCAGACTTCTGTTTCTCTCTTCTTCCTAAGCCCTCACTAACATTTCCCTCCCCCAGTCCTATGCCAACTCTTTTCCAACCCCTTCTCCCATTCTCTTTAAAATAGACACTGTAGACACACTTTCAAGCACTTACCCTAAATAATTCTGGCATTAGATATTAGTTGCTGTACTAGTGTTATAGGGTCATATTTCCCTTTTCATAGAAAATTTAAGCAAGTGACGGCATAAGCTGAAAGGCATGAAATACAATGAGATAGCAATCTACCATGCAGTGAGTCTTCAGATACTCAAGAAACACTCTCCAGAAGAAATGGCAATGAGTTTGGCTTGGAAACAACAGAGTTCATTAACCCATAGGGAAGACATGCCATTTGGGAATGCTGAAGAATGCATTACAAATATGCACAGATGGGAAACGGACATACCAAATCACACCAGTGGTCCATGTGGGCTTACTACCCTGTTTCCAACAAATTTCCAAACTAAGCGCTTTTTTGCACATGCTCCGGGGTGGGGGGAGGGGAGGGTTCTTTAATTAGGGCAGCTCTGAGAGCTGCTCTAGTTAAAACATGCAGAGCATCTCATGTATCAGTGTCCCCACACTTCAAAATGGTGGCAAGGGTGCTTTATCTGAAGCTCATCAAATGAGCTTTACTTAAAGTGCCACTGCCACCATTTTGAAACATAGGAACACTGATACACGAGGCATAGATGCTGGCTGGAGTGCTGTAATTACCACACTCCAGCAGACTCAATTAATTGCGTCTACTCTGATGCACTGTAATTACAGTGCATTGGAGAAGTCTCCCAGCTCATGTGCAGGCACCCTACATGCTTAGGATATGGATATGAAACTCCCAGGATATATAATTATGCACTACTGTGTCTACCTGGAAGTTTTTCCACTTACCTCATGTTTCCCAGTCAACACTTAGTTTTTGTCCTGAAGTATGAGGGCTGATATGCCTTACAATTTTTTTTTAGACTGATTTACACTGTTGTGACAGCAGCCAATGCTACAGAATTTGCAGTAACTACTTCTATTACGAAGGTAGGTTATTTGGAAGGCATTGGAAAGTTATCTACTGCTCCAAAGTTCCCAAAACTTATGCATATACATATTGGTCCAGGTATCTTACACATACTACCGTATCTTACACATGCCAACTGGAACAGACTTGTGAGTACTCCTAAACATGATGTAGGACAAGGGGGGCAACTTTTTGTCACCACAGAGCACTGCTTGCAATTCAGCTCTAGCTGCCCCCAGGCACTAGGACCCTGGGGATGCCTCTCCTGCCACATCACAGACAATACACTGAACTCATCAGGTAGTAGGACCCTGGGGACACTATCTCTGCCACTGTGGCAGGCACATGCTGCCAATTGCTTAAGTTGCTCTTGTCTGGATCCAAACAATTCATGGGGTGGATCTGGCCCATGGGCCATAGGCTGCCAAGCCATGATGTAGGAAATACCTGCCACAAAGATTTGGTACAATTGCCAAGCACAAGCACCCAGGTTTTATAGGAAAGTTAGTACTTGTCTACATGATAGCTGTTTGCACTGAAGGCTGGAGATTTAAACGTTTTTAAGGGCAGCAAGCCACTTAGCTAGCAAATGCCATTTAACTCTACCCAGTTGTGCACAGACTATAATCTCAAATTCTCCCTAAGTACAAAGGCAGGTATTTATGCAGGAGGAACAGCTACATTGTGGTAGTTACTATGGCAGTCTATCAATAAGGCTATAAGAGTCTGCAGGAGAGTTAGTGGTGCAGTTTTTTTTCCTGTAAATTGTTCCATGATGCCAAGATATGTACTACATAAACCCTAGGGAGCATATGGCCCTAATTCTATTAGTACATTTCACCTCTCTACAAGTCATCAATGGCACAACACACAATGCTGCTCAAAGGAGATAAAAACCAAGTAACTGCAGTATAGGATTGAATCCTGCAGCTTGAAATTAATTCTGAAATTCCAAGTGTCACATTTAAACTCTTATTTAATTGGGTTTTCCTCTTAAATTTTAAACTGCAAGGAACTAAAATCATAGGTTCAAATTTAAGTTTTCATTCAACTTATTTTGGTCAACAGGGGATATACATATATATACATTTTCATAACTTGAAAATTATTGTACTTTTTCACAAAAAATGTGCATCCGTCTTTTAAGACATACTCCAGCTGACATTCATATCTTTTGAAAAAGATAAAAAAAGATCTTGTGGTTTGGCTCTTACATGCACAGTGGATGGTTTCTAGAAGTGGTAATTTTTTTAATAATCTTTCATCTTTATATAGCTTAATCAAAAATCTGCCCTATTTTTAAGTGAATATAGCTTAGGTTTTTATCTTTTCCTTTTCCTGAAGTAATCCAAAATAGATAACTTGCAATGGTGTGTTCCTGAAATACAAAATCTTTGAAATTACCCACTTCAACTTTATTATTCTTACGAGTGAGAAAATGTCCTGGAACTATACTGACTATAAAAAAATTGAAATTGTAGAAGACTGTTTTCTTCTTCAGTCATTCCATTCATATTTGTTTATATCTTGCAAAGTATCTGTGTGAAAATAGTGCCTTCCCCTGAACAAATCTACAGAGAAATTAATTATATCATTTTATAACCACTTTCCATAACAAAGCCCTATTAAATAAAAAAGTTACCGAGCTAACATCTGAAGCACTGTTTATATTTTTGCTAAATTAAATGTATTCTGGAGGACAGCCTTGTAAATCATTTTCAGGTACCTTACTTTACCATATAAATATTCCACAGATGTAAACATGTTGGTTTGCTACGACAGCTATCTTTTTGGTTGGCTCTTGCTCATTAAAGTTGTAAAGAAGATGGACTAAAAGCAAAAAGACAAGATTTCAGATGCACCAGAGCTTGGCTTGGCATACCTGAAGGGAAAGAGCAATGTGATAGACGGCTCACACCCCTCCGCTGAGTGCATGGGGCTAGCGCCAGCTGGAGCCCATAAGGGCCATTCTTCTGCAGACTAGGATTGCCAGAGGACAGCATGCACTGATCATGGTCCCTTTTTTTCTCTCTCTCTATGCCCCTGCATCTGATTTGCCCTTTATGCTGGAAGTAGTCATAAGCAGGTGGTTCAGGGACATCTACAAAGGCTTTACATCATTTAGGAATTTAATTATGCAACAGCATCAACATCTGCCATGCTTGGGCAGCTTTCTCCCCTGTACCACAGGACAGATGTAAAGGGGATGAAATGGTCCAGCCCCATTAACTGAAAAAGAAGCTGCCTTCTTTGAATAGGGCAGAGAACTGAGAAAGATCAATCCCACTGGATAAAACACTGTGTTTATGCAACCTTTGGTACCAGATCTGTTATCACAAACTATTATGACTGTACATAAAGAAAAGCTTTAAGTGAAAATTATTTATTCTTCTTCTATTGTGCAATGAAAAGATTAACTCCCTTAACAGTTGGTTCTCTTTTTGAAGGTGTACTTTCTACATTCCCTGTCTGATTTTTATTAATGAGAGGTTTATAACAGGTTTTAACTTAAGAATGATTGCTGATGGGGAAGTGCAGTAATTATACGCCTTATGACAAGACATGAAGGTGAATACAAGAGGACTGCATAAAATGCCAGCTTAATCTCCCTCGCATAAAAAAGGCATACTTTACAAGCTGGCAGATCTTCAACACTGGGTAACAAAAACCCTTTCTTTTTCTGCCTAAAACAAGAATGGGTTAACAAAAGCAAGGACTAAAATCTCTCTCTTCTTCCCCCTCTCTTGTTCACAAAATATAGTATTACAGGACTTAAGGAATTTGAAATGCCATGAAGTGAAAAGCTGTGTGAAGAAAAAATCTTCTTTAATAATAACAAGACTATTATATTTGAAAGCAAATTCATAAGCAGTTTATAATGAAGCTCTTTGAGGTACATCATATTTATGAAATTAATTCAAAACAAAAAGAACACCAGGTAAAGAAAGGAAGGGGCTGTGGGTATAAAGTTAAACTGACAATACAACCTGTTTGAAAAAAAAATGCAGCAACTAGCAGTGGGCAAGTCAAAAGTGTTTGTGCTGTTTCTGCATGACTGCATTTTCTCATACGGGAGCCACTTCTGAACTATAATGAGACTATGGTAAAGCATCTGCTTAAGGATTAGGTATCCTGAAACTTTGTGAATGTTCAGTTCAACATACATAGGTTATTGCTTGCTTAACTCAGCATTTGCCATGATCAAATACCAGACACCACAACCCCAGCTTTTTTGAGTGCCAGGCCAGCTGAGATTAAAAAATATCTTTTTTTCCTCAAAATCTGCTTTTTGCTACAAGACATGAAACTCCAATATAGCTTAGTTTATATTTTAAATACAAACAACCAGAAGATAACTATAAATCATAATGCAAGTTAAGACAACATTTGAACATTTTAAATTTATAAACCAGATTACAAGGGTAGGATATAATAATGGTTTGTTAACAGCCAACAAATAAATGAGGTGTATGACCATCAAAGCAAGAGACACATTTTGTAGCATAATACAACAGTCTTAAGTTAAAAAGTAAAACTTAGAAAAGAAATATTTAGTTTTCAGAAAAATCTCTCTCATAGCAAGACCTCTAAAATTGTAGTATCTTCTCTGAAAGGAAGTGATATAATCACCGTAACAGGGCACAACTATATAGAAATCTTTGTAAAGTGTTTTGAGTTTGAGGCATTGCAGCCTCTATATAAACAATTAGCTATTAATATATATATTTTTTTTATTATAAACAATACTCTCAGGAACTGACACAAGACTGAATTATGTGACCTGTGTACCTTTTGCATCTCTAATTTTTCACACAGTCATGTATAAAACCTTTCAATATAGAACAGTCTCTATTCTAATTCACGAAAATTATTGCCAGCAATTTTCTAGTGGCAAAAAAACTCTTAGATGGTTATTTAGAAAGTTTTTTACTAGTTCTGTAGCTCACTAAAATATGATTACACAAAGATTCTTTTCATTTCTCTATTTGTTCTTTTCATTTGGATTTCTAAATTGCAGTATTAAGTGACAAGACAACGCAGTGGCAATGCAAAATGATTGCAAAGTTTCCTGAACAAGCTGAAAATTCTTATTCAGCAAACTTTATTGCCATAACCAGTAAAAAACAGACTCCCTTACCTTGACAAAATGAGGTGAGGAAAAGGAGGTGTTTCAAAACCTAGTGAAGCAACCATAGTTTTCTGATCCTTAATCCACTTAACTGAGTCAAGTGTTGGCAGATGCTAAAAATTTTACACCCACATGTATACTCTTATGTCTCCCCGACAACTGAAATATTTTCATGGAAAATATTTGATGGGACAAAGAGAAAAATAATGGAACATTAACTTTAAACATGGATTTTCTGTAAAAACAAACATTCCAGAGCAGAGATGCTCAATCCCCAGCCTGAAGGTGGGATCCAGCTCATAAAGCCATGTCATCTAGCTTGTGGGCTCCCCAAGGGTGCAGAAGTCTAGCAGTGGGGGAGCACTGGAAGCATTAAACTGCCACTCCCCTGTTGACAATTTCAGGATCCAAGGGGAGCTAGTGCACAGCCAGATCCAGGCATACAGGTTCAGGTCAGTGCACAGTCAGTATGAGGCAAGATCCAGGCGGACAGGTTTGGGGTAGCATGCTGGATCATACCCAAAGACTGACTCCACAAAAGATCCAGCTTACAGACCATCCCCATGCCATGCATCCTGCCTGCAGGGCTGAAAGATTGGGCACCACTGTTCTAGAAAAATCACACAGTGGGCACATCTACACATGATGCTATGTCACCATAGTGACGCACTATGACAACGTAGCATGTACGGGTGTCTTCGCTGTAGTGGCATGCTCCCCCATTATAGCGTGCTGCTATGGCAAAGTAGCTGCTAAAAATAACCATGCACCACACATACGGCACAGTACAGGCAGTTACTGCGCCATGCTTTAGTACTTCCTTTTGGAAGCACAGTGCAGTAATGTCATCATAGGGCAACCTGTAGGCATGCTCAGTAATTATCATCTGTTGGGTTGCACAAAGCAGGCCGTATTTGATTTGGATTTGGCCCAATTCAGGGGACAGTGATTCAATTAGCTGATTCAGATCACTGTCCCAATTCAATTCAGCCAAATCCGAATCTGAATAGTTGATTCTGATTTGGAAAATCAGCGATTCAGCCATAGACACAGCTTTATATGTTTTTTCTACATACCACGAGGTACCAGGAGCAGCTTATGAATGCTGAGATGCTGGAGTGGATGGAGTGTCCCACAAAAGCATGGGGGGGTCTGCCACCAAGCATGCAGGAGACCCCTCTCATCCCCATGCCCCCCCAAACTGGGCGATCAGCCACAGGGGGACCCCAGACCCAAGAGGTACCCGCTGTCAAGCTAGGGTGCAAGGTCCCCCATGCACTCCAAAGCAGACCCAGAAGTGGACTGGAAATGCTTCTGCTCCACTTCCGAGTCTGCCGCCAAGCATGCTGGGGTCCCTGTGCTCCTGTGAGATGCTCCATCTGCCCCACCATCTCAGCATTCATGAGCCTCCTGGTACCTTGAGGTATGTAGAAAAAACATATAAAGCTGTGTCTATGTCCAAATCTTTGAATCTCTCCAAAATGAATCAGAGGTTTCTGATTTGATTCTGAGAGATGAATGGGTCTCCTGATTCGATTTGGATTCGGAGATTCAGCCCGAATCTCCGCCAAATTAAATCAGTAACCGAAGCTTTGCACCACCCTATTATCTGTCCATAGGACAAATATACAACACTGAGGATAGAGGAGCAGGGAGAGTTAAATGCTTCATGTACCAGAACCCTAATACTCAATGAGTAAAGAAAGTCTATTAGGAATTCTAGCAAGAACTACAGGGATTTGTCTCCCACTGCTAGCAGAAAATTCAGGCATATTAACTGCATGTGTAGATGTGCCCTATCATGAGGAATTCTTGACCTAATCCTTTTGATGACCCCAGTCACTACTACAATGATGATAATTTTGGCTAGATGAGGGTGTCAGAAAAATATGGTATTTTTGTGGGGACAGTTTTTTGAAGATTTTTTTCATAACCTACTTGTCCTCAAGTTTTTATTTTGATTGGTACCAAGTAAAACAGAATAAAATAATTTTAAAATATTTATTAACTTATTACCTCTTAGAAGAGAGCTCACAAACAGAATACCCTTCCATGTACATACTCTACTTTCTAAGCATTTATTGTTGGAAAATTTAGAAGTAGCAACATTTTAATGGTTAAACTGTTTTAAACATTCTCCACTGGGAAAACATTTCTATGAAAATTCTACAATAACCTAACCAATACTTAAAGAGCCTCAAGGCTATTTTCTAGTTAATGGTACCCAAAGAACTCTATTTTCTGAAGTCTAACAGTAAACATTTGAATTGTCTAAAGAAGTGAAGTAACGTTTTAATATAACTTATATATATATTTATCTTATTTATTTATATTAAGTATTATATTATTTGTATACTATATATTATAATTGTGGTTTATATAAATATAGTATTGATATTTATTTACCATTAATAATACTATTTATGCAAAACCTAAATCATTGGTCCTATTCAAACTCATAGTCAAAGGAACATAGGTTGCATCATGCTTGGCAGGTACCTTATATGAATAATTAGTGGTGAAATGGTTAACTTTTTGACATCCAGAAGATAATTACGAAACTTCAAAGTCTGAGCATCAAAAATCTCAGAAGTTTTCAGGAAGTTCACATCTCTTGTTGCTACTGTTCCAACTTGCCTAGCTACAGACCTAACAAGACAGCATCAGTTGACTTTTGTAATAGTATTTTCACCACCATAAAAGGAACTTCTTTTAAGTTAAGGAATTAGTAAGTGTTAGTGAATGCAAAAAAAGTGTTTTAACCTTGTGAAAAAGTTAAGTGAATTACTTTGGAGAGGTAATTTCAGCTGTCATAAAAGTGAAGAAATTGACAAAATTAAAAACACTGTATGAACTGAATCCCTATATTTTATTTGTACTAAGATGCACAAAATGTAGTTTGATAGGGTCAGCCCCACAACTTTGAATGTCAGGCCCTAGCAATTACAGGTCTTTGAATTAAGTCTAATATGCCAGGCTCTGTGCAGATTTCCATACCTACACATATGGGGCAAAGTTAGTGGCAATGTGTAGGAGGTCCATAGGGGTGCACGTGCACCCCCTGAGAACACTGGTACACCCCCTCACAACCAGTATTCCCACACAAGAGGGACCAAGCAGGAGTGCTAGTGCCCCCCTGAGAGAGCTGGCTGGGGAGTGGGGGTGCCAGAAGTGGTCCCCCCCACAGCCAATTGAGCTTACCTGGAAGTGCCAGCGGTGTGCCCAGAAGTGCTAGCACCATGCCGCTGCCACTTGTGGGCCTGCAGGATTGGTGGCAGGGGGATCCCTTCCCCAGTCAGCAAGATCAGCTGTGGGGTGACCCCTCTGTTGCTGATTGGCTGCTGGGGGAGCAAGTGCCCTCCCTGACTCAGGAGGCACCAGTTGCCCATGGGCAAGGTACAAAGAAAGAGGAGTTGGTTTATTTGTCATGGAGGACAATCAGTCACTGGGGAAAATCAAAGAGATTCTGGTTTCCTTGGAGCTGTCTGGCCTTATGCTCCTGTAGCGACTAAGGCCACATATGAACATTCATTTGCATTCATTTCCAGCAATGGAAAATTTCCACTGCTGAAAATGACTCTGGGAGAGGGAGCATTCAAACCTGCAACTTCCCCTTCTCTTTGTGTTCTTCCCACGGCCAGAGTAATCCCAGTCTGGAGAAAGCATGGGGTGCAACGGCTGCTCTAGTCCTCCCATTCTGAACAAGGCAAAGCCCCCAAACCTACTTCCCACACTGGAGTCCCCAGTGTGTGAGAAGCTGGCAGAGAATAGTGCGGTACCCCTGGGCTCTCGAAGACAAGGAGCTTTCCTCCACAGCTTGACTCTATCTAGACCCTGGGAGAAGTAAGCCGCAGGAAATGTACAGGAGTCCATTCTCCTGAGAGAAACTCTCTGGAGAGCACCTTCTATTGAATATGAGTTATTTTTCTCCTGGAACAGACATTTTTAGTCCAGGAGAAACATGAACATTTGTATACTTGTAGTTTCTTCCAGAGGAACAGTGACTCTCCCAGTAGAAATAACATGTGTACGTGGTCTAAGTTTCAAATAACTAGGACTTTAAATGCACATGGGATATGCAGCTGTACACCCCACACATGCCTCCAGACAGAATATCACTTCTGAGCTACATTCTCATCCTCTTTTGTAGATTACCTGGTCTATACTTGGGTGGGAAACTTAATCACAAGGAAAAGACAAGTGTAGTAGGAAGTAGTGAATACAGTTTAATCAGAAATGCTCTTCCCTCTGAATTAACAGGTAACTGAGGTCAAAGAAATATTAAAAGTCCTATTCATCATTAAAAACAAGGCACAATTTATTTGTTGCTGAAGAAGAGGGATTTTTGTCAATTCAGTGCTCTACCAGTTATAGCTGTGCAAGTGATTCCTTACTTTACCCACCAAAAAACTCTTGTGTAGTATTGCTAGCCCAAGAAAGCTTCAATGTTCCAACTCAACGATGAGCTGTGAATCAGTCATAAGGGCTGAATGTCCTGTTAGATTCTCATGTGCACCTTCAGCTGACATCAGCAGGAGCTCTACCTTGCCAAAGTGGGACATTTTGTAAAACACTTTAGATCCTTCTAGATTAAAGCTGGTATGCTCTGTTTAGTGCAATATTTCTATTGTAAAGAAAGTAGGTTTATTTCTCCCAGTCATACAAATAAAAGTTGTGAAACAGTATCACATCTATCCCTTCTGTCCTGGCTCCACTAGAAGCACTATTTAAGTTCAATTTCAAGGACACATTGGTAACCTTTAATAATTGAGCTAGTAATTAAAATTGAGTGCATGCGTTCTACAAGCTGCTTACCTTCCTAATTATCATAAAGTCATGAGGCACCCAAAATGCAACAATCTACTGGGATTATAGATGGAGTCGGCTATGAAATAATCATGTTCATCCCTACAGATCAACAGGAAAGTTTATTTTTGTAGTGTTTTAACTGTGAGCCTTAGATGTGTTACTGTATGTGCATGAGCATGTGTATATGTATATGCATAGGCACACACACACACACACACATATATATATAGTAAGTTTTCCATATCCCAAATAAGACATGTGATACATATCTCTGTTACAGTTAAATTCTACATAAATTTTTGGACTCTGTTTAATGAATGAGGATGTATTTTCTTATGGTGTCATTGTTTTACTACTTCCCATGTTTATTTGGACAGATTCATAGCGCTGGGTAGGAAATGTATTGGTTGGCAACTTCAGTTTTGGAAGAGAAAGTAAACACATGGTGATTAGCAAACAGTAAACTCTACTGTGTTTAATTTTGGCTTAAGAAAAACTAAAAAAACCAAAACAAAACAAAAAACAAAACAAAAAAGAACCAGGGATTATTTGGCATTCACTACCAAGCAGGAGCATTTGTCCCTAAGTTGTTTCCTAACTTCTCTCTGGAGTGCTTCCAGAATTATACTTTTTTTTCCTTCTTTTTGCTTCTTTCACTAACACTAGTAGCAAATGCCAACAAGGCATTACTTAAGAAAAGAATAATGTGTATGGTACATTACTAGTAAAGATTTGCTTTTGAATTGTACAGCAAACCACTAAACCACACAGGTTATACTGAATAAAAACTAAACACAATCGTTTCTAGTACTGATCAATAAAAGTTTAATGGAATCATTAATAAAAGAACACACAAAATACTGGACAGGATTTCAGTGAATCTCATGACTAAATACACAATAAGCACAGGAATTTCCAATTGTCTCGGTTTTCCTTTTAGTGCTACACTACTTGATTTACAAGAGCATTATTTCTTTACTTAAATCCATACCTGTAATCATACCTACTACAAAAATGTGTCCTCTTTTCTGATACAATTATTTGTAGTTCAATGGTTACAGTAGAAATAAGGAAGCCAGGACTCTTACAGCCTATTTCCAATTCTGCCACTGAGTCGCTATGTGACCTTAGGCAAGTCTTGTAAGTTTTTCCTGTGCTTCATCTCACCTCTATGTAAAATAGGTATATATTTTGCCTCCAAGGGGTGCAACCAGCATAAGACAGTTTATTAATATTTGCAAAACCAGTTGAGACCCTCTGTAAGATACTAAGTAAATATACAGGGTTCCTATTATTATTCACCATCTCACACTTTTCTAACCACCTTCTAGCTTTCCTGAACTGCAATATAATTACCTTTAGACCTCAGATGGCTAAACAGTGTATAGGAACATATACCAGAGTTTTCTACACAATGCTTGCCACATGCAAAGTGCAAAGAAATTGCTAAACAGCATTTAGTACTCAATAAAGACCAAAAGCATTTCCTTCCATGAAGCTCTGCAGCTGAGGACCTGCATCCGCTGGGCCCAGTCGGTTCATTTCTAAACAAAGGTAGGAAATGGCTGTATCCTAGTACTTCATTGTAGCCACATGAGTCAGTGCTTTGGAACTCAGAATCTATTCTTCACTCTTTTACCAGAAGAAGGGCAGATAAACACTACAGGCTGTGCAGATAAAAGCTTTGCTCTAAGGAGTCCCTTGCTCCTTAACTTCTCTCTTTACTTCCTAATCTCCAGTTCTACATAACATCTACCCACAAACAGGAAATCCACTTGTGGTGACAGCCTATCCTCCTGCTCCATGGTACAACACAGCTCTGTCATTTGAAAGCTGTGGGGTGGGAAGAAGAGAGAGTGAGAGTGTTCAGATTTTCAAGATGACTCAATAAACCCAAGTGAAAAACACTTTTGCAGCCATGATCTTCTGAGATTATATGCAATGAGAATTCACAAGGGTACCTCAGCCATGACAACATATTTTAAAAAAATCTTCATACCAAACTATACAACATGAAGAAACAATAAAATAGAAGTTGAAAGTATGCTCCAGCAAAATATGATATCAGAAGCACAAATAAATACAAAGTACTATATTTATATACATACTGGACAAGTACATAACACAATGCCAGTTTCAATATGTTGCCTACTCCTAACATTACAAAAAGCACTTGTTATCTGCATACAGGTTAAAAAAAAACCTGCTGGTTACCTGTTGGCTAAGTGCATAGCCTCCTTCAGCCTTACTGTCTACTGCATTCCATTTAACTGGATAAAAGTAGAGCAGAAGCAACTTTCAAAGAGCTGCTATTAGAAGCATTGAAGTTTATGGGAACTATTCAGTTTCAGAATTAACAAATAACAGTAGCAAGTTTGGGGGCTGCTAATACCACACTATCGACAGCACTGCACACTTAACAAGTACTTTTTTTAGTCCATAAAGCCATGCACTTAAAGCATACTAGGCTGTAATAGTGATGAAGCTCCGGTTGCAACAGCTATCCTGTAGCACACTGCTATGGTACAATAAAAGTCCAGCATCAAACTGGTTATTGTACTTATTTTTTGTAGCAAAGTCGGCTTATTAGAAATCTTACTTCTACTAATGAATTCATCCTGTACTTCACCTTGAAAGATTCTGAAAGTGCTTTACCACTTTCACGTGAATAGAAATCATTCCACCATCTACCATCACGCTGCAATTCTATGCAAGAGTTCAGACAGGAGAAGAACACTACATACACAAAACCCCCCTCTAAGATAACTTACGTAGGGATAATATAGCTACTAAATCAAAATTTTGCAAAACTGCATGTAAAAATACTACAACATAATGTGATTTTCCATTACGAAGGATGCCCTGGGTCTCTTCAGTGACCATAACTTATCGAGAGTTGACATAATAACATTACAATACACTAGAGTATACACTATTTCAGACAAAAACAAAAGCACAACTGCCCTGCAAAAGTAAGCTTAGCTACAGATAGCCACCAGTGATAAGGTTTATGAACAAGCATTACTACTAAAAATAAGGTAACAGCAATGTTAGAAAATGAGAAACACTGAGCTAAAGCGTTTGCATGTTATTATTTTAATTTGTATAATAAATTTTAGAAGTTATGTTATTACGTATGATCAGTATTATAACAAAGTGCAGAATTCTAGAACCATTGCCAGTTATAGAAATAATGCCACAGCTATCTTTTTTGAAGTGTGACATTGCAGCTTATATCTATAAAAATAGTTTCCCACTTATTTTCAAGTATATGTGTTTTTTATATTTTTACATTTATGAAAATGTAAAATGTAGTCCCCTCCTCTTTTGCATTTTATTTAAAAGTCTCAATTACATATTCTTCCTAAAATAATCCCATTCCTACTTTAATTTAAAAAAAAACATTTAATTATGGCACTGCAATAAGATTGTCCATAGTAAGCAACCAAAATGCTTGAACATTATTATAATCCATTTACTTGGTCATTTGAGGAATATGTACAATGGTCCCCTTTCAAAGTTTATCATGAAAGAGCCAAACAGTGTTAACTGCCATCAAAGTGTGGCAATTATCATTTTTAATATGATAGTGTACATAGATTTTATTAGTCATTACTTAATGTAAGACATAAGACACAGAGGAAATATTATAAAACTTCATTATACTTAGCCAAATTTGCAAGTTTGAATTGTTTACAGAAGTATGAAAAACTATGCAATGCACAGTTTATAAAACAAAAAGGAAATGTACTGTGTGCAAGAAGAAAAGTTAAAAGCAACGTACAGTAACAGGACTATCTTGTTACAACCACTTGGCAGTATGTCTAAAGCACCATAGTCAAAACATGATACAGTATGTATTGTACTCATGCCAGAAGCACTCTCCAACTCAAAGCCTCTTTAGCCATCATCACCACCTCATTTGGCAAAGGCTCCAAAGACTCAGTCCATCTCCTCTAAATTTACTCCACATGAAAAAGACACAAACTTACTAAATTTGTTTTCTGATCTGTACAACAAAACATAAGATTGGCACCAGAGAGTATAACATATAGTTGTGAGAAGCCAGAAATCAGCTGCATAATATCATGATAGCCTGCTTATACATCATGTTTCACATCCTGTTTCCATTTTAAAATTTCAGTGGCATTTTTCCTTTACTTGTTCTCCTTTCTAAGCTTCTGAAGTTTCCCAACCCCACATACCTCTCTGTTGAATCTAGCATGGCAACAAAGGAAAACAGGTAAATAGAGGCAAAACAATACTGAAACAAACAAACAAAAATCTATCTGATATCTCTGTTTCAGGGACCAAGCTATTAAAAGTTAGGAGGCTGCTATTTGATTATTTTATTCCATTCTTCTTAGACTGTCTCTGGAGCTATTTTTTTTTTAGATTCTTCAAAGCCAAAGCATACTTTTGAGTTCAGATATACTGGTTTTAATTCACAGCATGCCATATTTCTAAAAAGTAACAGAAACAAATAGAAAGGAGACAACACAGAAGCTAAGTGATTTGTCAAAATCATACCAAAAGGATGAGCCTACAAGTAGATCGACATTCAAACAAGTTCAGAATAGGCATAGGATTTAATTGTGTAGATTCATTTACCAAACTGCCACCCAAGTTATTGGAGAAAAATTAAAAAAAACTAGACTTCCTAACTCTAATGACTCTATTGCAGTCATTAGAACACACCATTAATCTGAGTAATAGAGTAAAAATAAAAATAAAAAGGTTGTATTAAGGAGTGATAAAAACTTCTTTATCTAGGTTGCTTAACACTTCTTGCTCTATTTTTTTTAAGTATTTCAACACTTCACTGACTGTAAAAAATTGAAATTTGGTAGGAAACCAATCCCAGGGCAAGGGACTTAAAATATTTCCATGAGAACATATCTTAGGCTAGATATCAGGAGGCGCTACTTCACGGTCAGGGCAGCTAGGATCTGGAACCAACTTCTAAGAGAAGTGGTGCTGGCTCCTACCCTGGGGGTCTTTAAGAGGAGGCTAGATGTATACCTTGCCGGGGTTGTTTGACCCCAGTACTCTTTCCTGCCATGGCAGGGGGTCGGACTAGATGATCTGCTCAGGTCCCTTCCAACCCTAGAAACTATGAAACTATATTCAGACTGTTCTAAAATACTGAAAACCGCCATGCCTCATGTTAGTAGTGCTTGCTAGACACTGGGCACATTCTTCTCCTTCAGCAATCCCTCACATTCTAGGATGATTGTCTTCCATGACTGTCTTATCTGTGTGTCCAAAGATGGCTTATGAGGCCTATCTGGGATCAACAGACTCTACTGCAGCTTGGATATATGTTTCGGTGTGAGGTGGATGGCACTGGATTTTTGATTTGGTCTGTGACATGCTCTTTCTGCCGCTCCCGCTTTTTCATCTCCTGTTGTTGTGAGGTTTCAAAGTACTGAGGTGAACATGTGGGCACATTCTATCAGTCCTATGACTACCCTGCTAGTACATGCTTCAGTATGTCATTTCAGTGGAAAGGCATAGCATCCCATAAAAAGCTATAATGAACAACGCCTCAGACCCCTCAGGGAGGTTACACAACATGGGAGAGGAAACCAGATCTGTACTACTATTGAAAATACAAACCTACCCCATACTGACTCAGAAAAAATAATAATATTAAGTCTATGAATCTCACTATGTTGTCTGTAAAGTAAGTTTACCCCTGAACCAGAGGAGAAAACTCCAAGTGATTTTCTCAGAGATTATGCCATTCATCGAGTGAAAGGAGCAGACAAAATATAGTGGGCGTAACTTGACTGAATGACTGGTGTAAGCATGAAGGTTTTGATATTGTGGAACATTGGACTGACTTGCCAAGGAAAGAGGGAACCAGATGAATGAGATGGCTTGAGCATAATGGGTAGATGAATTATCTTGGTTGTACACTAGCTGGAATAGTGAGGAAGACATAAAATTAGTAAAACAAGAGGAGGATATTAACAAAACAAATGCAACACAACCTCAAATTGATCACGTCACGAACAAATTAAACGGACACTGCAAAGAATGTGACGTTTTTCAATTGTTTTTAAACAAGCACTTGGAGTCTGCACAGCAGGAGAGAGGAATTGGAAATTCTTGCTGATGAATGGCATTACAGAAGCCTGGTGGTACAACTTACATGGATGATATATTAAAATCACTAGTTATAGCCCATTGAGGAAGAACAGCATGGATAAAAGAAATGATGGTACTCTAAATTAAAGACACCATTATTTGTTTCAGTGTTTGCAATAAAATAAAACTACAGGCTCTTTAATGCATATAAATCAGTGTGCTAACACAGCCCAGAAAGGGATATGGGTTTGAGTATGTTACGGACCATTAAATCAAACAGAAGAACAGGAAGAGTTACTCTTTACATACCTGCCTATAACGTGTAGAAAGAGAAACTGCATGGTTTTAAGACGCCTCAGTTTGGGAAATATAGCCTAGAGTCCTCATGAACCCAGTAACACATAATTAACATTTCCAAAAATGATAAATGATAATTTTATAACCAAAAAGTTATTACACCCAAACAAGGTAACTCTATTTTGGGCCTGTTTATGATGAATAAAGCTTAATCCATCACTGAACTGAAGTTAGCCATTGCCTAGAGACCTGTGATCATTTCCCAGTTATGTTCAATCTGGGCAGATACAAGATAGTCCTAACCAGTAACATATATATCTGCTGCTTCAGGTCTAATTTTTCCACAACTGAGAAAAATTATGAGCAGGACTAATCAGGAGGTCAAAATAAAATGTATATTAATACAGCCAGATACACAGTTGCACATCTAGGAATGGAGGACAGGTTATTCCTACAGAATGGGTGCCGAATCACAAAAAACAGCAACTGAAAAGAGGGTTGCATCATTATGGATAAGCAACTGAATGTAAGTTCCTACAGTGACGCAGTGAAAAAAAAAGAGCTAGCGGGACACTAATGTGTAAAATGTAAACGAGTGCATAGAAGACCAATAGTGAAATACTACAACACCTCTGGTGTCCAATTTTTTAAAAGTTAGCTAAAACTACTGGAGAGCATGCAGAAAAGAGCCACAAACATGAGTCAAGGATTGGAGAACAAGACTTATAATGAGAAACTTTAAGAGCTAAATCAGTTTAGCTCATCAACAAGTAAAATGAGAAGTGACTTGATTATATTATACGCATGCCTTCACAAGTGAAAATATCAGGTACTAAAGAGTTCTTTAATCGATGGGGAAAAGGCATAACAAGAACTGACGGCTGGAAGCTAAGGTAAAACAAATTCAAATTAGAAATAAGGTACAGTTTTTCAACAATAAGGGCGATTAACACTTGAAACAACTACCAAGAGAAGCACTAGATCCTCTGTCTCATGTATTCAAATTAATACTGAATGCCTGTCTAGTAGATAGACTTTACCCAGACACAAATCCCACATCACCCAAACACTAATTGCTGGGTTCATTACAGGACTTACTGGGTGAAGCTAGATCAACTGGTCCTTTTTGCTTATACTCTTAAACTCTATCATTCTGTTAATTCATTTTTCTTTTAAAAATCTAGGAGATTATATTAAAGTATATTTTAAAAGAAAAAGATTCACCAACAACCTTAATTCTTCCATGTCCTAACTTCTGAGCTGAATCTGACTGCATAAACTTATTCTTTTAACATGGTATTGTATACAGGGTGTTCATAAAGTCCTTGTGCCACTTTAAACTTTAATAACTTCGGATATACATGATAGAAGCAAACTGTAAATGGTAATAGAAAGCATAATTCATTAAATTTCTTAGCATAGTGTAAGCATATTTTGTTTTCATTTTGTTTCAGACCCAGTAACTGAAAATGAAAATAACTTCCAAAATGAGTTGGAAAATCAGATTGAACAATGAATCATGAAAGATGGTGGTTATATTGAAGTCTAGCCATTTAGTTTTCTTCTATCATGAGTACATACAAAGTTATTGAAGTTTAACATTTCACAAGATTTTATAAACACCCTATATATAAATTTAGTAAAGTGAGAATGAACGGGGAAATGTTAGAAGCAAAATTAGTTCTAAAATAATCTAAATAAATCTCCCAATATTCTGTCAATATTATTCCCTGACCAGATAAAATTGTAAGCAAAATGTACCTTTAAGTACATTGTTTAATGATTCTTAACTTTTGAAGATGAAAATTGCTATAAGTCTTACATATTTATCATTACTTATTAGTAGGGAAAAAAACATGATCTGAATAATCAGGTATTCCTGTATTCTACCATCTGGTTCTACCATTTATTAGTTGTGTAACCTTGACTCAATAATTTAACCTCTCTGCCTTAGTTTCACCACCTGTAAAATGGAGATAATGCTGTTTATCTACATATCTCAGTGTGTAATGAGGATTAGTTAATGTTTTAAAGTACTCTGAAATTGAAAAACAGTCTTTAACTACTTAGTTTTATTAGTGAAATCATACATTTTGCAAGTTCGTAACAGCAGACTGTTTTAGAGATGTTATTGTGATTACTAATAATTATCCTGAAAAATTTTTCCAGAGATATGAATTACCCCAAGTCACTTTTTAAAAAGTCACTTTTTAAAATACTGCATTCCTGTGCGCCACAATGTAAACAAAAAGATATCAATGTGGCTTCTGAAAAATGACTAAGAAAAGCCCCACAAAAGAAAAATGTGCAGGGAGTTCAGAACTGAAGCTCTCCCACCTCTGTATAAACTTTCTAGTCTATCATGAGCCTTCTCCTGTTCTATATATCAGAGATGTCTACTGGGGGGGAAGAAAAAGACTATGATGAAAGCCAAGTTTTAATTTAGAATTTAATAAAAATTGATTAAGCATCACAGAGCACAAACAAAGCTGCTCCATAAATCTTTCAGCTCTTTTTGTGCAGGAATGAAAGAAAACACTGTCTGCTGAAGCAGATGACAGATGCTGGCTTAAAGATAAGTATTATTTATACTTCTGTAGCAGATTTCTTCTTATGCATATCTTATCATGCATGGGTATACAATCAACAAAGCAATTTTTCTGTATCAGTCAAAGATCTTACAACATACAGTTACTCCATGGGAACTTGTTTTACATAGTTCATGCCAATTCCCCAAAAATGGAGAAAATAGAAAAGTTTCAGGAAAACACTTATAATTATTGTTTCAAATGCTTTTTACGTTGCTGTACTGAAATAGACAATTAAAAGTTGGACAAACTCTCATTCACAAACATGTCCTTATGCATTTACTATTTGTTTAAAATGCAGATATGTTTAAATAAAGTCAGGCCATCTACATAAATCCATACCAAACTGGCCTATCATTAAAGAAAAACAAAGTACCTCCTCTCAACCTGATGAGCTAAGGGAAGGTCATCAGGGTGTTCATATTTCCATAAATATATTTGATTTTTTTTAATTAGGTTTTTTTTTAAAAAGGGAAGCTCAATCCCTTTCTATTTCTTTTTCCCCTCCAAAATGATTATAGTGTTGTAAAGTCAGAGTTGTGGAATGTCTTTGATTTCCTGACATGATTTTCTAAAAGACAGGTTAAAAAAAAAGATGTACACAATAAGCTAAAAACTCAGTCTGTTAAACCAATTATATATTCCTGCAGAGTTCCAACATATCATGATCTTCTACAAACAGCAGAAGCTGAGAAACATGGGATAAGGGCCATATTTTATACAATGATATCCATGTTTCTGTATCGTAACAATCAAGGGTGAGAGTATTCAAACGATAATTCCTAAAAATCACACTGCACAGAAAATAACTTGTAAGGTTTTCTTAAATTAAAGTTGTCTCTTGAGAAGGAGAAATGCACCACTAAAATAGCATACATAAATAGCACTTATGCTGCAACATTACTTCAACACAAACAATAGTTTTTCTTTTTTTGAATTGTACACAAAGGGGCATTTATAAAAATGTGTAGAAATTACTGGATAATATTCTTCATGAATTACCACACAGTTATCTTTATCATGCACCTCGCCATGAAGCTGCAAAGCATGAGAATGATTACAGAACCCAAGACTGTAAAAACTTATATAAAACATTTTAGTATTTGCATTCATGCAGGATACAAGTACGAGGAGTGGGGAAGAGAGAGAGAGACTTAACTAAAATGATATCCAACTATTGGAGTTTGCAGTACTGATTATACCCTTTACTGCCCTACCAAGAAGCAGAACAGAGTGGGACTGCAAGGAGAAGAGCCAGAGGAGCAAGCAGGGGAACCACTTGGAACTGCCAGCTATCACACACTTATTGCTCCTATGTTAGCTGGCCAAGAGGGAAGCCGCATGTTACTGGCAACCCAGGTAATGAAGAGTTGTGTCTGCAGGTGAAGCAACTGAAGAGCCTGCCAAGAGGACTAGGTCATCATTGGATTTCAGAAGCTCTCATCTATGGTCAGTTTTAATTAGATGAGGGAGGTTCTCAAGCACTAGTTGCAACAAGAGCAGGTGATCACAGGAAAGCAGGGCAAGAAGGGACCTCATTAGGTCATCTAGTCCACCCCTGCTCAAGGCAGGATTACCCCTGACCAAACCATCCCAGCCAAGGAGCTGTCTAACCTTCTCTTGAAAATGTCCAGGGATGAAGAGTCCACAGCTTCTCTAGGTAGTCTGTTCCAGTGCTTGACCACCCCCATAGTAAAACAGTTAGTCCTAATCTCCAACCTAAATTTCCCATATTGCAGTTTAAGGGCATTGCTTCTAGCCCTGACCCCTACAGTCACAGAGAAAGGTACATCTTTATCCTCTCTGTAATCACCCTCCAGATATTTGAAAACTATTATTAAATCCCCCCTAAATCTTCTCTTCTCCAAACTAAATAGCCCTAGGTCTTCCATCCTTTCCTTGTGCATCTTTCCAGGCTTCTAATCATTTTTGTTGCTCTCCACTGAACTGTTTCCAATTTGTTTGCATCTTTCTTAAAGTGTGGGGCCCAAAACTGGACAAAATACTCCAGCTGAGGCCTCACCAGTGCTGAAAAGATGTTTCAGCAGAAGGTCATCCTAGTGATTCACTACATTTAAAGAGGAGGACTTTTTGTTGGTAACTTTTAAGCTCATTCCAAATTTGCTTTCATATTTTGAGTATGTGTCTTTCTTGTTCTGCCACTTCTCAGGTTTCTTGGTCACAATCTACTACACTAATACTGTAGAAAGGAAGAGTAAAAAAATGACACCCAATGGTCTTTTGGGCATGATCTAAAAATTAAAGGAGCATTTCCCAAATGCCATTTTTACAGATAGAACTCTATTGCAGATGGGTTTATAGCCAAAGAGATCTCTCTAAAGCTAGGAACAGAAGTTACACATATACCAGTTTAAGTCATCAGAAACTGGTTTAAACCTGTAAC
>NW_017729024.1:111256424-111277412 GCF_001723915.1 Gavialis gangeticus | reverse complement strand
CTCAGCATCCCAGCATGCTTTCCAGCCCTGGGCTGGGCTATTCTGTCTGCTCCAGCAGAGAAGGGTTGGGGGGAGGGGGGAATGAGGCAGGGATGAGGCCCCCCCAAGGAAAATCCCAGCTGGGGTCTGGAGCCAGGCCAGGGTGTTAAACTTTCCTTTCCCCCAGTACAAAGCTGCCCTGCCCTGCTAAAAACTTACTCCTGGCTGTGACTGTGGACTACAAATCCCAAAGGCACCTGGAAGCATGAAGAGGAAGTGATGAGTAACCCTATAGAGTTCTGCTACTGCGAGTCACGACTGCAAATCCCAGAGAACTTGGGGGCATCAGGAAGAGGAACTGAACACACAGCCCATGCTGGCTACATGCCAGAGAGCTATGCTCTAGTGCCCGCTGGCTTCTGGCATGGACCACAGCAGGCATGTGGCTACATTTCCTGCATCAAAAGTGAGTGTGTGTCCAGTTGTTTCTCAGTTTCATCTCTGGCAGTTTAGACTAACCTGAAAAAACTGAATTGTTTCAGTCTCACGTTTTCTGACTGTCTGTACTTAGCTTAACGGACAAAAGTAGCAGCAATATATTTACACAGTGGCAATGCATAGCGGGTGCACGAGGGTGCATGTGCACCCCCTGGCTGGCCACATTCGACATTTAGGCGATGGGCAGGGGGGGAAAGCGGGAGTGCCGGTGCCCCCCGTGCGAGTGCCAGCCAATTACTGTGATTGTTGCAGCCGCTTCTTGGAGTGATCAGCCAGTGCTTGCTCTCAGAAGTGGCCGCACCCCCTACCCCCAGTCCGCAGGATCGGCTGCGGGGCGACCTTCCCTGGTCAGCAGGACTGGTTGCGGGGGGGCACATGCCCCCCTGACTAAGACGGCACCAGTCGCCCATACATTTACAGCAGAATTATTAGGATATAACAACACACACATAAAACTGGAATCTGTTATCCTCACATGTTGAATATGTGTTCTTTAATGAGCAGTAATGCCCACACTATGTTTGGTCATTGTATTGCTTGCTCTGACATTTTTGTAATTCATGCAGAAAATGTTTTCAAACAAAATGGGCCAAATCCATAGTTTAAATAAGCTTAATTTCCAATTACTCCAAAGGGGCATATGCTAGTTTATACCAGCTATGGATATGACCATGTGCGTACATGTACTAAGGGGGGGAAAGAAATAATAACCATGAAATAGTTCTTGTGTTTGACAACTTTCCTGTGAAGAAAAAAAAGGCTGCAAAGGCTCCCACTGACTTCAACAGTACTTGGACCAAGCCCTCGGTACCGTGATTTTACAACAGAGGACTCCAATTTGTAGAACTCCATTCATGAAATTTTAAATCAAAAGCAGAGCTTACCTTAGAAGTAATCTCATTACTAAGCAAGATACTACGCAACATACCTGCTGCAGAAAAAGTTGTCATATCAATACCTGTTAAGAAGGACACATTTGAGCAGGGGGGAGAGGCAGGGAAGGGAAACTAATTCTCGTGTATTTACTAAGTCAGAATACCACCAGCTATACACAATTTCCATTACTTTGGCCTTCCCTGGGAAACACTTGTGTCTTACCATCTAATACATATCAGACAGCCAAAGTTGACAGCTGAAGTCACAAAGGCAGTCCAACATTTCTGACAGCTTGCTTTTCTTGACTGTTTACAAACCAATTCTCCTACCATCCTGCACTCCTTTTATCTCACATGGAGGACACATTAGAAGTTTTATTGGAAGAAATGTACTTGAGTACATCTGTCACAGTGAATGAATATTAAAAATTCAGGATCTTTCAAAGAGTTGACTTTTCTTTGTGCAACCTCTTCTCCAGGGATTTCTGCTATGTAGGATCTTATAGTTTGAGTAATTAGCAGATTGTTGCATTTTGTTAGAAAAACAAACCTTCAAGAACTTCAAAGGAAAGCAAATCTAATGGCATTCTTCTGAAATTCAGAAGAGGGGCATTTTTTAACTGCCTGTGTTTTAAGATAAAAATATGCAACACGTGAGACAAAGTAGAATCTTTACAATGTCCTCTCTGAGGCATGTTATTGCAAAGTGAAGTACAGTCAGTGCTGAGCAGCTAAACAGTTAATCTTCAGTAACTCCACTAAAGAACAGTAATGGCAGACTGCCCATCACTCTTTTAGACAGAGCTTGTCAGAGAAACTAGGGCAGCTTGTCCAGCCCAGCAGTCAACTGATTACTAGTGAACTCAATGGGGCTCCCAGCCAACCCCTGAGATTGCTGCCAGCCCCTTGGGTATTCAAAGGCCAAGTTCCAAAGTGGTTTACTTTGCCAGAATCACATGATGTCAGTGCTATTTTCTCCTAACCAGAATAACCAGTCATTCAGGTTACTGCAAATGGTATGCAAACAAATGGTATCAGTTCAGCAAAGCCTGCACTTAACTTCAAGAGGTTACACACACAAAAAAGTTGCTGCTTACCTTTTCATTGTGTGCGCTTGGGGGTCTCAAGGCCTCCTGTAATAACTAAAACAACACTATATGTAGTAAGACTGACACAAGTCCTGTTCCAGAGAACAAATCTCTAGACAATGTTTAAAGACCAGGACTTACATAGAATCATTGGTTCTGATATAATTGGGAAAAAAAACAGACATTTATCACCAGATTTGTAAAACAGAAACGGACCTTTTTAAAAATTAGTATTTTAGTATGACATTCCTATCAGTTTAATATTTAAATAGTAGATTTATAATAAAGTTCTATTGTACTAATGTGCATGGGATTTCATACTCTAATAAAACTAGTAGAAGTAATTCCCAAATTTGAAGTTTCCTGTAAAATGTCTCTCCCTAATCTGCACCCAGACCTGCAAACAGACTCAATATGCTCCCCTGTTTAAATATAAGCATGTGTATGTAAAAAGCTGACAACTGTAGTTCTCTACTGAGCACACATATATGTCTTAAGTGGGAACTCCAACACCTAATCTTCATTTGAAGTAAACGGAGCCAATGGACAATAGCTAAACAGTTTGTCTTCTACCTGCATCTTTATAAAGCAGTCATTAGTCAGAAGAAACAGATGTAATTATTTAGACCTCTCTATGACAAACTTATATTGGTGTCTGCTTCCACCTTCAGCAAAGACTGTTAATGTGTCATGTAACAAATGAGTGATCTAATACTAAAAGAAACATAGACACAACCTGTTAGTGTACTCTTTCTCTGCAAGGTAGTACAATGCAGTATAGTGGCCACAGGCTAGCAATGCATATCCGAAAGAAGCATTACACAAGGGGCTAACTGGACCCAAGACCCACCTTGGATCAAAGGAGTCTCTTGGGTCATGTGCAGGCATGACTCAACAAAACCAAAAGATCCAGGCCAGTATCTGTTTACAAAAATGCAGAAGTACCTTTTTTTATTTATGCAGATTCACAGAGGGTGCCAGAGTAGGGCTAAATGTCATTAACTATAACTTTTATTAGTAACTAGCCAATTGTCCAGCAAGAATGACAGTGTGGGAGAGGGACTGGGCTGGAGGGCCACCACCTAACACCCCATGCTGCTGCTGTTCTGCCTCTTTCAGGGAGCAGGACCTCAGCTGACCTCAGCTCCCCCACCCTCTGTCTGCTCCTCAGCACTGCTTCAGAATCATGGTGGTGCTCCCCTATGCTTGGAGCACTCTGATTGGCTGTTTCCATCAGCCAATCAGAGCACAAATAAAGCATTACGAACAGACAGACTTAGGCTTTTATAATATTAGAATTATTCAACATACTGAACAATTCACAACTTCTAGACTGAAGTTGAGTATTTTAAAACTTTAAACCTTAGTGATAGCATAAATTATTTTTTAAAAACCCCACTTCCTCAGATTTCTAAAAAAAATCCTTTTGTCATTCTGCACACCAGATTGTTGAAGACAAGTGGTCCTTCTGTCTTTTCTCTACAGTAAAAGGAAAGAGTATATAGTTGCACCTATGATAATCATATGATAATCAGTCACCTGAAGAAAAGCAGCTGTTACTCTAAACAGAAAAGAATTTGTCAAGAACCAGATACTAGAAAGCAGAAGGCCTTAATAACCAATAAAGTTATAAATGTTTTCCTTGTTTATTACATTCTTTGAGAATTACACAAATAAAAAAGGAAGTTGCGATTCATGTTGTACTCTGGGTCTCCTATGCCATTCAAATTAAATGCACTTTCAGCCGGCATCACTTTACTACGCTAATACCTTTGGATATTTTTTTCTGAAGCATTATACTAAGTTTCAAGATTTCTGAATCAGCCACTGACTCTTAGTATTATTGTGGATCATAATTCATTTGCAGTATTTTTTCTATATCTCAATGTACCTACCTATAAAAGGGTAAATATTTAGAGGCATCTTGTGATTCACTGACATTTGTAAAGCACTTCCAAGATCTTCTGCTGAAACAATGTCATAATTGCTGCCACTGGCCTTTATTTAGATGACCTTACATGGCTCCATGTGTTATGCAACCCTCAGTAGTGTATACAGTGTAACAATTTAACATCCTTCTCTTGCTGTGTGTTTGCTGTCAATCCCTAAGATAAGATTAATTTAAATTACTGGCATTATACTAAGGGTTAATTCCAGATTGCAAGGTCATTCTAGTTTTGGTTTTCTGGTTGTACATCCTCTGTAGAACTGAAAGTGTTCAAGCTGATGTACTTCATAGAATAGTCTGTCTCAAACAGGGAGGCTGGCCACCCAGGAAAACACCCAATCTCCGCAGAGGGAAGGTTAAAATCAAGGCAGATTATGTTAGTTTCTTTGTTTTTGTTTAGAAGAGAGTACCAGATTTTACATACGTGGTTCTCCATAAACTATTCTGCTTTATCTAAACCTGGCTCAAACCCAGAAGGAACTAAATATGAACCAGATACCCAATACAGGCAAGCACGTCACAAATGCAATTATATATTAGTGTTTTCAAAGAAGATTACTTATACCCACTTCCAAAAGTTTGAGGAGAGTGTCAGAATTGCAAGATTCTACACCCTCCGCCAACCTGGTGAGGAATCACAGGAACAGCAATAACCACAAGTTTTCATTCTGGCACAGAAAACAGGGTCAAGTTCTTGGAGTGGTTAATCCCTCAGGAACAACAAAACTAGAGAGGGAAAAATTCAAATGACTGGAATGAAGAAACAGCTAAATCAAGTAATTAAACTTCTCTTGTTGCATGGGGTGCAATGTTGTGACTTGCTATTAACATCTTCATTTCAGCAGTGCCCACAGGACCCAGCTAGAATCGGGTCACTACTGTGCCAGAAAGCATATGGAGACACACAGTAACTGCCCCTAGGAGCTTACAATTTGGAAAACAGCCATCTGGAAAACCAAGAGCGAATCTCAATTGTATGCAGCAGCTACTGAAGGGCAGCAGCTACAGAAACGATACCATACACTAATAACAATGAAGTTATTAGAGTTTATGCCATGTTCAGAAGCCTTGATCTTTTGACAATTCCACAGCAGCTGTTCAAAAGGCTGTACTAACAACAAAACCAAATAGCAGCTTGCCTGCATTACAGTGCCATATTTTTACGCCTCTTTTATTTGGACAATTTTTAGTAATATATTTTGGGAACAGATATAGAATAGGATGGCGGAGGGTAGCATAATTTAATACTGTAAACTGTACCTTATTAAAAAAACAAAGATAAAATTGAAGAACTGCCCTGACTAAAATTCTTCTTTGGAAGTAACTAGAGGCCGAGCATATTAGATTACAACTCTAAATGAGACAATTGAGTTAGATCCTCTCAAGTTTGTCATTTCTCATTTATCTATACAGTTTAGTGGGATGGGGCACCTGCCTCTAAGGAAACTCTTCCCCCACCCCCCACATACACATACCAGGACCAATTTGAAGGGCTACTTCAATCACACCTTTGATAAAGGAGGTCATTTTGGCATACAGGTGATCCCTTGAAGACTATTTACTTTCTTCCTGATGGATCATTCCCAGAGATATCAGTACAACACAACCTACGCAGTTAGTTTTCACAGGTGGCTGTTTTGCCTCCAGTAAAACTGCTTTTCTTTCTCCTCCTGCAAGTCATAGCAGAGCAAATGTATATTAAAACATTTCAGATATGAAATAAACACTTTCATAAAAGCAGCTGTGATGCAATGCATCATTTCTATCTGACCTGAGTTATGGAATGAACTTTAGTTGCCAGGATCAAAGATGGTTAGGAGGGGCTTAAGGGGGATAGGGGCTCAAAATATCTCAAGAGTTAGGTAAGTTCAGTGACTCCAGGGGTAAATGCCAGCAAACTGAAAACACAATTCCTTCTGTACACTCTGCTGGACTGACTACATAACCACAACGGTGTTGCTGACAGATGCAAGCTATCTATCCACAATTAAAGCATACTTCACATAAATCCATTCCAGATTGTGTGCTACAGGTAGTAACAGACATCCCAAAAGATGTGAAACAGTGCCTCTTAAGTTAAATTTTAACTTCAATTTTTTCTAATGACCACTGCCTAACAGTATACAAAGCAAGATCTGTGGAAAAAATAGTATCTCCTGTTTTCAAGAACTGCATTTCCAAGAGGAATAAAAGGTACTACAAAGTCAACACCGCTCACTCGAACCAAACATCTGTTAAAACTGTTTCTAGGTCAAGGGGCTCAAACTGTTAAACAGTAGGGGTCCAGACATGACTCTTTTCCCAAGGTCTTTCAGAACTACAGTACATACAAATCCTACCATATTGTTTAAACATCTGGCATGCTTATTCTAAAAAGAAAATGATTCTTTTTTCTACACTGCAATGCTGTACTTCACAGAAACCTTAAAACAAGATCCTGATTTTTGCTAAATGTGTCATTTTTTCCATTCTTAAGCTCTGGAGACTTCCTAACTGATTTGAACATCTAGTTTCACAAGAGAAGTAGATATTTCACCAGCTTTGCAAGCCCAAACATATGGGTGAAGAACAAGGACGCATCCACACTCAACTGGTAGTGGCAAGCTACTAACAGCCTAAGGCAAACTGGATCTTTCAAGACTGCCAACTTAGCAAAAAGTCTCCTTGATATTTCCTAAAAGTTCATCTACTTCATTAAACAAACTTTATTTCCCTTTAAAAAATGATACATGAACTACAGAAATGTGATGTTCTAATCCTTGAGGAAATGAAAGGGAAAGAAATAAAAGAATCTGAACTCCCTCACTGCATTGGATTCTGCAAATAATTCAGTCTCACCAGAAATCACTTCATGAAATATGTTTCCACTGTACGTGGGTAATGCCATTAATAGCTATATTCTTACAAAAAGAAGAAAGTTTTCATCCTTACAGGTGCAGAAGATTAAATACATGAACCAATACAGATTTCAAGTCTTGTATGAAAAAAATTAACCCATGAATGCTACTACCTATTGAATACAGAAAGATATTTTACTATGTCATTTTTCTCAAAATCAGTACTTCAGAAGTTAGAGGTCACCCCATGGTTAATACTTTTAAATTAAATATATATTGAATATGACTGTCATTGATGAGAAAATCAAGCTGGTTATAGTTTTGACCAAACAGTAATATAAATGGTTGGATAGAAATGCAGGGGAACAGGACAGGAATAGAACACTATACAAATGACTATATAACAGGGGTGGACAAAATGCAGCCCGTGGGCCACATGCAGCCCGCCAGGCCATTTTATCTGGCCTGTGGGGCCCCTAAAAATTCAGAAAATGAATATTTATCTGCCCCTGGCTGCCTGTCATGCAGCCCTCAATGGCATGCCAAAACTTAGTAAGCAACCCTCCGCCCAAAATAATTGCCCGTCCCTGCTATATAATGTAACATTATAGGCTGAGACCAGACTGTCTGCCCAGTCAAGAGACCAATTCTGCTACCCTCATTCACGCAAAATACTCGAAAGTGTAATCTCATTTGTAAATACTATTCAATCTAAAGGGAACAGATTGGAGGCTGCAAATGACTAATCACTTTCCCCATACTAGACAGCGATTATCAACCTGTGGTCTGCAAAGGCAGATACAGGGCAAGAGCCAACCCCTTCCAGAAGACAGCCTTCTCCATACGTCCTAGCATTAGTACAGGAAGAAGCACTTACTGCAGCACTGCAGAAAGGGTAATTAGCACTGCTAAGAGGTGGCACTACACAAATTCAACTATGCTACTGCTGTTCCAGAGCTGGTGCATGAAGAGCTAGCTTGGGTGTCTCTGAAATATACCTGGCAAGAACGTCACAAGGCTGTAGTTTGGGACTGAAGGTGAGCCATGGGATGAAAACAGACAAGAATCATTGCTATAAGGCTCAAATACACCCTGTTAGTACATTATAAGGCTCACTCGCTTGAACTGAGGCACCTGAATTCCACCTTTTGTATGGTATGTAGCTCCAAGAATATAAATGCAAGCAGATATGCATGTGTTCTGTTCAAAAGTATACCTAATGATGGGCATACAGTATAAATGTATATATGTATCTGTGTGAATATGCATCTTGAAAGATAGGTGGAAAAAACACGTTTTTATATGTCAGTTGGGCCCATTTGATATGGAAATCATTGAAATACAAACAAACATCACTATACCAGGTTTACATTCAATTTTCAACAAAACAGCACACTTTAGCTATTGTATTTGCTGACATACCAAACCTTCTCTCAAAAGAAGTGGACACATGCAAAAATATTTTCACCTCAGGGTTCTGAAAACAAAGAAACCAAGCTCACTCCTAAGTTTAATTCTGCTATCAAAACCTTGATGGAATTAGTGTCTAATTATGTACAGCTAGGAGTTTATCATTGTTTAGGTTTATAATGTGTAATAACTTTAGAACTCTGGACACAGAGAATAGCAATTTCCTATTTACAGTAAGTGATTGTCAAGTCTGTGTTAATAATACTTATTTTTGTACAGCTATAATTTCCTCTTTTTTTCTCATTTTCATATCATAACAGCAATAACAGAATTCCAGACACAGGAGCCCTGATCATCATTCAATATAAATCAGAATACCCTCATCTTGATCAACAGAATACAATTTAAACTAATGGAGTATCTGTCCCAAATTTTATCTATTATTGATTGCTATTTGTGTGATTAGTGGGTGCCACTTTTGTTGTTAGCCTCTCACCCTAAATACACATTAAAAATGCAATGATCATCCAGGATGTATCATGTCAACACTTTATCATTCTGATACCACTAAATTATGCTTGTTATGTCCTTGACCAGTAGGACATATTTTGAGAACTCCATCAATACCTCCACAGGATCTCTGAGCTATAATAAAGCCAATCAATACCAACCATACACTTTTGCAAAGCTGATCATGGACAACCTTAATAAGGACATTCCACATCTGACTGTTCAGTTTGGATAGCTTAACATTCTTTTAACATAGATTCTATGTATAACTTCCAAGGTTTGGGAAATGTAAATAAAAAATGGCAAAATTCCATCATTTGTAATCATTTAACAGCTACATGGAAGATCAGCAGGGTTGAAAACTTTAAATCCAAAGTACTCACCTCCATGATTTAAGGTAACACGTGAGCTAATAGCAGAAGTAGGATATTAGTACCTCCTAGGTGGATCAGACACTGAAGGGATTGAAATATGTACTTGGCAAGTGGATTTCACACATACTTGCTGACAGCACAAGTATGTTTAGGCTCAAGAAATACAAGTTCCATCCCAGGCTTTAGAGAAGAGTATGTTTCAGTAGTCACAAACAGATATCTTCCCTTCAAGACCACTATTAACCTATCTCCCTTCCAGTCTATTGCTATCTTCCAGTCACCTTGTCCAGCTAGGCTCATAAATCAGTTCAGTGCTGTCTGAGTCCCAGTCTACCCTGTACCCAGGTTTCTGAATCTTCCCCTTCCCTCCACCCTGAGATTCCTGCCTCCTCCTCCCAGACTACCTGGTTCAATCTTCCTGCCTAGCCAATTCCAGTCTCCCTCACTCATGATCCCAGTCTCCCCCACCCATAGTCTCAGACTCCCCTTCCTCTAGGTTTCTTGTCCCAATCTACTGCCCACTGTGTTCAAGTTTATCAACCATATTCCTCCATGCTGCAAGCAGGAGAAAACAGAAAAGAAAGTCTCCCTGCTTTCAGTGCCAATGCCTGACACCAGCATCTGCAAGAAAAGTTAATGCTGAACTGGAGCATGTTCAATGCAGATACCATATTTTCTTGCATGCAGGATGCACTTTTCCCCCCAAATCAGTCCCCCAAAATTCAGTATGTATTCAAAATCAGTATGTATGCCATCGCTCACACACCTCTTTGCAGAAGAACCTCTCCCTTTCCAGGAGCTAACCAAAAAGAAGGCAGTCTCTGAGTTCTGTGGATCACCAGGGAAGCCAGGGACAAAATTGAGCCAGGATCTTGAACCAGAGGCTTGTCCCTTGTGAAGCCAAACTATGGCAGGCTTCAAGGGGTCCTACAAGACAGGGAGACAATATAAAGTTGCTTGTGGAGTCCCAAGACAGAACTTTCCCTTGAAAGCAGTGTGATCCATGACAGTGTATTAAACAGGAAAGCTGATTCTTCTGCTCAGGAGAGAAGCACTCTGTTATGATTCCTGCTCCACGGTGTAGCATTGGTGGTATTACTATGCAGGCAGCTGAGTGAGTCATTGACTTAACAGCTTATCATCCTTCACTCCACAGGTATTAACAACTGTCTCCCCTTTTTTAATGTTTTTGATGTTCCACTCATCAAGCTAATGTTTTTAGAGCAATTTTGCTCTGATCCTATTTCACAACCCTGGAAATTCTTTAGCTCCTTTCAAAATCACAGATCTAGCCACAGACACCAGTCTTCAGCAGCAGCTAGGGTTTCAGCTTTGGTTAAGCAGGAAAGGGAGAGTGAGTCTGCTGAAAATTAGGCTTTGGTCCTTCTCCATGTAGCCATAACTCTTCTAGCCAAAAGCAAAAAACTTTTTTTTCATTCTGCCTTTCCGAAACAAGGTTCATATTATATTCTAGAGTGTGTATGTAAGAAAATACTTCAGAAAATATTACTGCCAAACTAGCATGTCTATAACAAGCATATACAAAAACTACATCTTTTTACAAAGGCAAAAAATATTGGCCATAAACCATGGCTAAATTGGAGAACTTTTTCATAGGAACAGCAAAAGTCATCCCCCTGATACCAAAGTGATGTCCCTGCCAAATTTCAAGCCTTTGCTTCAAAGCATGGAGTCATCACAGCTTCTCAATGACACAGTTCTAAGATTTTTTTTTAATATGAGCAAATCAACATATTTTTATTAAATCTCATTCTTGGAAATGGCTGAACCATTTTTTGCTGAAAGTTTCAAACTAAAATTCAGCCTGAGGCAACATCCTCCTCCATGGAAAATTTCATTTCAAAGGGATTAAAGTTTGGCAAAGTTATAAGCAGATGAAAACCATGTACTTATAATGGGAAGAGTCAGACTACCTTAATTACAGGCAGCACTATCAACACTATCTACAAAAAATGAATGAACCATTTAGAAAGATTAAGTGTCTGTATCTTTAATTCAGTCATTTTGCATATTGAACAAAGGCTGAAAATGTTTGTATGATACATTATGATATTTTATAGGTATGACTCCTGCCAAACACTAGCACAACCACTAGCCAAGTTATCAGTCCCCACAGGGTGCAGTGACAGTATCAAGTCCCTGAAGGGATCCATCTTTGAAATCAGCCTAATTAATATATTTCTAGTTCCAAAGAAGGATAAGTACCCTTTTCTTATCTGCCCTGCCTTAGTAAGTGGAGAAACAGCTCTACTTTCTCTTTATCCCTTTATCCTGACAAAAAGCAGGGAGGTTTATCCTCTTCATGCTCCTCTTCTTGGAATTTGGGATCCTTATATTCCATTATTTCACTTTCTACTTCCTTTTTGTCTTCCTCATACCCCTCCAAAATTACAACAGATGTGCACAATCAGATTGTTAGGACATTCGTAACTAACAGACACTGCACTTTTGGCATCTAGGGCACCTGAAAGGAACTGGTGACAGAAATGTGCATTAAACCCTTTTAAAGGAGAAATGAAGCCTCTAGAGCCTAACTGTTGGGTAGGAAAAGTCACTGGTAGATGCTCCTTTCAATATATGCTCTGCCCAGTATCACAGAGCCACTGAAAACCCAAGCCCTGCAGAAACTTCACTCTCATACCATCCAGAAAATTTCCTCAGGGTGGAACTCAACCAAAAACTCAACCAAACACATTTTTCAGAACTTTGGCTAAGCGCCAACCATATAATGGTAGTAACATTGTAACATTTAAAAAGTGTAAGAGGGAAACAATGTACAGTAAAACCTAGGTAAGTCATACACCTAATAACTCAAAAATATGAGAGTTTCTTCAGCAAAGATTTGATAGCCAATTACTACAGTAAAATCTTTTATTACTCATAGGTACCACCAAATAATACCATTAAGGCACAGCCATATAACTGTGGCTGGTCAAAGCTCTTCTGGGCAAAGGGGTGGTTCAAATCGCACTCTGGCTTCATGCCTCCTTCCCCCTTTTGGAGACACTATGCTCCACTTTGATACTAGCCCTGGGCAATTCTTGTGCACAGGGAACTCAAGGTCTGCAACAGTTGGCTGAGCCTTGTATTTGCATGGAAGTTACTCATGCCCTCCCCAACCTTGTGAAAAGAGCTGACTCCACTTTTAAGAATATTCTCTATCACATTATCTAATACACTGCAAAATCAACACAACCACCACTTCAGGGTAGGATATTCAAAAGGGTCTAAGTCAGAGCTCTGTCCCAGATCCCATCCAGATTCAAGTTAATTCACAGTCCCCCCACATCCCAGGATGCTTTGTACCTCCCCTGCAAACCCCTCTTCACAGGGTGCGTGGGCTAGCCTTGGCCCGAGCTGTCTGCTCTAGCCAAGCAGGAAGGCATGCTCTAATGCTCCCAGGCTTCTGGCCTGGGCCATTGTAGGCATGTGGCTTAATTTCTGGAATCACAAGTGAATGTCTGTTCACTTGTTTATCAATTCAGTCTACACACCTTAGATTAACCTGCAAAGATTTAATCTATTCAGCCCCCAGCTTTTTGACTATCTATACTTAGCCCTGGTTTTGGCCTCACTTTAATGTTGCTATGGTCTCCCCCTTGCAAAAAATGGGGACCTGATGTCTAGCGCTAAGAGGTACAATCTCAGAGCAACTGGCAAGCTCCTTCTGTGAGGCTGTAAGAGTCATACATTCATGTGGACTGTATAAGGCTCAAAGTAGTTAGTCCACAGCTCAGCTTTTTGATCAACTAGAAAGGCAATAATGTAAGACTATTCTATGATAAATTAGGAGGACTGGAGGTTAAATGAGCCAAGTTTGTACCTGAAAAGGCAGTGATTCTCAACCTTGGGTTCCTTGAGATCCTTTCAAGGGTATCACACAATGTTAGCACTCATAGACATGTGAACATGATTCACAGATAAACCCAGAGATTTCAAATAGAAAGTTTTACCTGTTATGATCTTTCTGAGTTGTTTGGAACAAAAAAAGCTTCATTACACTTCCATAGTCAAAACAATGAGTAAAAACTAAAAGCTGGCATTTTCTGCATGATGCCTTGGGTCTAAAAAGGTTGAGAACCACTACTATTGACATCTATAACAGGTATCTCTATATTTAAAGTACATTTTATAGGCAGGTATTTATTTGGTTTATGCAAGTGTGTGCAAGAAAATTAATAGAGCATATCTAAATATCACAAATACAAGTCAAAGCATTAATTTGTTAATGTCAAACATCAGTACATTTTAGAGCATATTATTGTTTTATACCTAGTTCCTCTTAACAGGATAAAATCTGACTTATCCTGAAAAAAGGAGCAAATGTAGCATTTCATTTGGATACATATGAATTTCCAGTGTCTTGCCTATGAAAAAGAAAATCAAACCCTATCAAGAAGAAGTGAGTGACTATCCTGGAAAACAATTTATACTTTCAAGCTCTGAATAATACTATTTTATTTACTAATAAAGACTATTGAAGCATGTAAGTAGAAATCATAATTAAATACATAAATGAACATATGTTTTCTAAGAGAATGCATTATGTATACAGGTGCTTTATGACCTCTGTTCAGATAGTCTTTTTTAACCTAATAGGCAATTGTAAATGGCAAAAAACCCCATGTGACCTGTACATCTGCCATAAACCAATGTATTTCCATGGATAAAAAACTGAGAGATAACCCTTTTGTCTAAATCCATCACATCTGTCTGAGGAAAAAACAGTAAGATATTGTTCCAGGTAAAAAATGATAAGAATTACAGCCCACACCTCTTAAAAAGTATAGTCACATCGTCTTGTGCTGTAATTCCTGGGCTGTGTTTAGTATAAGCAGTGTCTAATGCTTTCATGTCATTTATGCTACATAATCCAGCACTTGCAGCCAACACATAGATTTTTTTCCCAGAAAGACAATGTGTGCACATACAGATTTGAAAGACAGGATGAAAGCTCCAAGTGTTTTAATAGCCCATTATCAAAAATTATCCCTTAGCTATTATCTCTAGACCACTGGCTAGAGATCAACTCAAAGAAAAATGAGATTATAGAACTTAATCTAGAGAGAGATGTGTTCTAAAAAGCCTGGGATCACACAGAAAAAAAAATCTATGGAGGGTAGAAGACAGATCGCTTAGTTTTCAGCCCAACCTACTTGTCTCTTGGCACATAAATCCACAAGATTTTCTAAGAATTTTCTTATGAAAAAATAATAAAAAATTAGGCTGATGTTTGATATTTATAATGTTTTAATGAGGAAGAAAAACCTCAACAGAAAAAAATATATTGGGAGGTGACAGGAAACAAAACACTATTTTGTCTTAAATTTGCACAATCTAATTTATAGTAATAAAGCAGAACCTAAGAGTTCTGGTAAATGTCAGAGCAGTCGTGTTCATTACATATGTTGATAGGTATGAAGCAAAGTCTCTGTAGGCCCTTCAAAAATTGCACACAGCCGATTTAATGCAAACCAGAAGTCACTGATTGCTGGATGAACATTCAGTTTCATTCCCATATGGATATTAAGGGGGGGGGGGGAACATTCCTCCTCATTTATTTACAGTTAAAGGGTGGGTCTCGAGGAATGAGCATGAAGCCAGCTAACTATGGATCTGGTTTATGGGAAGACACCTCCCACCCTCACAACATTCTCCAGCCACTGCAGCGAAAGCATCTTGGTTGTGTGTAACCTCCTCCCCCATCTAGCATCTGCCTTGCCCAATCTCATCTGGGCCAGCTCCAATAACAACATCTGCTTGGCAGCTTTTCAAACCCATGGATAGTTATCTAACTGAGGCTTTTGTGCTGCACTGTTTATTCTATGTGAAGAAATGCCTCCTCAGTTGAAAGAGTACTTTAGAAAAGCTGTGCAGCTATTAGCAAGTGAAGCACAAGGCTAATAACCCCCACCTGCTCATCAAATTAATTATGACATCTGAGTCATTATAACTCAGAAAGAACACACGACTGCAGACTTGTCACATGTAGAAATAAACACACTGTACATTAGCAACAAAAGAAAAAAAAATCAGGCTGGGAGAACCAAAAGGATAAGATACAGCCTTCTACCTTCCTGGGTTTTTTTAAAAAATGTGTATTAATACATTTCCAAAAGAAAACAACCTAAGGAAGCAAAGTGAGGTGGAAGAAAGTATCATGCAGAGCAAATCACTGGAACAATGCTGAGGGAGAAGAATCAAATGGGAAAATGGGAAATCCACAAAATCATCTTCATAGCTAGAATACAACTCAGCATATTCTTTCATGGGCAATCTCATATGGAAACACATTCCATTAGAACCATCTTATGAAAAACTGTACATTTTCTTTCCTTCCCCAAAATGTAACTTTTTCAAATAAATTGTTCATACATGTATGAGACCAAAATATACTTAACAAGGGCTAATCACTGTCTGGGAAATTAATGTAAAATAATAAGGGAAAAAAGATTTAAAAAGAAACAACTTTCCCTAAACTTTCCTTAGGTCTCTGAGAAAAGGTAAAAGGAGTAATATGTCATTTTAAAATGTGATTGTATAAAACTAACAGAATTCCATTCAGTCACCCTGTGCACTAGCAAAAAGACAGTGTCACACTTAATATTCAAAAGGTACACATCAATCTGATTATCGAGGCTGCTGGATTACCATTCCACAATGCTAGTAGATGACAGTTTCTTTCTTTCGATCACAAATATGAATTCAATGGAAAAGACTAAGTCATGCATTGGCTCATTACTCTTTCAGATATTTTTGGTATCTGCAGCTACCACTTGTATTGTTATATTTCCTAGCACTTTTCTCAAAGGGATTATGATTTTCCACTATAAAAGTTGTAGCAGATATAGTTTATTTCATTCTTAGGCGCTAAATTCTTAGAAGTGAAATACAGTGCAAGTCTAATTCATTTTAAGCATTTTTCCGACATGTGTATTACCCCCTACCACTCATAAATACCCAGAGTATGTTTGGTAACTTTTTCTTGTACCATCGCCTTGTTACGTACATATTTTTCACTGTTCAAGTAGCAACCACCACCCTTTGCAAATAAAGACCTCTAACACTATTTCTAGTTAAAAAAAACATTGCCGGTTTAACTTTCAAACAAGACTATACTAGTCTCTTAGCCTCTCCATATTTTTAAACTATTATGTATGCTAATTATTGAGAAAACAGTATTGGAACGTTACTCTATTTCCCATTTTTGTTGGGGCTATTTTCTGCTTGAGAGAAGTTCTTTGGTTGATCTATACAATGTTGTTACCTACCCCAAAATTTAAGACATCCAGATCGAACGTTTAAATGGTGGCCCCAACACTGCCTTTGCCAAATCAGAAGATTAATACTCATCCTAGGAAATAATGATGATCACTTGAATGTGTCACTACTGCTGAACCAGAATGAGGCAGGAACAGGAAGTATATTCATCATCATGCAGGCAGGCTGTTCCTTTGCACAGCTTTACATGCCTGAAAAAAGATGCATATCACATTTAGTCCTTTCAAGTGCTGCATATTTTGAGGAATGTTCTTTGCTGGGGACTTGATCCACTGCCATTAAAGCCTATGGCAAAACTCCATAGTAGGATTAGACTTGTAGGCAGGAAAAATGAATGTGCTCCTCCCCACCATACTTCTGCTCCTTGCCACACAACCAGTCCTCCTGCAGTAATTGCAGCCTGTTTGTGCCCTGTGGTAGCAGCATATGTGTAATTTCTCTTCCTTAGGATATAAAAACAGCAGGGAAACAGTGGAGAAAGCAGGCAGGGAAAATGGCACATTTAGGATTGTAGCTAATTTAAGCTAATGGCCTATTTGATGAAGGGGGAAAAATAAAGCATGTTTGGTATACCATTCCTGATTGAAGCACAAAGAATTCAATCAGGCTTGAATAATGTACACTTATTGCTGTAAGAAAAAAAATCACAAATGTGTATCACAGTGATAACACCATGAAATTGCACTGGAATATGCCCAAGAAAATGAATTTGATCCTTTGCTACATATTTTGGAGGTTTCTGCTACAGGGCTGAAGCTAAATTTCACTCTCAGTTACACTGGCATAGTGGTTAATTTAATTTGCAACAGTAGACATGAAAAGAAATGTTGAATGATATCATCACATTACAAAACACCTAGCAAATCTGGTAAAAGCCAACAGCTTTTAAACTACTTTCTTTTCTTCACAAAATACTAACCGAAAAACAAACTTCAACTTCTGTGTATGTTCATCAATGTTACTTTTCCTTAAAGAAACTAAATGCACAAAATTCATAATTACTAAAGTATTATTGGGAATGCAAGATTAGTCTGGGAAGAGTTAATGCTGCACTGGTCAAAATATTTTGAAAGTTCTTTTTTAATAACTTGTTCCCACAATTATGAAATTCCATTACGATGATGAATTATAGCAATGTGTTCCAAAGAAACACAAGTAAAGAATACTTGACAGCATGTGCACGCCTGTGTGAGTGCTCACATACACCCATTTTATATGCCAAAGAGCAGGGAACAATATGCAGAAAAGTTGGACTACACCAACCTGACAGGAAAAACAATTTTGCATCCTGGTTTGCTAGCATATTGCTAGGTCTAGCATCACTGTCTTCATTCTCTGAACATTACTAAAAAACATGGTAGAAGAAAGAGAGTTCCATAAAATTCTGTCATTCCTGGATTATACACAGCAGTGATTCTCTTAGCCACTTAATCTCAGCACACATCTCCACCCCTACTTCCTTCCCAATGGTATGCGAGCTTGAAAACACAAATGTTCAAGTTTCCTGGAGCTGAGCTAAAAAGGAAAAGTCCCACTCCCAAGAGGCAGAGCTACAGGCTCTTGGCGCCCCTGAAGTTGTTAAGTATAGTACGACATAATGTGGCACTTCACCACAATTAGCTACAGGGAAACAGTCTTTTTTCACCTCTGATGACATTTAACAGATAAGGCCATGAATTCCAGATTTTATCTACAGGCAAAATGGTCTCTGAACACCAACTGTATGTATATGGTTTGTGAGGAGAGGGAGTTATTTTATATGGCTGATAAATTAAAAAAAAAAGACAAAAACTGCTTATTTAAAGAACAATCAGGACCAAACTGTCATAGTTGCTGATATTGCAGGCAGACATGATATTAATCTCTGATCAAATAAATCTGGCAAAAAATTTTAAAGTAACTTTTGCCTCTAAAAATAATTAATTAAATTTGGCGTAATACATTAGTGTACAAATATTACTTCATTACAGTCTTTGTTCTTCAATATTATCAGAAGTCTACCATAAAAATAGTCTTTCTGCCTTTTGTTGCATCTATTTTTTATTTCTGAAGTGCCAATTTATGCATTTCAAACTATCCTTTAGATTTTAAAAAGTCCTCCTGTAGGTAAAATGGCTTCTATAAGCAGAACTGAAATACTCTCCTTTCCTTAATCTTTATATCCAGCTGTTGCCCCCTGCACTGCTATTCATTTAAAAAATGAAGCTCTTTGAAAACAACTTTCATTCTTCCCTTTCGTTTGCATGTACACTTAATGATTTCTTTTGACCTTTGAAAGTTTATATTTGATCAGAGGAAACTTAAAGCATGTCACCACTCTGAAAAAAAGCAAACCACAAACTCTGGAGTCATAGTCTCTGTAGTCAATATCAAAAAAATTAAACCACAGAAATCCATACACAAGTAATAATAAGGAACTGATTCGAGCCAACAAAAGCAAGACAGATGGAAACTTAGAGCTTGATTTTTACCTTAAACCACCTTTCTATGACTGTGAAAGTCAGCACTTCTAATAAATATCCTCACACACACACACCCTCCTTACAGTAACTATGGCAAAACAGATGAAGCAAGAATGTACTATAGTTTCCATCCCTGGACCATCTTCCAAAAATATTATTTCCAAAGTCCCTTTTGCATATATTATTGCTCATAAAACATGCTAATTGTGGCTGAAATCTTCTTCCATCTCTCACACAGCAAGTAAGGCACAGTCTGTGGCAGCTCAGGCTTCCTCTCACTGATCTATCAAAGGACCTCATTGCTTTGCTAAAAGAGCCATCTCAAAGGATCAGATGACTGTTAAGTTTCCACCTCTGTTCACTCTAGATTCTCTAATGATTTCTTTTTTTAACTCTATTTATTAACTAATCCAATTTTTAAAATTACAAGTTAACATTTAAAGATACATCCAATGCTTTAAAATATCAGTATCTTTCTTAAAACGTCTTTCATCAACAGTGCTCCCTTAACCCAAAGCAACGTCCACAGGCTTCTGTTTTTTTCTTTCCTTCCTTTCATTGTGATAATTCCTTTAAATTACAGTCGATGTTAAGCTTCTGCATTTCTTCATCTCTGCTTTTTCATTTTAAATCTACTTCAAACTTGTCTGTAAATATAACGTCATGGAAATTGCAGTTTCCTTCAACATTCAAAAATTTTTTTCAAACTTTCTGATTTGGAGGCAGAAGATTTTTTTTTCTTAACCAAATTCCAAGAATTCCAACCAAAGTTAAAAGTAAACATCTTTTTTTCCTTCTACCCTGCAGAACACTGACTTAATAAGACAACTTCTCCATTACTAAAATTAGAGGTGCACCGGATTGGCACCGATAAAAGGAAAATTAACATTATCAGCAATCGGGTTTTTCTGGCCAGTGCAGCTGATAATGTCACCAATAAATGCCACGTGCAGCCACAGCATGCATGCTGCCAGGAATGCAGCCGGACAGCTTGGAGAGCAGTATCTGTGAGGGAGAAGGGCCGTGGGGGAGGGAAGGGGCATAGGGAGCCCCCCAGCTGGAGGCCCCCAAGGTGAGGGAGGGAGTGGGGCTGGGGCAGGGGTACAGACAGGTGCTGCCCAGCCAGGGCTGGGCGGGGCACAGGACAGAGCCATGGGCGGCTCATCTGGGGGGTGTGGGGAAGTTGGGGAAGCTCCCTGCCAGTGCAAGCACCCCCAGGGGAGGCATGGGGGGCATGTGTCCCCCAGGTGTGTGCACAGAGTGAGGGCAGGCTGCCCACTGTGGACTCTGGGCGAAAGGCTGCGCCGGCCTCTTCCTGGTTGGGGTACTGGGCTAGGTCTGCATTTGGTGTGGCGGGGAGAGGGCAGGGTACGGTGGGGGGCAGTGGCACTGGGAGGGGGGGCTATGGGATGGGCTATAGCTACCCCAAAATTCCCCATAGCTCCCCCTCCCGGCACTTGCACTACCTGCCCTCCTCCCACCTGACCCAAGCGCAACCCTGGCCTAGCCGCCTTTCCCCCCATGCCTCCCCCGGGGGTGCTCACAGCAGCAGGGACCCCCTTTCCTGGCCCCCAGCAAACCCTGGATGAGCACCCATGGCTCTGTCCCACACCCTGCCCCAGCAGGGCAGTGCCTGCCCCTGCCCCACTCCTTCCCTCACCGTGGAGGCCTCCATCTGCCCACCCATGCCCCTTCCCTCCCCCAC
>NW_017729024.1:111251721-111256344 GCF_001723915.1 Gavialis gangeticus | reverse complement strand
CTAGCCGCCTTTCCCCCCATGCCTCCCCCGGGGGTGCTCACAGCAGCAGGGACCCCCTTTCCTGGCCCCCAGCAACCCCTGGATGAGCACCCATGGCTCTGTCCCACACCCTGCCCCAGCAGGGCAGTGCCTGCCCCTGCCCCACTCCTTCCCTCACCGTGGAGGCCTCCATCTGCACCCCCATGCCCCTTCCCTCCCCCACACCCTTTGCCCCCACAGACTTACCAGCCAGATGCTGCTCTCCAAGCTGCCGGGCTGTGTATTAGCTAATGGACTGGTATCAGCCGATATGGCTGGGTAATAATTGGCCATTGGTATCTACCAAAACATTTTTTATTGGTGCACGCCTACTAAACTTTCTCAAACATTTTAAAACCAGTTAGTGGTTTTGGAGGTGTCATTTCTCTTCCAAATTTTTTCAACTGTAATTCTTGCAGCACTAGAAGATGAGTTATCTGTTCCTTATAGCTCTTACATGGTGCAGAGTTTTTAGGAAGGTTCAAGAAGAACACGAAAGGATTATCTAAGAGCTTGCATACTGTTATTTCCCTCACCATATCTCCAAACTTCTTCCAAAACTGTTTGGAAGCACAAAAGCACAGCCATCGTGTGTGACAGAATCCTCCCAACTGGCTGCACTCCCTCCAACAGTTGCCTGTTCCTGTACTATAAATACATTTCATTTTAAGTGGGGTATAGAATTTTAACAATTTTCTTTTATTATGATGCAGATGGATGTCTGATGTGAGGATCGTTTTTCCAGACAGTCTACCATTCTTCAGCATTGATTTCTGGTCCAATGTCAATACCCCACTTCATCTCAAACAATGTTTTTCTTGAATTTGTCTATTTAAAATTTGCTTTATGTAACATAGACAATAGGGCTGTGTGTTTCATAGCTGTAATATTTTCCCAAATTCTATCAGACTGAGGTTTACCTTTCTTTGGAAATGTGTTGAAAAGTGCCTTAATAGCAGATATTGGGAAAAAATGAGATTGTAATGTCACCTGCAGTACATTGCATTTCTTCAAAAGTTCTAAATATATTTTCTTTAAATAACTGTCCAAAAGTATGATAACAATACACTTGCAGATTAAAGCTTCCAAATAAATTATTAGGATTAAACTCAATATTACTATGTATAGGTGTTAAAGGAGATAGATATGACCTTAATTTCTTATATGCATTATCCCAGGTTTACTTAGTTGCTCTCAGAAAGTGGTAATTATGGATTTAATTTGGCCTGGAAGACTTTATTTAGCCATGATACTATATTAAGTCTGACTATTGGCGTGTATATTTGCTCTATCTTTACCCAAAGCATACTGTAAATTGATGTTATCCAATACATCTAATTTCTAAGTTGGCTGGTTTGATAGTAATATTTAATGTTTGGAAGGAATAAGCCACTGTTTTGCTGAGGTCTTTGAGCAAGATGGATGTTTTGAATCCAGGTTTCTTATTTCCCCAAATAAATGTATTTATCATAGTATGCCACTCATCTTTGTTGGTACCAAAATAGATACAGTTTGGAATCGAGAATTAATTTTACCCAGAATATACATTTAAACTGCTGCAATTCTACCTAATCATGGAATTTCATGTTTTTACCAGTTTTCTAAATCTATTTTGATTCTTTCAATCAAAGGAGTATAATTGGAGCTATACAGGTCCTACCATTTTTTAGTACTTACCCTTAAGTATTTTAATGAAGTAGTTCCCCTTTCTTTCATCTCTTTTCATGTATCTGGCCCTATGCCAGTGTCTAGGAGTTCTGACTTTTCATAGTTAATTTTAAATCCTAAAATTTTGCTGCGTTTTATTTCCTTTTGTAGTTTGAATAGTGTGTTAACTGGTTTTGTAACAAATAACATAACATCTGTGGTATATAATTCTAGTTTAGGTTCCTCTTGTCTTATGTTTATTCCCTATATATTTTGATTATTTCTGTTTGACTGGACAATGGTTCCATTACCATAGCAAAAAAGAGGGTTGATAATGGGCAGCCTTGATGTGAACCTCTTAAAAGTCAAAATCTTTCTGATAAATGTCCATGTACTCTTACAACTGCATATGGATTGAAGAGCTGATAGCCAGTTTTCAAAATTTTGGTCCTAGTCCAAAACCATTTAGGATGTATATCGCATTTGTGGCACTCAGTCTATGTTCACGCAGCTAGCTTTAAGCCATTCGAATACAGACTGGAAGCACTTTGTACAGCCATTTGCCATTCCTGGGAGCCACATGGGGAAACCAAAGTAAGTAACTTGGGGTGGGGAGAGAGGCGGGTGGGATCAGAGAGGGCTAGCAGGTCCAGGGTGGGGGAGCTGGCAGATCTGCAGAGGGGCTGTCTGTCCAGAGGTGTGAGGTCAGGGGGCTAAAACTAGCTTGGTCAAGGGCAGAAAAGTAGGAAGAGCCAAGCCCTGAGGCTGCATTCAAAATGTGTACAGGCATTTGATAGATCACCTGCCATTTTTGTCTGATCTAGATTTTTTGTCTATCTAAATGTAACACCTGTACATACCCCTAAAGTTCTTTTTAAAAGCTGCCAATTGACTAAATCAAAAGCATTTTCAACAACCAGTGATAAAAAACAGGTGGGGTCCATTAGTCAATTCTGTATGAAAAATCAGATCTCATACTCTCTGGATACCATCAGTCAACCACCTATTTATTCACTATGAACTCTGTTTAGTCTATAGCAGGGATGGGCAAAATATGGGCCGCGGGCCAGATCTGGCTTGCCAGGCCATTCTGTCTTGCCTGCAAGACCCCTAAAAGATTTAGAAAATAAATATTTATCTGCTCCTGGCTCCTGTCATAGACAGGAGCCAGGGGAAGCCACAGCAGGCTCCTGCAACAGGAGGGTCCATCTGCCCCCACCCCACCCCCAGCCAGAAGCCCCTGCCTAGCAGAGGCTTCTGGCCTGGGACTGTGTGGGTGTTTGAGCCTGAGCCAGCATGGGAAATTCAGGTAAGAAGGGGGAGAGGGGAAGCAGGGGAGGACCATGGAAAATCGCCCCAGTCCTCGGGGCCAGGCTAGATCCTGCTGAGTTCCATGGTCCGGCCACACAGCTGGGAGCCATGTGGTGCAGGGCGGCCGGCAGGTGGACATCGAAGTGGGGAAAGTGGAGGTTGGGGGGAAGGGGAGTGGAAGCGAATGGCGTGTGGTAACGTGGGGCCTGCACCAGTGTCTCGGGGCCCAGAGCTGGGTGAGGACTAACAGAGGTCTACGGAGTTGGGCTGGGCTGCCAGCAGGGAGAGAAGGGAGCTGGCCGCCAGCTTTCGGCTGGCTGCGGTACACCTTAGCCTTACACGCAAGGCGGAGTGGCCCATGCGGTGCCACCAGTGTGGTTGTGACAGCCATGAGGCTTGGTGGTGGTGGCAGAGGAGGAGGACAAGACATGCTCAGCTGTTGCCACCTTCTCTTTGTTGCCACACTCGCAGCAATGCTCACAGGGCTGCTCACAGAAACAGCCACTGCTGCCGTGGTGCTCCCACCAAATGCGGCAGCCATGCTCTGGCTCCATCTGTGGCTGCCTCTGCCAGGCCCACACCCACTCCAGCAGCTGCCGCCATTGCTGCCGTGATGTTCCCACCGCACCCAGCTGCTGTGCTGTGCCTCCCTGTGTAGCTGCTGCCACTGGCCCTACACCGACTGCTGCAGCTGCCACCGCTGCCACCACAATTGCTGTTGTTCCAGCCGCCATGGACACCTCAGCCTGCCGTGGGGACAGCACTGAGTGCAAGCAGTGCTCGGCCAGGGCAGCAGGGCCACAGCAGCAGGGGCAGCCTGGTGGCAGCTGCCCACCACCACAGCAGCAAGGCAGAGTGGCCTTTGCAGTGCCCCTCAGGGCCACCAGCATGGTTGTGGCAGCTGCGGTGGAGGAGGAGGACGAGGCAGGCTCGACCCTTGCCACCTTCTCCTTGTCACTGCACTTGCAGTGCTGTGCTCCCCCTCCCCACATGGCTGCTGCTGCAGCTGCCACTGGGCAACAAGGCTAGGCTGCCACCACTGGTGCAGCTCTATGGCCGAGCGCTGCTTGTGCTCAGCGCCGTCCCCACAACAGACCGAGGCAGCCAGAACAACAGCAATTGCGGTGGCAGTGGTGACGGCTGCAGAAGCAGGTGGCAGCCATGCGGGGAGGCAGAGCACAGCAGCTGCTCCTGTGAGTGGCCCTGCAAGCACCACCACAAGCACGGCAAAAAGGAAGGCAGCAGCGGCCAAGCCCACCTTGTCCTCCTCCTCCACCATAACCACCACCACCGCCAAGCCATGCAGCCACCAAAATCATGCCAGCAGCCCCTAGAGGTGCTGCAAGGGCTGCTCTGCCTCACACAGCAGGAGGGAGTGGGAGGCCAAGGCACACCACAGGTGGCCCAAAGCTGCCAAGCCATCGGCCAGCTCTCCTTTCCCCCTGGTGGCAGCCCAGCCCAGCTCTATAGACCCCTGCCAGCCCCCACCTGGCTCTGGGGCCCAGGACACTGGCACAGGCCCCATGCTCCTGCACACTGCTCACTTCCACTACCCACCTCCCCCACTGCCGCTTTCCACACCTTGCTGCCCGTCCACCAGACACTCTGCACAATACCATACCCACACACACATCCACACAAAACCCA